>NC_134411.1:38263393-38605893 GCF_038048845.1 Mixophyes fleayi | reverse complement strand
CAAATACATTAAGGGTCAGATCTTTCATGGGAACTTTTTACCCCAAGGACTATACACAGGACACGCGGTCACCCCCCTAAGGTTAGAGGAGAGGAAATTTCACAACCAGCAAAGGAAGGGGTTCTTTACAGTAAGGGCAGTCACAATATGGAATTCACTGGCAGGGAAGGTTGTGATGGCAGATAGATATGTTTAAGAAAGGGTTAGATAAATTGTTAGCGGAAAAGTGTATCCAGGGATACGACCGTTAATTAAAATGTAGGACATTAGTGGATCCAGAGAGAAATAGGACTGTAATATCGGGTCAGGAGGGATTTTTCCCCCGACTGAAACAGATTGGTGGTTACTTCATCTGGGTCAATTTCAAATATAAGTGAGGGATTACAGGAAATCCAAATAGATTGAACATGATGGACTGGTGTCTTTTTTCAACCTCATCAACTATGTTACTGTAAATTGTGATTTAATAATAATCATCATTAAACAGCTAAATCACTTGGCTATCCCAGATGTATTAAATTGATAAATTGAGGCGTTAAAGGATTTTTCTATTGCCGTT
Organism: Mixophyes fleayi; assembly: GCF_038048845.1. Classification (NCBI taxonomy): domain Eukaryota; kingdom Metazoa; phylum Chordata; class Amphibia; order Anura; family Limnodynastidae; genus Mixophyes; species Mixophyes fleayi. The sequence goes on along the minus strand of NC_134411.1, from coordinate 38,605,334 downwards.
GCATCACCGCACATTGAAATAGGCGCCATAATTCCTTATAATACATGTTGCCATTTAAAGTAGAGTAGCCTATTCCAGGTGATGCCGATATCCAGTTTCTCCCTTGACGGACTGTTCTCCAGTCACATGACGGAACACGGTGACAATGAGTCATGTGATACAAATACAATGTATATCTTACTCTATCAATATAAGTGGTGACATCACTAGTATCCAAATATAAGGGTATATATTATACAGGATATTTTATTGCTTCATATCATGTTAGCAAAGGTAATGTAAGGAGAATAATATTTTACAAACTGGGATTGTACCTGTAAAACAGGGACACTTTGATCCTGAGCAGATGTATCTAAGCCTGTAATGTGCTGTTAAAGTCTCAGAAACCTTTGTGCACAACCCCAGCATGGCACGTTCACTGGACTTTGTCACGATTGAATCTTTTGCATTTTAAATATTTTTATTCAATAAATATTCAGATATAAAGCCCTAATATTGAAATAGATAGTATGAGCTTGCGTCCACCAAGCATAAAAATGGGGAATAGCGCAGTGCATTTGGTCAATTCTAAAAAAAAAAAAAAAAAATAGGGACAAATCTGTGACTATGATACAATAATCATTTGCAATATTGAGAGCTGTAGTTTCCTCACCTCCATCTGACTGCACAGACTTTTCTCTGCAGTCTGGAAAAATGTGGATTATCTCACAGCAGTCCACTAACCAAATGCCTCCCAATGACTTGATTGCATAAAGAGATATTCATGACCAGAGCGATGACTGATTTAACACTGGGATTCACAGGAGACAACTTTCAGCGCTGTCGGCGTTAATAAGTCATTTACCGGGGCTGCATCACAAGCGTAGAATCTACAATAAGCCGTGATTGAGAATGACACGCTCTACTGGAAGAGGAGTGAACACAGGAATACAAAGAGTGCAACAACAGTTATAAAAAGTGTCTGTGTTGTTGTTATAAATTATAAACATACGTGTGGGATGACGATGCAAAACCAGCGCCGGACGATCATGTTACCGTAACTCTGCACCTCTGCGAGGCGGCCTGTTCCACCAGAAACTCAATTTGCAAGAAATTTCAACCCTCTCTAACCAGGGGTGACACATTTTGGGGTCTATTTATTATCCTGTGATGAGCCAAAACGCCAGAGAGAACTGCAGTCTTGGCAGGGGAATGGTTATCACAGGACTTCCTGCAATTTATGAAAGGATTAACGCCGGAAACATCTCCAATTTCTCAACCGATTTCCTGTTGCTCGCTGCCATCCTCGTAGACCTCTATGAGAACAGCAACGACAAGCAATTTATCATGTAATGCAATTCAGGGTGGTGCTACACGCCTTTAATAATCCAGCTGAAGCCGCTTCAACTTCGCTGGACGTCAGCCGCGAGGGTACATCGCACTTCTTACTTTCGACAGCAGCGTTAGGCTGCCGGTGAGTAGGAAGCAAAATCATGGCGGAGGGCTGGGGGTCTTCACAGGGGCTCCCAGAACATCCCTGGCATGGTAAATAGCGGCGGTACAACATTCTGTATTGATGATATAAGAAGAAATACAGAATGTTAATTAGTAGAGATATGGCGGCCGTGATACATAGGTCCCTAATTGCTGCAATTTCTCCACTGACTGCAGTGCTTTCACTAAAGGGTCCGTTCTTGTCACAGAGTATTTTAATTCATTGTGACCCCTGATCCCAGCTGGAATCAGTTATAGGGAGTAATATGCACATTAAGTCTGATTCTGATCTGCAGTGAGAAAGGTCAGCAGTGAGAGGAGAGCAATGTAACTCTAGGAATGCCCTTTCCGTGAGCACAGATCAGAGATTCCACAATCACGTCTCTCCCCGAGGCTGCACGATACACGTCTGCATCATACACAGGACACGGGCTGCAGCAAGGTAACGTAATACTGATATAATTAGAGATGCTCAGGCTCGGTTTCCAGAGAACTGAAAATACCCGAACTTAGCAGATCCGAGTAACGAGCCGACTCGGCACCTTCACACTTTTTTGGATTTGAAAACGAGGCAAAACATCATTGTGACGTCGTTGGATCTCACAATTTTTGGATTGCTTTTTAAGATCCAACATAGCGAGGGGTGGGAGGGAGGGGGACCCCATTTTTCTTTTCTGCCACTGCTGTGCACCAATGTGTCCTAGATGTGCTAGGACCTGCCGTGTGTTTGTGTCATTGCTCTGTCGCTTACCATCCAGCCAGGTCGCTGCAGTATTTGTCCGAAAGTGTATGATAATAATATTGTGACCTGTGAGGTGGTCAAAATTGACTGCAAATTACTTGAAATTAGTGGTATTGAGGTTAATAATAATGCAGGAACAAAAAAAAAGCAAAATTATGTCATTTTAGCAAATTTTAGGATTTTTTCTAAAAAATCCAAAAACAAAACCAAAAACAAAACCAAAAACACACGAGGGCGGTTTTGCCAAAACCAAAATTCGAAGCTAATCCACATCCAAAACCAAAACCAGTTCACGGGGGTCAGTGAGCATCTCTAGGTATAATACACAGGCACATATGAGGTGTTGCTGGCTGACCACGTAGATACTTATAGCTAATAAATGTCAATGCTAAATCCTACATAAAAAGAGATAACAAAAACTACAACAACATCCCATCTACCCTCCACCAAAATTATATATTGTCCCATGAAAATCCAAAACACAGAATAAGTTTTCTGGACAATTTTCCACCAATGCAGAGAATAACTGTATTTTTATCATTGGATGTTTTGTAACCACTGCTTTGGCCACAGATAATCTATCTCCCAATCTCCGGCCAACGGCAGCGCCAGGTTTCTCCCAAACAAAACGTTTGGTGTTTGACTCCAGCGTGCAAAGAGCGAAGATCTGCAGAGAAGCCAACACCAAATGCAGGGGGTGAGCACAGACCACCGAGCCAGACATTGCTGTTTGTTCTAAACTAAAAACCACAGGCAAATACACATGTTTGTGCCTAGCATATCGGCCTTCTCTCTTGGAATGTCTAGGAGGCTAGGTCACCCTCCCGCATCCATGCCTTAACGGCTTTGTGACTCCGGAAGAGGAATAACATCGGAGGGGAGTTAGATAAAGTTGGGAAGAACGGGGCCTAGTAGATGTAATGGAAGCAACTTGCTTAAAGGTGGAAATGTCTTTGGGTTTATCTAACAATCATATCTGCAGGCTCTAACAACCCAATGTCAAGACGGCATTGGATAGAGTATAGGCCATAGAGGCAAATGATCTTCCACCATATGGGTAAACTATTACCCTATGGCCTCGTGCTGAATAATGGTTTCTCTTTCCTGAATGGTCTTTAAAGTGACCACCAGTCAGATTGGATGAACAACGGTTGTCTCAGTGATGTCACAGATTTGCAGCGTTTTGATTGGTGGCCTCCACCATGTGACACGTCCACTTTCATTTCCAGTCTTCAGATTGAGCTAAGACCACTCTAACATTTCATTCTAAGGTCTCTGCAACTGCTAGAACGATACAATCAATCGCCCCAATTCTATAAGAAGCGTAATCCCGATAGGTGTCCTATTTTAAGTAAAATCGCAGTGTGCACACCCAGAACCAGACCATACGCCAGAGAACACAGCCACGTCATAGGCAAACCAAGAGGGGGTTTTCTAGTGCCTGTAAACCCCCCTCCCAGCCTGGGGCACTGTATGCTTGAGGTGGCTGGACCCTGCCCCGGGACCAGCCACTTTGCAGATTGTGTGCAGATCGTTTCTGTCTGCACTGTTCACAGCCATCTCTCCCCAACAAGGATTGAAAGCAGCAAGAACAGGTAGGAGAGAGCTGGTCAGTTCTGATACACTCAATCAGGACTTTGTCCTGACTGTAGGGACAGTTGGGAGGTATGTCCTGCTTCACACAGCTCTTCTTGAAAAGGGAGAGCTGTGTGCCCCTAACAGTAGTGCACACAGCATTGCCCGTGTTTATGATGGGGATAGGAAGAGTTGGAGAGCAGCCAAGCACTGTCTAATATTATAGCCACGCCCCCATGCATGCTGGTCACACCCACTGGCGGCGTGGTGTGGAAACCCCCCTCTACAAATCCTGCGTTTGCCCCTGCACATCCAATTCATCTTCGAGCACAAAGGAACCTTACTACAGCCTACGATTTCAGGGGCGGAACGGGGAGGGGACCGGGCGTATACACGTAGTCAGTGTACAGTAAGGACGTGCCAATCTGGAGCGCACACAGCAGCGTCTAATTCAAGCTTTGGGCATCTCTCAGGTACATGGTTTTCAGTCGTATCTCTTGCACCAGCTACAGGTCAGGTGTAAGTGCTGATTACTAGTGATGACGGCTGTGTATACAGCTAGAACATGTGTTTGTATCAGGAGCAACTGTAACAATGTATTTTATGTACAGTAGACATTAATAACATCCTAATAAATGTATTTTATGGGGGAAAATATTTTACTGTCATAAATGTATTTCTTTTTTTAAAAAAAAAAAAAGCACATTACGTTCGTTTTGTGTTTGGTAATGAATCAGGCCCAATATCTTTCTTTTTTTTTTTAGTGACAACATAAATGGGCCCAATCTCTTTAACGTCACTCTGGTTACCCCAGATACTGACCTAAACCTAAAGGGATCCCGGAACAGAGCGCCAGGACCATAAGTTACTCATCTCCCCTGAAGGATGAGAGGACGTTGCCCCTCGTTCTGTGTTCACTAATTGTATCCTCCGGGGATTAGCTCTCTTCAGACGTCTGACCATGTATCAAACCATTTCCATGACAGCGACAGGGCTCCAGCTGCGCCAGGAGAGGAGACGCTGGGTCTATCGAGCACGGAGACGTAATTAGCCAGAGAGATCCTCAGCGACGTCTTGTTTGCTAGTCAAAGCGACAGGGCCCATCTAAACGAACGTCTGAAGTGATGCAGTAACACAGCGTGAAGTGGAGATTGCTGCAGTTATAATGTACACTGTTTATTACAATTTTTTTTACGGTTTAGAGAATGCTGTTATGTCAATTAGATGTCAAGGCTGAAAATATCACAGACGAGTCGCAATAATAGCGGCGTAAACACACAGCGGTTAGTGGGAATGTGCGCCAGCCTGCGAGATCCCGCGGGGATGGGGGGGCACACGAAAGGTCAGCGCAGTATGAGCCACGACCGATGCTATAGCCTCGACCTGTTTGTGGCTGGATCACTTAGAAATAACTTATTGTATAAATTTACTTATATAAATAAGCGCCGTGCGCTATTTCCTTTAATTGCAGATGTGCTGGTTTTGTTGTATCATGTGGCACTCTGTATAGGAAATGCATTCTTTTCTGAGGTATTTGATGCAATAAGCATTTGTTTGAGGAGCCTGTTGTGCATCTTCGACAGGAAGTCCTCATTAAATCTATTCAATGTGTGACCAACACTTAAATACACAACAGGGAGTCGTTACCTGTATCCTGCCTGGATAAAGGGAAAGGATTCTGTCTGAACATTGTAAACAGCACGTGATGTAGGATATCACAGATAAGTGTAAACTTAGTTAAGTATAAATTGCATTTAAATCCATGTTTGGGGAAACATATTGCATCCCGATACTAAAAATAACTCAGACTTCTTGGGGCCATCAAAGAGTTCAGGGGGCTGGCTAACCCCCTGCGAGGCTGTGTCCGAAACTGTATAAAACAACACTGGTTTGTACTGAAATGTATCATTATTGTTCCATCTGACTTGGTACCTTCCACCAGTGTGAACTGTCCTTTTCAGGACACTTGAGCTAAATAAACATCACTTGCTTCAAGACCTGCCTGACAACTTCTTCGCTGCCGTAATTTCCTGTGACCTACAAATTAGACCAAAATCTAATCCATTCCCGGCTGTACTGAGGTTTGGACCCAGCTTTCCAGTACCCCCGCTCTGCCCGCTACCCAGCAGCTCTGGCCAGTGTGATAGGCCAGGGGAGATCCATCCACAGCACCCTGATCTGAAGGAAGAAGTCAGTTACCCAGAAGGAACGTGGTTCTTGAAGCCGTGAAGGAGTCCAGGAGTCCAGTGGTGGCAGCAGCTTGAGCCCCTTCTACTGCGGCAAGAGGGCGCATTTGGGATAAGGAAAGGGATCGGTGGCAAGGCAAGCCCAGCCAGTTCCCAGCAACAACAGACAGGGTGGCATAGGCGGTCCATTCTGTCACACCACTGTTACTGCGAAAGAATGAGGACAGCAAGTGACAGCCAACACCCGGCTAGTCATACGATAACAGGAAGACCCGGAGCGTGTGGTCCTTATGTGATAATGCGAAAGCAGGTACAGCCCCGTCAGCATGGGGGTGACACTTCCTTCATAGAGACAGTAAACCTGCATGAGTGAAAATGCTTCCTCCAATAGTGTAAGACAAGAAACCTGCGTAGGGGAAAACGCTTAAATCACAGCACTGTTGCCAATATTGCAGAAACCTTTATTTGTGCAAATCAGTAGACGCTCTGTATAAAATTACTTTTTATTATAAAACACAGCTGTCCTTTAACTAGGGTGTATTGCAGTTTGGAATAACACTGTTACAAAAGTATCTTCATTATTATGCCCCTTTTTGGGACTATGATGCCCCTTCGCCCATCCCCTCCTGGCATCACCCGATTCTATTTGCTGTCCAGAAATGTATTACACCGAAGAGCAATCTCTACATTTCCTTTTTAAAGGCCTCATTGTGCATTGTGAATCCAGCTATAATCGCAGCACAAGATCCATGTACCCCCCGCTCCGCACACACGCCTCTCCGACACGTCTCTCACACGGCCCATTCATCACACGGCGCACTGAACTGACACGCGCAGACAGATCCGTGTTGGTTTTTCTACAGAAACAAACAATTTTATTCACAAGCTGAAAATTCAATTTTCTGGCAGATTAGCTCGTCAATGTATCTTTCATATTACACAAGCAGTTAGTTGCAGCGTTCCGGCATTGTGTATCCGGAGGGAACCCGCGAGAGCAGTAATTGTTCCTTCCGACGAGGAACCGATGATCCGTGTGGTTATGTACAAACATCAAACTCTAATGTCTCTAATCCTCGGTCTGTGACTGTTTATACTGCAGCATGTGTCATGTCCAACGCTGCTGTATGAAACAGGCTTCTATCTTTAGAGGACTTCAGCTTATTTGTTTGCATGCGTCCTCATGCACCTAGTACTAAACTGGTTGCAGTTTTATTTCTAGCTTTTATAGGCATATTTATCCCAGGGTGACAAGCCCTATAGTGAATTAGATTTTCACTGGGAGAAAGGATAGCACAGAGAGTGGCCCCACTTTGGCCTCACTCCTGCCACAATTGCATCATCGCTCCGCTGGGGTGGGGCCAGAATGATGCCCTTCAGTGTAAACGGCATCCTTGAGGAGCCAGTCCTGCCCACTCAGATCCGGGAGAAAGGCCTGCTCTCTTGGGGGTCTGGAAGAACGAATGAAATTCTGCCTCCGGCAGAGGCTGCCGGAGGGGTGGGCCAGACCCACCAGGCTCCCCTCCAAATTTTGCTACAGGTCCAGCCAAGCTCCGTCCCTGTGGACAGAGTTGTTTTAAGTTTGTTGCGCTGGATACAAACACAACTCAGTTGTGCTGTCTGCATTGGCCTATGTGTCCTATCCAAGCCAAAACCATTAAACAACTCTGCCTGATGATGCAGAGAAGGGGCTAAAAGGCAGAGAAATAAAGAAACTTTATAAGATGAAACAAAGTCATTCATAAAATTGCAGTAGGACATGTTTAAGCCATAAAATGTATGTCATCTAAAGACAGAGCCCCCTTTATTTAAGTTAGTGCCGTTTAATCTGTATGTCTGTATACTGCAAGTTATAGTTGTGATCAGTGATCGAGAGAAGTAGTACTAAGCACTGACCACACATCTCAGTATACAGAACAAGAGAAGTGGTACTAAGCACTGACCACACATCTCAGTATACAGAACAAGAGAAGTGGTACTAAGCACTGACCACACATCTCAGTATACAGAACAAGAGAAGTGGCACTAAGCACTGACCACGTATCTCAGTATACAGGACAAGAGAAGTGGTACTAAGCACTGACTACACATCTCAGTATGCAGAACAAGAGAAGTGGCACTAAGCACTGACCATGTATCTCAGTATACAGAACAAGAGAAGTGGTACTAAGCACTGACCATGTATCTCAGTATATATCACGCATCTTTTAATATGTAATGCTGGTTATTTTTAGTAAACACCCCAGAAACAGGCTTCCGTCTGCCCCCCCAGAAACACCCTGAAGGTGAACATTACAGAAGCATCCAGCTAAACCTACTCACCATTTAATGTATCAAATCTAGTTTCATTGTGAAAGGGAAATTGTCAGAAAAATTCTGTTAAATTATTTTTATTGATTACTCTTAAGCCCATTATTACCTTTCGCACCTTTGTGGTTTCGCAAAGCTCTGTAACGTCTCCAATTTGCCACGTTAGAGGAGGTTTGATAGAGATTAATTAGCAGCTTTTTCCAGTTTAATTGGTAACTCTGAGAATTCTACAACAGTTTAGAGCGATTGGCGGATTAGTCACTTGTCAGTGACAGAAGAGAGCGTTCCCATTACAAGAGAGAACCTGGCTCACAGCTACATGTCAGCTCGTTCAATCCACGGCCTTTCATTACATTTTAATGGCCACTGGTTGATTTATTACTTGCCACTTTTAATTGCCGTAACTAAAACATCACGTTGTTTGTGTAACATGGATGGGTCTTATAAGCGCCAATTGAAATGCAGAAGGCTGGAGAGTGAGGATGTCGCAGAAAAAGGGTGCAAGACTCTTAGAAAAGTGGGAAGACGAAATGTCGATGCTGTTTTTCACCATCACGTACGACAAATGCGTCGATTGGTCCAAGATGGCAGCATCGCATGAAATGAAGACAACATCCCCTCATTTTCAGGAAAAATAAGTGGAAATCGAGACCATTTTAGGGAAAAATTTAGGGGGCGAATTAAATTCCGACCAGAGGTCCCATCGGAGCCACTCCCCACTCCTGAACGGAATTCACCCCTAAAAATGTATAATAAATAGGAGGAGAAGACCCTAAAGTACGAGTAGGTTGTACTTTCATGTGACATTTACCAATGTACAATTACAGGTGGACCCACAAGCACCGTTTTACAGTCGCAGTTTCAAGGACCTGGAAGTTGGTGCAGATTAAAATTAGTTTCGTAAAAAAATAGGCCGATTTGATCAAATTAAAAGGTGGTGCAGGTCCCAGATTTTTTTTTTTTAAAAAAAGAGCTTTGTATCTCCTGAGTATTTGACACCTTTTTTTTTTTTTTTTTTTTTTTAACCAGGACACAGAAACTTGGAATGTGATGGCAGAAAAGAATCTATAGAACCACGGAGTCTGCTGTCGGAGAATCCCTGGACTTGGCGCACAGATAGTGGATAAAGGTTTGATAAAGGACAGGAGATGGCGCCTTGTAGACAAAAGATGGACGCTTGGGTGAAGGACCGGATTCCAGCGCAGAACTTCAGGGACCGGCTTCGGGTCTTAATGTATCAGGGATTTTACTTTGAGTCTAGGCCGGATGTCTGCATGCAAATGATGCAATCATGTGTTCCCCAGAAGGGGTAAAACAAATGGGTAGTCGTGATTTATAGAGATCATAGAGGAACGGATAAAAGTGTGGAAACTTAATGCATCAAAATAACAGGAAGAAAAAAAATGGACGCAAAAATCTGAAAGCAGAGGTCAGAAAGACGGTGATGTCATCTTCATCATCATCATTTATTTATATAGCGCCACTGATTCCGCAGCGCTGTACAGAGAACTCACTCACATCAGTCCCTGCCCCATTGGAGCTTACAGTCTAAATTCTCAACACACACACACACACACTAGAGTTAATTTTGATAGCAGCCAATTAACCTACGGTACCAGTATGTTTTTGGAGTTTGGGAGGAAACCGGAGCACCCGGAGGAAACCCACAAACACGGGGAGAACATACAAACTTCACACAGATAAGGCCATGGTCGGGAATTGAACTCGTGACCCCAGCGCTGTGAGTCAGATATACTAACCACTGAGCCACCGTGCTGCACCAACTAAACAAAAAAGCAGTTCCTCTTGGTAAAATGCGGTGGTACTCACCGTCACAATGAAAGAAACTCCGCCACCAGTATGGGCGACTTGAAGAATCCGAGCCTGACATGTCCGATGAAAGTGTAATTGCGACCCTTTATAAAAAATGACATTTGGTAATCGCGACTATGCGACATCCCGCTGCTAGTAAATGACGTCACTGGAAAACGTTTTCAAATGGCGTCATTAACTAGCACCCCCAAGGCTAACATTTGCTAGCCCTCCCCTGCCGTTAACAAGTTTAGATATTCATTCTTTAATCATGTAAAAAGCAGGTAGTGCTAAGCAGGAGTTTTGGCCTGGACGCTCACATCTGTGGTCAGTCCGCGGGCTCGCCCGCTGCGCGCAGGACGGTTTACGCAGAAATCTCTCAGATCTCCCGACACGCGGCAGATTGGCTGCGACAGACCAGCATTAGTCCTGGTCAGTGTTATATAAACACCACTTCTGCAACCAACGTAGTTTACAGTCAGATCAGAAAACTCCTGCAAGGAATCTGTGTGATGGTAATTACCGTACAAAGGGCCGTTCTGTAAAACACTCTGTCCGGGCGGTCTGTGTGCTGAATATTGTTCCAGAAAAGACATCACAGACTGTTTAATCTGAGACTGGACATATCCTCGTGGTCAGCAATATGATGTCAGCAAGTGGCAGGACATCCAAAAATTAACAGGATTATCTCACACTTTGCCAAAAAAAAACTACAATGCACCTAACCACAAGGCTGGATAACGTCCAGGGACGGGGGCAGCGCAGATTCTAAAACTTCGCTGCACAACACAAGGAAGAGATAGCTGTTATTTATTCTGTGTCAATTAAATTTTCTTCTGCTTTATATCTGAAACTTGCAGTTGTTACCACTGGAGCTTACTCAGAATCAAGGACATCTGCACAGTACAACTTCTCTTTCCCGGCACTGCACTTCTTAACACCTACTCTTCTTCTGTAATAATAGACCACAGAACCATTTCTAGTGCCCTGTAAGCTGGTTATAATTCTCATTTGCACAGTACAACTTCCGTTTGCTGGTTGCAATACTTAGAGTCTGTACATATCATCCTCTATACATAGCCTTGGTAACACAGATGATGACTGTCTATTTTTCAGGCTGTAATCCATTAAGTCTAACGCTTACAAAATATTGAGTATAATAAGCAAAACAATTCAATAGACGAGAAGAGCGAACAATGGCGAGCGGCGAAGGCGACAGACTCTGCGCGGAGATTGGCTAGTCAGTCCTGGTAACTGCGCTCAGCGTGGAGGTGAGGTGACCAGAAAGCTGATCTCTTATCTATCCAGCAATGAACTTGCATTTCATTTACACATCAGCAGTGAAATTAGAGCCTTCGCTTTCACTCTCGTACAATGGGGAGTTAATAGCCGTAATGTCAGCCGCACAATAAACCAAGGCTCTAATGGAGAAAAAAACACTTATCCAGCTTTTAAGAGTAAGAAGGTCTTACTCTCCGGATAGAAAGGACGAGTGTGGGGGAAAATTACTGGAGACTGGAACACTTGTATCATCAATTTCCGTGTGTCATTGTGCTAACCACCTTAATCTCCTGTGATGTACACCGGCACGAACGACCGCATCTCCCCTAAACATTATTACTTAAGATTATATCCTTACGGCCATTGTTGTTGTCATTTTCCACACACCTAATTACCCCGTAACACGGCACCGTAACACCAGAGGACACGGACCGAGCGCCGGTCTCTCTCTATAATGACACAAATGTATTTCCATCTCTCAGAGCGGATGGCGCAGTCAGGGAGATGGTAATGGTGGCTCCACTACCGGGCTCATATTTAAGCGCTACGGAATATGTTGGCGCTATATAAATAAATGATGATGATGAATTATGCAGGGGCAGCCGGACAAAAGGTCTGTCATTTAGTTTCACACTGGAAACTTTACAGAAAAAGTACCGAGGTGGTAGTACTGTATGTTCAATGCTACAACATAAACATTCAGGGACAGGTATAAAACTTGGTGCAGAAGAAAAAAAGATGCTGGAATCCACAGCAACCAGTCACATGTCTGCTTTGATTTTTAACTATATGTATATTAAAAAAAAAATCTGCAAATCACCAAACACCTGCTCCTATAGTCACTGTGAGGAGCACTGATACACAAAACAATGAGACAACAAATGTCATATACATAAATATAATCACAAAGCACCTATTATAGCCACTGTGAGGAGCACTGGTAAACAAAAATTACAGAGGGAAATGTCATATACACAAGCATGATCACTAACCACTTCCTACTACAGACACTGTGAGGAGCACTGATACATCAATAAAGAGGAGGGTAATTTCATACACACAGATATAACTAAGCCCCTTCTCCTATAGTCACTGTGAGGAGCACTGATATGCATAATAAAGAGGAGGGAATGTTATATACACAGATCACCAATCACTTCCTACTACAGTCACCGTGAGGAGCGCTGCTTCACAATATAATAACAAGGTGAGTGCCACACACAAACATGATCATCAAGAGTCTCTTCTGTCTGTTGAACGGGGAGGGGTGTGTGTGTGTGTGTGTGTGCAGATTTTAGGCATGGTGTTCCAAATTACAGACAAACCCTTATCCGATACACCCCCAGTACCACGTGCTCCGGATAATAAGTCCCAGACCTGTATATAAGTCTCTCCAGAGCGTTACTATAATACACAAGTACAGTTAAGAATTGACAGCAATATATAATATCTGTATAAACACTGAGTGACCCATTATTCATTCTTAATGGTAATTAGAGCAGATTTGGCAATGTCAGCTTTTATCCTCTCCTACACATGAAATAATCCGCCCCGCTGTGGTGAACGCAATCAGACTCAGACTCAATCAGTCACCTTGGTTTGCATGTGATGCTCTGCACCTGCCTGATGGTGGGAGAACGGAATTATAATTTCATTATTTTTTCAATCACTGCCTGAAACTTGGCAGACGAATCCCTGCAGGTGAGGAGGGGTAGATGTTACGCTCTGAGTGACGTGCGGGATATTTTAGATAAAGATCTGCGGTTATATCACCAACGCTGTCTGCTGCTTGGACAGCGGATTTGTTTTGCGATTCTCTCAGGTATTCGTGAAATTCCAAACACATTCCAGCTAAATGCCGTCACAGCGCAGACAGTTTATATCGCAATGTACAGTACAAGACAATCAGGTTATTATACTGGCAGAAGAAATCACTGTAGAATTTACATTCTATCTTCTGACTTTAAATCCAATAATGTAACGGTCATTAGACAGGACGTTTCGGCTGAAGAGGAGGGCACCTAAATGGACAGGGTGCAGATGTGGCTGCATGCGACAGGTTAGGGGAACAAAAAGCCTCATTGCTTGCAAGTTTCTTCTATATCAAATACAGCGATTGTTCTTTTGAAAGTTGTAAATTACTTCTCATATTTTGCAGACGAACACAGGGGTCCACTAGAATTCTTTTTGTTTAAGGAAAACCTAAGCCTCTCAAATATAGTGCAAAAATCCATTTCTGGCCCCATGGATAGATTGCATAGAAGAGGCTAATTCCCACCTGTGTGGGCATGTACTGTATGTGGCAGCTGATTGGAGAGCGCTGTGGCCAATCAGCTGCTGAATAGAATGCACGCCCCCGTCCTTAGTGCCGGCCAATCACCTACCGTTATTACTGTTGTCGTCCACCAAGATGATCTCTTTGAGAAGCTCGGCCGGAGTCCTGTCGATGGCAGAATGGATTGATCGTAGGATGACTGATAGAGCCTCGTTCACAAATATGAAGACGATGCTGACCTGGGGGAGGTGCTCTGCGTAGGACAGGTTTTTACATCTGGAACGAGAAAGACAATGGAGAGAAGGATCAGTATTTCTTGTCCTACATCGTACACCATGGCCCTTATTTACAAAAGTTTGTGCGTAGGTTTGGGGTGTAAAATGTGTCAAACATTTGTGTGCGTGTTAAATCGCACATATCTCAAGATACGTCCAACACAAAACAGAGCAGTATATCTGTGTCAGGTGAGACGAGACTTGAGAGTGTTAGAAGTAAAACGTATCTGGAGATAGGTCCAAGTTTCATCGCCTTCACCAGGGATTGTACTACCTATACATGTACCCCTTACTGTACTCTGTTTATCTGCCGATGGTCTAAGATACACTCAAACTTAGGTACAGACGTATTTGGATGTATTTATTTTTTTCAAGGAGTATATAAAACTCAATCTATAATTAGTTAATATAATAACTGAGCCGTTTCCCGCAGTCTGCCAGTGTCTTCGGTGTAAGCATGGAGAAGTTTTTGATTGGGTTACAACTGTATAAATATACAACGCACTCTTCAGTTTCCTGATTACAAATGTCCTTACAAACCAAAAACATAATACCCAAAGCTGCAAAGCGATAAACTTACTGTAGTCCACCTACCTACGGATGTTTATTTTATTTAAGGAATGTACAACCGTAAGTTAGGATCCGACAGGTTAGTGCCTCTAAATGCTGACTTGTGTCTCATTAGTGACTGAGGAGCAACAAGGACAAATATTGTTCATCTTTTCCTTATGGGAAATTTAAGGAGTCAGGAGGGTGTGGAAATGCTCTAAGAAAAGTGTCTAGGACTGCTCCCTAAGGAACAAGCTTAAGTGGCAGTAAGCCTGGTGGTGACTACTCTATCTGGGTCTGCCAGGGATGTGTCCGATCTGGAGGTTTCCTTTGCCTAGAGAAGGGTATGGAAGAGTTTGGACTGTAAGCTTTCAGATGTCCTTTTTGCTGAACGTACCCTCTGATCCGGACACAGTCAAGCAAAATTATATTTAATAATAATATATGGAGTCTCATCATCTCGATCCTGTTCAGATATGAAATCATTTCCAAGACCATAAAGCAGCCGGTCTGATCTGCAAGCCTCCATTTATACATTACACCAGTTGTCGGCCTTGCTAGACAAACTCACGCGAGACGGAGACCCTCACCATTGTCTAAAATGAACTGGTTAGGTGATCGTTATTATGATAAAAACACAGAATGGATACAAATGTATTGAACTTGAGGATCTGAGTTACATATTAGGAGGTCAGAGCAGTGGTTTATCTATAGACATGTATACAGAAGACCAGAGAGAGAGGCTGAGGTCAGAGATTGGACAAATCATGGTTTATAGGCAGTGAGTACATATGAGTCAATGTAGCCACCAGGTACTGTCTTCGTGTTATTAAGCAGTAATGTCATAGCAATGAGAATTATCTGATTATCTGTAGTTACTGTTCTCTCTTTCAGTACAGATCAAAGTCTACATCTCCGTACGAGACAAATCTGTGATTACTTCCCCAGCTTGTTGTTCCCGGACTCTCTCTCTTATTAATATTTATGAATTTCTCAACTGATCTCACTCACGCAATCCCTTTCCAAGTTGCTGTGTCTTTTACATCTATGGATTCGTTGAAAGCGGCAGTGTGTGCGTGTGTGTGTATGTATGTGTGTGTGTGGCTCAGGGCAGCTTGTTAAATGTCTGAGTCATCTTCACAAACAGTTCATGTCATGTTGATCTGCCATGAAAATCAAATGTGTTTTTTGGATAGAGATCTAAAATACCAGCATTGACTACCGTATATGTGCACAAAACTGCTGGAGAAAGAATAATTAAAGGGGTGCTCCGCATTTACAGAAATAGTCATTGCCCGGGTATATATATTTTCTTTGCTCTTGTATAGGTCAAAGTTCAGGTCTGTAAGTGTATCTACGCAGCAGAACTGTTGTATCTGATGGAAAGGAAAATAATTAACAATAGCGATCACTTTACTTCCAGGATCCTAGATGGCGTTGACTATCGGGGTGAAGCTCCGAAAATTGGAGGTTGATAAATTGGCCGAGTCCGCAATTCTCATGGAGAATTATGGGGACTGCAGTATTCTGCGATCGTTAGCCTAATAAGGAATATATCTAGCAAAGGGGGGAAATTCCATCATTTTCAAGTTCTGAATCTGGTCCACCATTCTGCCCTGTATTTCTACATTTGCATTTTGGGGTCTATGTATAATGGATGAAGACTGTCAATTTATTCTGCCATGTGGTGCAGTTAGAGTAGCACCAGGAACACTCAAATTCTGCCGCAATATGTGCAAATTTCAGCGCCGAGCGCAGCATCGGACGAATTCTCCCAATTGTTTGGGGGAAATTCAATTGGGTGCGAGATGCCGCAAAGTGTCTTACTAAAATCTCTGCTCATTTTCCCTTGGGTCCCATAGAGATGCGAGGGAAAGTGAGCGGAGATTTTAGTGCCATATAGCTGGCAATGTGCGGCACCTCGCAGCTCACTGAATCCGCCACTTCCTGTCTTTGCAGCGTCGTATAAATAAATACATACAAACCACAACAGAAAATTGTACTGCTATCGTCTCGTACGTCTGTCTCAAACACTTTTAATCCAATGCTGAAAAAGAGACATTAAGGGCTAACTTCACCCATAGCTGAAAATTCTGCACAATATCACGATGCAAAACCAAAATCACAAAGTGGCTCTACTAAAAAGATAAAACAACCAGTATGCTCCGCCAGAATAGTAGATTTCTAAGATCGTTTCTCTCTATAGCAGTGGTCAATGATCAAACCGCCCATCAAACTATACACGCGCAGTTAAAAATGGAATTTAAAAGCGCCAGATATATTTAGAAAGCCTAGAGTGGGGCACGGTCCGCTGTATTAAGGGGTTTTAAGCAATGTGCGAATAAAAGACGGAACAATTGCTTTCCTCACTTTTAAAACTGAAAGGCGACCTTGAGAGGGTGTTTGAAAAAAGTGTTAGAGGCGAGGTGTCCGTTGCTATGGTTACTAAGTAGTGACGGAAAGAACAAATGTCTTGGGCTCCTCGACAGAAGCAAAGACACCGGGTTTGAAATGGAGATTGTGTTAGAGGGGCGCAGATCACTTCTGCAAAGTCTCACGCACATTCATACTGGCCGATTTATTAAAGCATGGCGATAATGACTTTTCTCTTCTGCTTTTTAAATGCTTTACTAATTGAATGAACACACATATATGTGTGTGCGTATATATATATATATATATATATATATATATATATATATATATATATATATATATATATATATATATATATATATATAATGTATTACCAATATTATTAGATTTTTATTTGTGGAACTGTAACCCCAGAGCCCAGACGCTGGTGAATCAGTAAGTTATATATTTTAAGGTTTGTTTTTTTTTTATATAAATTGCATCAAAAATGGATTTTTTTTTTATTGCCACCATAAAGGGGGGATAATAAATCGGCCTCCTAGCTGCATTTAAAGGGACTGTACCATTTAAAGCACCTCCTATAAGTAGTAAATTAATGTGCGTAATTTAGTGACGTGCTCACCAGCCTGAAGGCTGCACCCCTGCCAGGCAAGTCTTTAAAGAGACAGCCATGTATTTGGGATATGGAAAGTTTTTAGACCATCACCATGGAAGCTCACGGCCGCTTCAGAGAATATATAGCACCTAATTTTGCAGCAAAAACACCTAACAGAGGGGAAATGACAGCCTTGTTTTTTGTTGATGACGTCAGACCGACTCTGGTCCACGCTCTGGACGCTACTCACCCGCATCAAAGTGTCATTTACAAATAGTGATTTGAGGTTGTTAATCAGCTGGCGTTCTTAAAACTTACTTTGAAAGTATTTTCCCCCTTTTAATTCATTAACACCTTCCTGCCTGGGGCACTCTAAGCTGCCAGGGTTACCCAGCACTGCTGATTACAAGGGGCACGTACAATGAAGAACACTTGCCAACAAAACCGAATACGCAAAGGACATTTCAGTTCACTCTCACAGTCACCCTAATATAATGATTACTGTGGCCCTGTCCTCTGCTATGGTACATTGGGTTGTAGGTTTATCAGAGGGCGAAAAGATTTATTGCCTGCAATAATGGGCGTTTTCTGGTCGCTAGGGCTTCTGTTGTTTCATCCTATATATTTCATAAAAGATCATTTACTTCTAAATATTTTTCAAATGACCTTGGGGGGTGGGTAGGCTGTTGCAGAAATCTGAGCAAAGTAAAAAGAAACAAGTTGTTATCAAGAGGGGCGTTTAAAAGGTACTGAAGAGGTTTCTACGAAAACTATCCAACCTCTCAAGTTGTGGGGGAAACGTGAGGTCTGCTGTTGAATTGTTCAACTAGTT
This sequence comes from Mixophyes fleayi, assembly GCF_038048845.1. Classification (NCBI taxonomy): domain Eukaryota; kingdom Metazoa; phylum Chordata; class Amphibia; order Anura; family Limnodynastidae; genus Mixophyes; species Mixophyes fleayi. The sequence continues at coordinate 38,587,056 of NC_134411.1, read as the reverse complement.
CCTCAATTCTCATGATGTCACCAAAGACGGGGGGGGGGGCAGGTGACCACCAATGACAAGAGGTTGCGGAGGAAGACCCCACTGACCCGGAGACGTTGCGGAGGAAGACCCCACTGACCCGGAGACGTTGCGGAGGAAGACCCCACTGACCCGGAAAGGATGCGGAAGACCAATGAAGACATTTGTGAGTCCAAACTCAGGATTGACACAAGTGGTAGTAAATGGGCATCTATACAATGTAAATTATGTTGAGCCCAAATAGTTAGTCCCAGACCAGCAAGAATTGAGACACTGGAACCACAAACGTCTCTGCTCTAAGTCTAAAGTCAGGAGGAACCCAAGGGAGTGAAGTCAGGGATATAGAGATTAAGCAGGACACAAAAAAACTAATCAGCACAAAAGAAAACAAAATAATTTTGCTAACAATTAGTGAAACATTATTTCTCCTTATTATACACAGGTGAAACTTCCCCTTTGGCACCATCTGTAGAGCCCGGTTTCTTTTAGGATTAATAAGCCTTAAATAGCATTAAGCTCCCTCCATCTTCCTGTGATATTTCAGTATTTATCATGTTCAGCGGTAGTAATCGGATACCTTTTATTCTTGTGTTGTGTAAAGCGTTCGGTACAATTCCTGCACTATATAAAGGACCTTTTATGTATGTAATGATCCTATTTATATTAATATTTGTATTTCAGTTCCCTCCCTAACAATATCCCCAACCTTCATTACTGGCAGATGATGAACTAATTGAAATTCTGTAACAAAGTGGATTTTAGGGGAGGTCGCCCGACGTTCCCTCGTCTGTGAGAAAGACGAGTTGTGGTCATTTAAATTCCAACAAGCGGCACATTAGAGTTTGCAGTTAGTCAATCAGCTAATTTGTTTTTAATTAGATTCAACCATCATTACTCCTGACCTGCATTACACTGAGGGCTGATACATTTTATATTGTTGTATATTCTACTGATGATCGCTGTACCGCAAAACTCCCTAACGCTGGTATCAGAGGCACAGGAACCGGACATTATACTAAAACAAACGTAGACCTGGAGATGGTAATGTGGCCCCCACTGAGGAGGAGCACATTTCCTGTAAGAAATTATCTGCAGCAACAGAGCTTCATTAAGAACCGCAGATGTTCTGTAATTTATATAATGATGTAGTAACAGGTGACACAGTGGTCGGAATTGTCACCAGACTTGGAGATACAGGCTGGGATGTTCACCCTTGGGGTGGCTAGGGATGAGGGAGATCTCCATGCAGCGATGCCTAGGGATGAGGAAGGTCTCCATGCAGCGTGCCTAAGGATTGGGGGGTCTCCATGCAGTGTGCCTAAGGATTGGGGGGTCTCCATGCAGTGTGCCCAAGGATTGGGGGGTCCTCCATGCAGTGTGCCCAAGGATGGGAGGGTCTCCATGCAGTGTGCCCAAGGATGGGGGGGGTCTCCATGCAGTGTGCCCAAGGATGGGGGGGTCTCCATGCAGTGTGCCCAAGGATGGGGGGGTCTCCATGCAGTGTGCCCAAGGATGGGGGGGTCTCCATGCAGTGTGCCCAAGGATGGGGGGGTCTCCATGCAGTGTGCCCAAGGATGGGGGGGTCTCCATGCAGTGTGCCCAAGGATGGGGGGGTCTCCATGCAGTGTGCCCAAGGATTGGGGGGGTCTCCATGCAGTGTGCCCAAGGATTGGGGGGGTCTCCATGCAGTGTGCCCAAGGATTGGGGGATCTCCATGCAGTGTGCCCAAGGATTGGGGGGTCTCCATGCAGTGTGCCCAAGGATTGGGGGGTCTCCATGCAGTGTGCCCAAGGATTGGGGGGATTCTCCATGCAGTGTGCCTAAGGATGGGGGGTCTCCATGCAGTGTGCCTAAGGATGGGGGGTCTCCATGCAGTGTGCCTAAGGATGGGGGGTCTCCATGCAGTACGCCTAAGGATGGGGGGGTCTCCATGCAGCGGTGCCTAGGGATGAAGGGAGTCTGCATGCAGTGTGGCTAAGGATGGGGGGATCTCCATGCCGGCGGGGGCTAGCGATGTGGCTTCTATGCAGTGCGGACTGATAATGGGGTCTCTGAGTTACAGGGTTGGAACTACAGTCTCTGAGCAGGGGGAGCTGGTAATGGGGATTCTATGCAATGGTAACCGCTATTGGGGTCTATGTAATAAAGCTTCCAGTAACCGCTATATAATACAGCCAGGTTTATGTCTATAAGACATAATGGGACCGCAATGGGGTGTGTGAGGGTACAGTTTAAATTAAACCTCACATAGACTCTTGAAGGTACAGGAGAATATTATGGGAATCGTCTCGTACTCAGATATCCTGGTTAATCACTATACAGTCATGGCCAACAGTTTTGAGAATGACACAAATATTGGTTTTCACAAAGTTTGCTGCTTCAGTGTTTTTAGACCTTTTTGTCAGATGTGTCTATGGTATACTGAAGTAACAGTACAAGCATTTCATAAGTGTCAAAGGCTTTTATTGACCATTACATTAAGTTTAAGCAAATAATCAATATTTGCAGCGTTGATCCTTCTTTTTGAAAACCTCTGCAATTCCCCCTGGCATGTTGTCAATCAACTTCTGGGTCACATACTGACTGATGGCCGCCCATTCTTGCCTAATCAATGCTTGGAGTTTGTCAGAATTGGTGGATTTTGTTTGTCCACCCGCCACTTGAGGATTGACTACAAATTCTCAATGGGATTAAGGTCTGGGGAGTTTCCTGGCCATGGACCCAAAATTTCGATGTTTTGATCCCTGAGCAACTAGGTTATCACTTTTGCCTTATGGCAAGGTGCTCCATCATGCTGGAAAAGGCATTGTTCATCACCAAACTGTTCTTGGATGGTTGGGAGAAGTTGCTCTTGGAGGATGTTTTGGTACCATTCTTTATTCATGGCTTTGTTCTTAGGCAGAATTGTGAGTGAGCCCACTCCCTTGGCTGAGGAGCAACCCCACACATGAATGGTCTCAGAATGCTTTACTGTTGGCATGACACAGGACTGATGGTAGCCCTCACCTTTCCTTCTCCCGACAAGAGTTTTTCCAGATGCCCCAAACAATCTGAAAGAGGATTCACCAGAGAAAATGACTTTACCCCAGTCCTCAGCAGTCCAATCCCTGTACCTTTTGCAGAATATCAGTCTGTCCCTGATGTTTTTCATGGAGAGAAGTGGCTTCTTTGCTGGCCTTCTTGACACCAGGCCATCCTCCAAAAGTCTTCACCTCACTGTGCGTGCAGATGCACTCACACCAGCCTGCTGCCATTCCTGAGCAAGCTCTGCACCTGTGGTGCCCCGATCCCGCAGCTGAATCAACTTTAGGAGACAGTCCTGGTGCTTGCTGGACGTTCTTGGGCAACCTGAGGACTTCTTCACAACTATTGAACCTCTCTCCTTGAAGTTCTTGGTGATCCGATAAATGGTTGAATTAGGTGCAATCTTACTAGCAGCAATAACCTTGCCTGTGAAGCCCTTTTTGTGCAAACCAATGATGACTGCACATGTTTCCTTGCAGCTAGCCATGGTTAACAGAGGAAGAACAAGGATTTCAAGCACCACCCTCCTTTTAAAGCTTCCAGTCTGTTATTCTAACTCAAGCAGCATGACCGAGTGATCTCCAGCCTCGTCCTCGTCAACACTCTCTCACCTGTGAGAACAAGAGAATCACCAACCTGATGTCAGCTGGTCCTTTTTTGGCAGGGCTGAATGCAGTGGAAATGTTGTTTTTGGAATACAGTTCACTGTCATGGCAAAGAGGGACTTTGAAATTAACTAATTGCAATTCATCTTATCAATTTTCATGACATTCTGGAGTAAATGCAAATTGCATCATAAAAACTGAGGCAGCAGATTTTGTGAAAAATAATATTTGTGTCATTCTCAAAACTTTTGGCCATGATTGTACTGTAGTAGTGGATACAGTGTTACAGTCTAATATCTATACGAGAGATTTTAGCTTAATGTCAATATGCTTCATTTATATAGTACCAGCATTTATACTGCTTATAAATAAAGTGTAAAGTTTAATAACAATGTATAATAATACTCTATATTACTGAAGCCATGAGCCCTTCACATAATGATCCGCCTATATATAAAACCTATTCAATCACAACCACCTCCCAGCAGTATCACAAACACATTACACATTTCCTTGTATACATTAATACTAATTATACACATAAAGCAGTTGGCAGTTTAACAGTTCTCTATAAGTCTTAATGTACAGAAGAGGATGAATAATAACTCAGTATTAACAGATCTAAGGAAGTTCATCTAATGAAACACATTGTAACGTTCTATTTTAATTTATCTGCAAACCGTGACATTAACTGAGTTATGTTAGTTTAAGATTTTATCAATAAAACGCTACAATAAAATTCCTTTGTGTTACAAAGTTGCAGATCTGAAATATTTGTATCGGTGGGCACCATAAAACCAGATATCTTGTGAATATTTTCTTCTGAAGGAAACACATTGGTTTATAATGAATCGGTGACTGGTTCTGTGATTACAGGATGGCGTGGCCTTGGGAGAAGCGAGTCTCTCCTGCTGATTGGCTGTTCACGTGGGATGCGACTGGAATGTACGTTTGTGTTTTAGAGTCTTCCCTTTCTTGCTCAAAACTAATTTACTGCAAACGTCCTTGTAGAAGAGAATTGTTTAGCAGAACACGATGTCCTGAGAAGTCTGTTCAAGCATATGGGACATTTAAAGTGTACCGGTCACTTATAGAGAGGAGGCCGCCATTTTGTGTCCTGGACCTATATTCAGCCTATCAGATCACTTTGTGGCTCATGTCAAAGTGAGGTCACTCCTTCGTGGTGCATTCATTGGTTGTGAAAGGGACGGGTTCCGTTCGGTATAGCTGATTCTTGCCATATTTGTACAGGATACACCACTCAAGGCCACTGTCATCTCTAATTCATGGACCCACAATTGGAAAAAGTTCTACCAGACAAAATCCTGTATAGAAGGGGCACTGTACGGGTTGAAAGGAGGGTCCTAAGTACCAGTGGTTGTCCCAGGCTCCTTTGGGGCACCGAGTCCAATAGCCACCTCGGGCATCGCCAGCGTAAGTCGTAAGGGCACTTGCTGCTTGTGATTACCTGTCAGCCTCTAAAGGAGACTAAATAGCAGCTGGCTAATATAGACGATACCAGATCTAAGGCACGTTGGGAAACAAGCCAAGGGGAAGGGTACATGGCAGTCCCAAGGAGAAGATGAGGACAGGATCCTGAAACCAGATAGGAAATGTTTATGCACTTGTTGCACAATCAAGGGACGAATGGAACAGACGGGCTGGATAGATAGAACCGTGACTACCAAGGGACACAGGTAATGACCTAATCAAACCTTAATAGGTCTCAGAATAATTACAAGGTAGACAATCCAGGAGCCAGTGGATGGTGAGCACCTAAACTCTACTGGTGAACAGTGAATCCCAGCAGAAGAATGAGGCTACCCCAGCGCGGTATAATATGTTCTAAATACCCTTCAAAAGTGCGGTACAGATATATGAAGCACAGGGAGTGTGGGATAGACAGTAAGACAGACTTTAACATGTTTGAATGCTTTTGACTGTATGGGGTAACAAGTTCTGGGCAGGTTACTTACCCCGTCGGTCGCAGGTCTGGCAGCGACCTGTCCAGCGGTAAGCGGTCACTCAGATAAGCGTTGTACCCGTAGTACTGGAATTGTTTTAAGGCGATCCTTCTGTTCTCTGGGCTGAGGTCCTGACCCCAGTGTGCGAAGAGGGAGGAGTCTGTGAAGGGCTCGACGACCTCTTCTGCCTTCTGCGGGGCCTCTGCAAAACAAGGACATGGGGAATTAATTATAAAGCTTAGTCCTCTAGACATACTGCCGTGAATTAACATTTAAATCGGTCACATATTCACATTCGAGAGACGCTTGTTTTGCGCTTAACCAATAATACATGAGAATGTGGCTTTATCAGCTCACTGGGAGCAATGACCCAAAAACTACTAATGGGTGTTGGGTAAAAATCCCATTTTAGTTGGACTTATCCCTTTATTTAACATACACATCTCATTTTAACCCAAGAAAGATGGCTTTAGACCTCGCCACTAAACTACAAGTGCCAGCAAAACCCACAGGTTGCCAAAGCGCGTTTAATCCTGTAAACTGTCAATTTACTAGATAAGACCCAAGGCTTTTGATCCTTTGTGACCGCCAATCACAATGAAAGCAATGGATCAGCTCCATTAATATTTTATATTGTTTACCTTAGCTGACCTGGCAAAGCATGCTGGGTATTAATCTTAAAGGTGCTGCGCAGAGAGCCTGCAAAATAATGAATATTGGATAAGGGCGGCATCGCGATTCTTTTGGATGAACTGTTGGAGATTTAACTGCTTAAATTATGCATTAGTTTGAAGGGTGCTTCGTGCTGAGTCCACAGGAATTGGGAGGGCTTTCAATAAACAAAAAATAAGTTTACAGTGAAACAGCGGCAGACAAATTCCTATTCTCCTGAAGTTCATATCAGGGCTCATGTAGACTTAGATGCAAAACTTTTTGTTGTGTAAAATTAAAATTTTCGTACTATGCATTTGCAAAGATATGCACAAGCCCCGATATACACTCAGGCGTGTCTTACACTTAAGACTACTTGTGTATAGAGAGGTGGTAAGGGGGGGAGGGGGGTGTTCAAACATAGGCCAAGTACATTAATGGGTGTGTTCAGGTATACGCAACCGAGTCGGACCTATGACACAGACGCATATCCGTCTTGCTCACCATACAACGCAATGTATGTCTACATGTCTTACGTAAATTGCCAACCAACTCTAATCAGCCCTATAATACAGACTTGGGCGTTTTATGTTGGCGCTGGTACATACTAAACATGAATAGGATTTAGTCAGGAGATCTGCGTTTGCTGTCTGCACACAGTTGAGGCAACCTTTATGAGAAGACAACCTATATTCATCTCTGAGGCATGCAGATGGTCAAGCACTGCCTCAGTGATGTCACTGCTTTCATGTGATTTGATTGGCTGCATGGTGGCTTAGTGGTTAGCCCTTCTGCCTCACAGCACTGCTTGATTCCTGACCATGGCCTTATAAGTATGGAGTTTGTATGTTCTCCCCGTGTTTGCGTGGGTTTACCCCGGGTGCTCCGGTTTCCTCCCACACTCCAAAAACATACCGATAGTTTAATTGGCTGCTCACAAATTGACCCTAGTCTCTCTCTCTCTGTCTGTGTGTGTATATTAGGGAATTTAGACTGTAAGCTCCAATGGGGCAGGGACTGATGTGAGTGAGTTCTCTGTACAGCGCTATGGAATTTGTGGCGCTATATAAATAAATGGTGATGATGATGGTGCATCCTCAAAATAGCCTCCACCACAGTCATAAGTAATTCACAAGGGATTACTTTTACTTAAGAATAATGTATTCATACCTCTCAAATGTTTATGTAAAAGCTAAGGACAGTCTTTTTGGACAGAGACCCAGAAAAATCTTCAAATGTTTATAGAAATTTGTACCAACAAAAAGTACGAAGTCTTTATAAATACACTGGATCCTATATTACATTATATTGTAATGTTAGAGTTAGCTATATTTCTGTAATAGGCTGTACAGACCATGGCCCTGGCGCTATTACAAGGCTGTTCGTGTCCTGCCTATTACACCCGCGCTGTAAGTCTTGTGGTTAAATAGAGCTACACCTTTAAACCGCAGATGCAGCAATTACGGCGTAGCAGCCAGCGTCTAGTGATTACCCTTTCCCTGAAATTGCATATTTGCATTATACAGCTGAACTAGTATCAATTCCCTAATGTGATTACAGCCTAAACAAGGTTAGATTAGCATATGTAATTTACTGGGAGAAAAAGGATGGGGAAAAAATGGGTAAACGCATTGATTTCTGGACTTTAAATTCAATGAAATTTGGTTGTTAGTGAATAGAAATACGGAATAAATCGCTGCACATCTCACCGAAAATGTATTTCTCTTCCCAGAAAGACCTTTTAAAAGCTTTTTTTAACCCTTGGCTCATGAATGTTTATAACGCATTATAAATTTGAAATTTTATCAGAGAAAATGCTATTTTTGAACTTGTTTTTAGCTCGTCTTGCAAGACAAAATCTTGTTTCTGCGCTTGGGTGAGGAATTATGCGCCTAGCCTGTATTCAGCTGATCCTTCCATACTGAAAGACTCCTCCCACACCAAATGGTTCCTCCCACTAGGAGCCGCTAAAGGTTCCTCCTCACAGTTGAAGACACCTTGGCGTGCTACCCAATGCATGATGTCACAAATAAAAGAATAAACAATATTTGCTAAGTACCCCATGAACGCTGACAAATCAGCATTAAAAGTAGCAAAAAGAAGCCATCAGGATGCAGTGTGTGCGCCTAAATGCTTTGGCGTTGTACCGGACAGACATACAATGTCCCTAGCCCGGTCTTAGCACATACAACGCACAATGCGCACATCAGAACTCGCCATTGGGTGCAGTAAAATCTGCTTCACCAATAGATTTGTCAGTGGATGGGATAAGGGATTACTTAACTTAAATTTAAAATGACATCCTGGCACCGCCTGCCCAGTCCCTGAAACAGGTATTTGGAGCAAATGTTCCCACTTGTCATATCGAGTGGCGACAAAAGTAATCTATGTGTGCGGCCGACAGACCATTCAATGATATTTAAGTGATTTGAAACCACAGACAATTCCACCCAAGGTGACCATGAAATTTTATGGGGAACTGATGCTAAATTCAAACACAGATCAAATGATTCACAGTCTGTACAGATCTCCCTCCCCACAGCTCAGAGGCGAGAGAGGCGTCCCCGAGTACAGCAAAGGGGTCATTCAGCTTCACCAGGACCCGTCCTCATTAAAGTGCGACACAGAGTTATATATTCTGCGCTGCAGATTAGTTTTCAAGATGGGACAATCTCCAGGGGGGCTGATGGAGGAGAGACACTTTGTGACATTGTCTCCGCTAAACTTTACTTAATGCAAAAAACACATTGAAATATAAAGTCTGCATTTTGCTAATTTCCCCAAAGTCTTCTCTTTCAACTTTCATGCGTGGAGAGCGTTGATGTGTGGTCCCCCCGGCTGACGGCGCCGTTCTGCTGGAGTTAAGGAATACAAATTGTACAAGGAAGTGATTGATGTCAATATTACGCTCTATCAGCTTTTCATTAGGAGACATAACAGTCAAAATCGAGCTGGAACGTGGGTGTTATAGACAATTCTGCCGAACGTGAGCCCTCAGTCAGCCGGGAATATCTGAAGGACAGGTTAGTAAAAGTCCATTTAATTTAACCCTTGCATTCACTCTGCCGTTTGGGGCTGTTATTTGTATTTAAACTGGTTTCCAAATTTATCAGTGCACTGGTCACCTGCAAGGAGCGGAGGCGGGCAATTTTTTGGCTGCACCAATATTGATAGAATGCAGCCTATCACGTGGTAAGTTTACTTGTCTATACCCCAGGAACGTCCGGGGGAGTCTCTAGTTTTGTGAAGTCCTCCCAGGCTCCCGGGAGCCTAGGCCACCCCCGAGAAACAGACTATTGCTTGAGAAGAAGGTGGGGCCTTGAGGCATGACCCCGCCCCTACAAGACTGAATTGCACAGCAGGGGCGGGATTATGCAAATTGCATTGTCACACAAACACCTCCCCCATACACTTGCCCCTTGGTCCAAAGATTAAGCATTTTGGTTCATCCTGCAACCTATAACATACCTCACTATATAGCATACTTACCTCCTCTCCTGCAGTGTCCGAGAAGCTTCCGAATTTTGGGGAGTGCTCCTGGACAAGCAGGCACCCTCCCGAATGCTAGCGGAGGCGAGGCATAATGCCATGAATTGCAGCAATGCACGACACGGGGTGTAGGGTACAGGCAACACAAGAGTCGCACGTCCCGTCCCCACCCCCACACGCCAAAATGGAAGGTACAAAAAAGGTTGGCAAGTACACGCTATAGTCATCCCTGTTTTAGTGAGATAGTCCTGATTTTCTGACAGTGATATAGGTGTAGCCCCTTGAGATGAGAGATGGAAGGGGCACTGTTATAGTAATGGACGAATTGGGGTGAGACTTATTTAGTCCATTTTTTTGTTTTGCACTTTGGCTGATATGTATGTATGATAATGTATCATCCAGGAGTAGCCGTCCCATTGTGTTACTGTAACACTGTACACAACGAAACACGACTCTAACACACCTATGTTTCCTTATTTCATGTAACGGGTCTCAGGACCAATAATCATGATGAACTCTGCGGTAAAATCTAAGCATACCACCAAACATACCTGCTCTGCTCATTGTATATAAGATTAGCTGCTCGGCTATAGGACAGAATGTTGAAATAAAGTTCATTTTATACATTGTTCATTTTTTTTGACAGAAGCATTTTGTTTATAAAAAACCCCAATGATCAACAGACTCAACTGCTGCTCAAAAACTCAACTCCGCCACCGCCATGGTGGTGATATAACCCCTTCAGCCGCCACTGGGAACCAATATCTGAAACCATTGCTGTGTTATAAGCAGGATCCTTCCTACATAGACTTGCTTCAGTCTCTGACATTTAGGGAAAGTGCTTATCGATTGTTTTCTCAGTCAGGTGGACTCGGTCGTACGTCTCCAAACACCATAAATCAGGATTCTGCTGGTGGCACAGAAACACTCTCACCTTTTAGGATAGAAAATTAGCAGCTTCGTTTTACTTTGGGGTTAGGTTAGATCCAAATACTTGATCCCAGCCCCACATCCTCAATACCGGTCGGTGTTTGAATACAGCTTTTTACCCTATATAACAGTATCTAATGACTGGTGTGGGGGAACATCCCTGAGGGTATAAGGTCCCACAAAACGTCTGCAATGATTCTTATAAATACTAAAGAGATAGGGGAAATAGAGCCGCATTGCAAAACGTTTGCAGTTTGTCCCAGCATAAGACGTGAGCTCCATGCGACATTTACATCCTACCCCAGGACGATCTTGTGGCCAAGAATTCAGGATAGTTGGTAGTTACGCCTCTGGCCTCTTAAAAGCTATAAAAGTCCCTTCGAAACCAATGTAAAGTTCAGTTGACACATCCTGCAGTTTGTTTAGCGCCACCTGACGACTTTTCTTCCCTGGGAAAATGAAATGCCTGTCATACTTGAGGAAGCAATGTCATTTGCCTTTGTTTGTTGTCTGCATAATCTCAGCACTAACTGACACATTTAATTAGCGCTGAACACGGCCCCTCGGGGAATTGTTATGCGACTTTCCGGGAGTTTATGAGACGATTTAAGTTTTCCTCTGATCCCTGATACAATATTACTGCGCCTCTGAGTGGGACCGAAGCGTTACCGCTTTATCACTGAACAAAAGTAAACATATTCTCAGCGCGCTAATGTACCGTCATTACCATTTCTAATTACAATAAGCACATTAAGTAATTAACTGTCAAATGGCAATGTAACGGAGCTCTGGCAAAGTAATTACTAGAGAGTTTTATCCCTGCCCTGTGCTCTTCCACCTTTAATAGAAGTTTTATGTATCAATTACACAGAACTTTCATTCCCTGTTTTTTTACTCTATAAACACTCAGCTTTGGTTGAACAATCGGATCTGCTCAATGTGGTCATGGGAGTGGCTGGGCAGATTGGACAGATCTGGTTGTTATGTGGTGAAGCTGAACAATGGGATTTAACAGATTTTAATGGTTATTAATTTATTTGTTCAACAATATGGTCTTAAGGCCGATTAAACGTCACTTTAATGCTGATAGTGGAAAAGTCACGTAACCAAATGGAATTGTATAACTTTGCATCAGTTTCAGCGTTAACCCTCGGTTTCCCACCAGCCGTCTATTTGCCACCCAGGATGAGGATGTTTAAAGTATATTAAATGGACACTTGTAAAAAAATGAGAGAGAGAGAGGGAGAGGGAGAGACTTAGTGATTAGCACTTCTGCCTCACAGCACTGGGGTCATGAGTTCAATTCCCGACCATGGCCTTATCTGTGTGGAGTTTGTATGTTCTCCCCGTGTTTGTGTGGGTTTCCTCCAGGTGCTCCAGTTTCCCCCCACACTCCAAAAACATACTAGTAGGTTAATTGGCTGCTATCAAAATTGCCCTTAGTCTCTCTCGGTCTGTGTGTCTATATTAGGGAATTTAGACTGTAAGCTCCAATAGGACAGGGACTGATGTGAGTGAGTTCTCTGTACAGTGCTGCGGAATTAGTGGCGCTATAGAAACAGATGATGATGATGTGTGTACCGACCGCCCCCCCCCCCTCCTCTCCTTCCCTCCGCTGAATAGTAATATCTCCACCTAATTCACAGCCATGTCCCCGGACTGGTTTAATAAAACCCTCCTCAAACTGACACATGCTTCCAATCCCTAATGCTATTGTGGACGGCACAATAGAGGAATCACTTCCCCTGAAAGCACCGAACGAGAGGCGGAGACTAAATAAATTAAATAATCACTGACAAGTGGCTCTGTGGTTTCCAGGGCTGGGACACAATGAGAGCAGGGGAGACTGCGGACACAGAACCTACAGGAACAAGGGCAAAAGCTGAGTCTTGTTGTACAGAGCAGAAAAGTAACAATGTCTCGCACACAATGACTTGTGGACAATACATTTAATAGGAAAATAACTGCATATAAATAAGTGCATTAAAAGATCTGTTCCCCAAAGCGTAAGATGCAACAATCTTCAGTGATTGGCTACACTTCCAACTTTGGCCAGTCCCCAGGTCACACAATCGCCATCATAAGAAGAAGGATCACCCTGGTTACAAATATAATGTCATGAAACCAATGTCACAAAAACAAAGCGTCAAGTTAAGTTTCCAAATCCGTTTTTATGGAGTTTGACTTATAGGCGGCTTTACGGCGATTCTACAAGAGCCTCGTACATCAGTCCTATCTCCCTATTCACACAGACAGCTCTGGTTACTTTGTTACAGGGTCAGATTTGCGGACGCTGATTGTTTGCGCCAAAGTGAAACGTTACAAATTCTTTAATGTGAGCAAGAAAAGCTGCAGAGGCAACAATTACACAAATGTTTAAAGTGTGATTTCCCCAAATGTCTATAACTAAGGTCTCTTCATTATAGGATTCTGATGAACTGGAGTCTACAATTTGTACATTCAGATTGAACGTTATTATAAATGTCCCCCCCCCCCCCTCATACATAAATATATACCCAGCCCCCTCCTCCAGCCACCAGCAACGTGATCACTTATTATCTGGCCGTAAACTGAGGGAATATCCCGGGGATATCGATTCCCGGATCTTTTCCCTTCTCAGGACAAGTTGTATTATCAGAGCTGGTGGCCCATGAAATAAACGTTGCAGGTTAATCCTGGACGTGTGATCGGACTGGTAAAGCCACAAAGTCATCACAGAGATCGCTTAGACAGAAATTATTTTCTGATGAGGATTTGCTGAGGGGATTACAGTCCCTGTGTTCAGGAATTGACATATCAAGATGACTGAGGCTGATATATATGTATTCTGTCTACGCTGCCATCACTATCAGGACACCTGCAGACCGGGGATTATAGGTATAAATATCCAGCAGTTATTACAGGACTCATTATGTCTGGATTATATATTACAAGAGAGGGGGGGGAGTAAAATATTATACTGCCGCTGCAAGAGAGAGAGTCTGTGCTCATGCAAGTTACTGGCCGGGTTACACTAAGTAGTGAGTTTGGTTTGATTGAGAGCGAGGATAGGTACAAAGTGTGGTAGATCACTTGTAGGAATTGTTCACAGGTTGTTAAAGTAATATGAACATACTAGGAAGTTCTGAGCATTCAGTATGTTTGAGGGACCAGGATTTGGGGGATCTCAGCGTAGGAGCAGAAGAGGGTGGGGGGGATCTCAGCGCAGGACCAGAAGAGGGTGGGGGGGATCTCAGCGCAGGACCAGAAGAGGGTGGGGGGGATCTCAGCGCAGGACCAGAAGAGGGTGGGGGGGATCTCAGCGTAGGAGCAGAAGAGGGTGGGGGGGATCTCAGTAGGAGCAGAAGAGGGTGGGGGGGATCTCAGCGCAGGACCAGAAGAGGGTGGGGGGGATCTCAGCGCAGGACCAGAAGAGGGTGGGGGGGATCTCAGCGCAGGAACAGAAGAGGGTGGGGGGGGATCTCAGCGCAGGAACAGAAGAGGGTGGGGGGGATCTCAGTGCAGAACCAGAAAAGGGTGGGGGGGGGGGATCTCAGTGCAGGAACAGAAGAGGGTGGGGGGGATATCAGTGCAGGAACAGAAGAGGGTGGGGGGGATCTCAGTGCAGGAACAGAAGAGGGTGGGGGGGGATCTCAGTGCAGGAACAGAAGAGGGTGGGGGGATCTCAGTGCAGGAACAGAAGAGGGTGGGGGGGATATCAGTGCAGGAACAGAAGAGGGTGGGGGGGATCTCAGTGCAGGAACAGAAGAGGGTGGGGGGGGGATCTCAGTGCAGGAACAGAAGAGGGTGGGGGGGATCTCAGTGCAGGAACAGAAGAGGGTGTGGGGGGATCTAAGTGCAGGAACAGAAGAGGGTGTGGGGGGATCTCAGTGCAGGAACAGAAGAGGGTGTGGGGGGATCTCAGTGCAGGAACAGAAGAGGGTGTGGGGGGATCTCAGTGCAGGAACAGAAGAGGGTGTGGGGGGGATCTCAGTGCAGGAACAGAAGAGGGTGTGGGGGGGGGATCTCAGTGCAGGAACAGAAGAGGGTGTGGGGGGATCTCAGTGCAGGAACAGAAGAGGGTGTGGGGGGATCTCAGTGCAGGAACAGAAGAGGGTGTGGGGGGATCTCAGTGCAGGAACAGAAGAGGGTGTGGGGGGATCTCAGTGCAGGAACAGAAGAGGGTGTGGGGGGGGGATCTCAGTGCAGGAACAGAAGAGGGTGTGGGGGGGATCTCAGTGCAGGAACAGAAGAGGGTGAGGGTGGGGGGGATCTCAGTGCAGGAACAGAAGAGGGTGAGGGTGGGGGGGATCTCAGTGCAGGAACAGAAGAGGGTGAGGGTGGGGGGGATCTCAGTGCAGGAACAGAAGAGGGTGAGGGTGGGGGGGATCTCAGTGCAGGAACAGAAGAGGGTGAGGGTGGGGGGGATCTCAGTGCAGGAACAGAAGAGGGTGAGGGGGATCTCAGTGCAGGAACAGAAGAGGGTGGGGGGAATCTCAGTGCAGGAATTGCAGGGGGGATCTCAGTGCAGGAACAGGGGGAGGGAAATTTTGGTGCAAGAACAGGAGGAGGGGGATCTCAGTGCAGGAACTGACTTTCCGTCCTCCTGATAAATGGAGTCGGGTACTGTGAGTCACAGCACTGAGAGCTGCTGGACACGGTGCAGGGTACACTGCACACGCGGGGCTGTCACAGCACATTACTGATTGATCATACAATACATTATAATTCTAATAACTTCAGCCAACCGATCATTTTTCACCTTCACAACAAAACAAACACAGGCCTGTGGCAGAGAACTGGAAATCTATATTAAATAGAACAATGTCAGGCAAAGTAAAACGTCCAGGGTTATTGGAATATACGGCCATTGCTTTTCTATTTAAACCTGGATCAATGCATTAAGTGCTATTCATCAATAGCATTTAGGGCGATCACAAATAATTATTTTAAAGAAAATATAGTGCATGACATTTTATAGGAAGAAAGAATATTGTATATCGGCATTATAGGCTTTTATATTCCATTGTGCATCATGTTCTAGGGGATTTCAATTAAAAGTATTGTGCAGAATCCATGTACTGTACGTGATGCAGACATGCAGCAAAACGCGTTGGGTTTACTCCGCTGAGTCTACAGGGTCTGGCTCAATTCTGAGAAGCTCCAGATATTCAAAGCTTTGGGTCTTACTTATGCTGTATAGTTTTTCCTAAATACCCCCTTAAAGTACCAGTAGAGATGAGCGAGATTGCGGCAAAAGTTTGCATCAATTAAGATTTGTGGCAGAACAGGCTGTTAATGGCGATTCTGCATGAACTCTTACGGGCAAAATCTACGCCCAAAACTGAAACGCTGCAAATGTTCCACAGAACAGAAAAGGTCGCTCAACCCTATTCCAGGGTCACTGATCAGCCGAACGTCCAGGAAATGAAGACTGTCACTTAATCTACAGTAAAAGGATAAGATGGTTCTGTTATCTGGCTGCTACATGTCACCTACATACAACACCGGCTTCCTAAACATTTGGGGCCTGATTATTAAGGATGTAAATACGGATCTGTGCCGCATTCTGTGTACAATCGCTCTGTACATTCCCAGAACCGGACCATTCACCAGAGAATGCAGCAACATCCAATTCATCTTCCAGCACAAAAGACCCTACTACAGCCTACAATTTCAGTGGCAGAACGGGGAGGGCATTGGGCATATGCCCGTAGTCAGTGTACAGTAAGGACGTGCCGAGCTGGAGCGCACACAGCAGCGTCTGATTCAAGCTTTGGGCATCTCTCAGGTACGTGTTTTTCAGCCTTATCTCTTGCACCAGCTACAGGTCGGGTGTAGGTGCTGATTACTAGTGATGACGGCTGTGTATACAGCTAGAACATGTGTTTGTATACAGCTAGAACATGTGTTTGTAATCAGGAGCAACTGTAACAATGTATTTTATATACAGTAGACATTAATAATATCCTAATAAATGTATTTTATTAGGGTGGGGACCATTTATTAATTTTTTTTATGTTTTGTCATTAATGCCTATATTAAGAGCAGACAATTATTTTTGCTTTCTGTGCATTCTGATGAGCCTTTATCTCCCACATATGCATTGGGCATATCCTGCAGTGCAGTGTCTGTTAGAGCAGAGCGGACCTAGACCCGTATTCATCACTAGACGTATCTTCAGATACGCACGTCCTTATACAACAAGGAGCGGATGCCCGAATTATATGCTTTATTTTGAACAAAAAAAACAATTTATGTCCGTTTTGCGTACCTTAATGAATCACGCCCTTGGGCACCAAGCGCCTCAGTGATGCATTATATTGTATGATGATAGGTACAGCCTCCGCTCAAGCAATAGGTCCCTCTTTAAAGCATACTTGCCAACTCTCCTGGAATGTCTGGGAGACTCCCAAAATTTGGGTAGGTCTCCCGGACTCCCAGGATAACAAATATTCCGCATATGGAACTCACTCATCAAAATGACGTGATTCGCGGTGAATTGCATTATTTTGGTGTCGCCCCCATGACAAAAACAGCATTTTGACGATTAGCCGCGCCCCGCCTTCCAACCACGCCCCCTGACCGGGATCTCCCGGAATTGCCTTTTGAAAGGTTGGCAGGTATGTTCTAAAGCAAAAATCACAGAGACAACTCACTGGGACATCGCCAACAATGCTTTTCTTTCCGCTAGCAAACTTAATTGTCTTTTAGGATTTACTGTAAAAAACCATAAATCGTTCTACTCTGAGCCAATTCTAAAATATATCTCTCAGATAAGTATATTAGTTTTTTTTATATATTATTTTATCGCCTCTGTTCATTCTTTCCAAGAATTTCACACGTTTTCTTCAGTTCCTGCAGCTCGGTGACATTTTCCAGGGTTCCACTTTAACAGTCTAATTCCATCTCACGTAGCTGCCAGGATTATATCTCACTGTCTGAATAACTCCCAATGCTTCAAAGAGAAAATAAATGGTTTACTTTTACCATAAATAGATTGTGTACTTTCAGATGGTACGAACAGGAGCTGATGTCACAAAACATATACAATTCATTTATAGGATAAATAGTAAATCAAACTGTGCTTGAGGTCACACTAAGGTGTACTTGTTGTAATGGTGATAGTGTTATTGTAACTACATTATTAGAAGTAATATTATTACATTGTTACGATTGATTTTTATGCATCTCATATGAAACTGTTCTATAAAATACAAAAATAGGTAAATACAAATATTTGCACAACAAAGGGGGTAGATTTATCAAGTAGAGGTGTTGCTGATAACAACCAATCAGATTCAAAACATCCAGAGATCAGAACATTTCAAAATCAGTTTTTACATGATAACGTTTCCTCAAATTATACGTGCTGCATGCTTATGGGGGGGGCGGGAAGGAGGTATTCTCAATTCTCTTGGAACTAGTGATATCACAGAGGTAAGAGGCACGAAGCGCCTCACGCCTCCGTAACGTCCACAATCCCTAGCAAATTGTTGTGTCGTTCATGACAGCTACACTGCTCAACAAAATTACAGAGACTGCTCAACAACAGCGAAGCAGAATCTGTTTGTATTGTTTCCATAGGGGTCAATGTAATTGCAGTTAGTTACAGGGTAGTTCTATACAAATAGAACATTAGATGAATTAAGACATGTATTATCCAGCAACACAAGGAAGAGAGTAATTGAATGAAAGAACGGATTAAATGATATAGATATTCCCAGTCCATGATAATTTATCGTTAACATTTTGTGCAATTTCTGAAACACAAACGTGAGTAAATGTGATGGAGAAGAACCTTATTCATGAAAAGAGAAAATAACATTTTGAAATGCGGTCAATAGAGTCAGTTAGTCCTTTGTCCATAGAAATTTCACATTTAACGGGAAATATCAAAATGGATTCACCCAGTTTCCGTCCTCTATACAGGAGCAGAGGCAGAATCTGGGCGTATGGCTGAAATTCAGGCGACTCCTAGGGCTAGATTTACTAAGCTGCGGGTTTGAAAAAGTGGAGATGTTGCCTATAGCAACCAATCAGATTCTAGCTTTCATTTTTTTAGTACTTTCTACAAAATGACAGCTAGAATCTGATTGGTTGCTATAGGCAACATCTCCACTTTTTCAAACCCGCAGCTTAGTAAATCTAACCCCTAGACTTTTCGGGATAATAATTTAGTATGGCTGCCTTGCAGAAGTCACAACACACTTCCCCACAACCATCTACAATTGTTGTTTTGCTACCTTATGTATCGATTATTCCCCACACCTGATAAGAGTGTAAGCTCATCTGTCCAGCATCATCGTTACTGTCTGTTTCATGTCATTGCTCCTAATTTGTTTGTATTATTATCGCCTCAATGTAATATGCCGTCACTTTATAAATAAACAGTAATACATTCATTATAAACTACAGTAACACATTGATATCTAGGTAGAGGTAGAAGGCAGCCAATGAAAGACACAATATTGGGAGCCAACATTCCCTGATGCTTTGATCTATATTTAATAGACATATCTATATTTAATCTATGTATATCGGCTTTGCATTGGAAATATATTTGTATAAATAACTAATTTCGGTCCCTCCTAAGTGTCAGAGAGACGGTGACCCCGGAAGTAGCTCCGCTCATTACGTGTACAGAGAACACAGGACATTTTCCACACCAGATGCCATAATTATCCATATCCAAGTTGTTTCCTGTATACGCTCCGTATCCTTGGAAACGTCGCTCAGTTTGGTGCCTCTGGCAGCGCAGTCCGTTCTGAGCGGCGGCCATTCATCGTCTCGGAAGGTCAGGAGTCCGCCCTCATCACATTTTCCAGCATCATTAAGCTTACAGAAACATCACATCAAGGGAACGGTTTGTGACCCTCTCCCCCCATCTTACACCCTCAGGCGACATTCACACTGATCTGCACCACCGTGCAGGAGACTAATGTACAAGGCTGAGCTAGTAACCGGGAAACATCACGTCATAGGCAGGTCTGGCTGGTATGTGGGTGCAAAGCCAATCACACTTGATAACCATTATTTCCCTCCGAGAGAGGTGAAGTGCAAGTGCGAAGTGGGTGGGTGTGGAATGTGGTAAAGGGCATAATTTTGTCCCCAACTCCTACGGCACAATGCCCTGATTCTGCAATTCACAGCAATTTGAGTCATCGCAGCCCCCGTTCCGCCCGCTTCACTAGGATGTGGGAGAATAGCCCGTCAGGGAGACCTGCCCAGAATTATTGGAGTGAGCACGGTGGGCATTATGGGGCAGATCGGGTTTAGGGTTGGTGGGTCATGGGCATGGCCTATATTCAGAGGTACATTATGTTCCTCATGCCCACTGTTTCCAATGGCCAGACTGCGCTTGCGGTATTGTTTTTCCAATGCTGCCTGCTGCACTTTGCTGCCTATCCTCCATAGCCCCCCCCCCCCAACCACAGGGGCAAGCACTTTTTAACCACAACATACCAAACACAAATCACATATGATCATCATTTATTTATATAGCGCCACTGATTTTGCAGCGCTGTACAGAGAACTCACTTACATCAGTCCCTGCCCTATTGGAGCTTACAGTCTAAATTTCCTACTACACATACACAGACCGAGAGAGAGACTAGGGTCAATTTTTGATAACAGCCAATTAACCTACCAGTATGTTTTTGGAGTGTGGAAGGAAACCAGAGCACCCGGAGGAAACCCACGCAAACACGGGGAGAACATACAAACTCCACACAGATAAGGCCATGGTTGGGAAACAAACTCATGACCCCAGTGTTGTGAGGCAGAAGTGCTAACCACTGAGCCACCGCGCTGCCCATATGACCTGCTGTTGCACTGGCGTTTAGCGCAATGCCCTAAGGGTCCATAAAAAAACTTAACTACTACTCTCACCATCCCGTCAGTGCCTAGATATGTCTGGTGTTGTAGTTCAGCAACCGCAGAAATTCCCAACCTCTTCTGTGCTGTAATGACTGTTCCCCTTTTCTATAATGAATGTAAATTAGATCCAGTGGGACCTTGCTGCCCTCGGAATGCAGATAGCCTGCGGCGACCAGAGGGCAGTGGAGATTACAGCCATAAGAGGCCATTTTTTAATTAACGGTTCAATTACATGTAAACATTTTACACTTGAGAAATTGAATTTGCCTTATTAATTCACCTTTTTAAATAGCAATTTAAGATTATCGCCGCTTCACTGCGCTGTTGACTAATCTCGAGCAGTTGTTCACGTCCTGGACAGTCCCCAGAGTCGCTGCATGAAATAGAAGAGCAAATTAACGATGGCGTCATCAGGAGACGCTGAATTATTCACCATTCCTCGTCCAGGGAGCCTGTGCTGGGGAATCTACACATATCACACTCACAGAGCAGTTCTGGCACACAGCAAGCAGAACCAGGGAAGTGGTACTGTGCCGCTGTGTATATGTTAAATAGGGAAATATACAGAGCATTGCATCCAGCACAAGAGAAGTGGTACTGTGCAGCTGTATGTACGTAGAGACTATTAGGAGATAATGAGAATTACATTGAAAACAGAGGACTAGAGAAATTGTACTAAGCAGATGGATATACCTACAGATTATAAGGAGATACTGAGAATTACATTCAAAACAGCACTAGAGAAGTGGTACTGTGCATTTTAGCAGTGTACACATGTTAAATACGGAAATATACAGATAATTAAATCCAGCAAACAGAAGATAAATGGTCTGTGCAGTTTTCAATACATGCAGAATAAGAATATATACTGTATTTAGAATTACCTCCAGTACACAGAACAAGAGAAGTAGTACTGTGCAGTGGTCTATACAAGTGGAACAAGAACGTATACTACATCTAGAACAAGAGAAGTGGAACGATTCACGACATTGCACAGCAGGGGGGGCACAGATGATGAGGATTAGGTCATCAAGCCCCGTCTCCTCCCGCGATCCATGATTTGGTGTCGCTATGCGCATCGGTTTATGTAGGTGTGCAGATATTTCCACCAAAGCTCATTGGTCTGCGGAGGAGAAGAACTTTACAAGGGCCAATGGGGAGATGCAATGGATGGAGTCCTGCAAAGCATTATTTATTTGTTTTTTTAATAATCACTTGCTCAGGGTAGTGTCCCTTTAACAGAAGATTTTGAGCTGGGTCATTGGGCTACTTGCATTTCTTTTTTCCTTTAAAAATGTTCCTCCCAGGCTAAAATCTGCAGCCCCTGTTCAGTCTCGTCTTATCTTGTATTTATATGAAGGAAAATCAACTTCAGAACCTGTTCCAGTGAACGTCGTTTACTTGCACATAAACCGCTTTATCCTCGCAGTCCGTAGAAGCGGCAATTACCTGCCAAAAGCCTTTCCCTAAATACAAATAGTCATTTGTCTTCAAATGTGTTTTAAGTAGAAATCATTTCAAGCAAATCTGTAACGTCTCGTTGGGTATTTTGGAAGCTGCTGGTTGCGCGAGTACATTCTCCATCATCATCATCATCATCATCATCATTTATTTATATAGCGCCACTAATCCCGCAGCGCTGTACAGAGAACTCTCACATCAGTCCCTGCCCCATTGGGGCTTACAGTCTAAATTCCCTAATATACACACATATACAGACAGATAGACACAGACTAGGGTCAATTTTAATAGCAGCCAATTAACCTACCAGTATGTTTTTGGAGTGTGGGAGGAAACCAGAGTACCCGGAGGAAACCCACGCAAACACGGGGAGAACATACAAACTCCTCACAGATAAGGCCATGGTCGGGAATTCAACTCATGACCCCAGTGCTGTGAGGCAGAAGTGCTAACCACTGAGCCACCGTGCTGCCCATCTTATGTTCCTGACCAGCCGCGTGACATCTATCATCACCTTCATTTTTGGATGTCAAACACAGGAATTTGGAGGTGCAATTTCAAATGTAAAAGTCATAGCAGAATGCAAACGAGTACACTCCTCTACTGCCTCATAACACTTCTGATATATATGCAAATTATACATACAAACATACCTGGTATAGATCTTGCCGTAGGATATAGTCCTCACACCACACAGTACAAGAATACTCAGTTTAGAGGAAGGTTTAGTGTTTTTTTTAATCCTTTCCAAGAATTCCAAACAATAATTATTGGCTTCTGGCCCCGGAACAGACCGGGGCGAATTTCAAACTACGTTATGGACATTTGGGGCATGATAAGGGGTCAGACTAGCCCCATTCAAAGTCAGCAATGCACTAATGACCTTGACAAATTGTGTGAAGGACACGGACCATGTTAGTAGTAACATAATGTAGGATCATTGCGCTACAGGAAACATCAGTTATGTACGAGGGGTCATTTACAATGAGCAAATAATGTGCAGCATGAAACTTCTTAAACCAACCTTCAGAGCAGAGCGCGTACCGCAGATACTCAGCGCAAATCCACATAGCACAGGTACGCAGAGCGCAATGATGTTGGGGATTTAATACACAGACTATAGCATCTTCTGTTCTGGGTCAGCTGTAGAGTTGCCAACCTATGTACATAAGATTAACTGATAATGTGTGAAAAAAATATTGAAAAACATTAATTTTCGGGGTTGTTTTTTTTGTTTTAGCGCTGGTTCGTAGTGACCCCCACACAACATTCACTTATTTTACACGAAGGATCGATCTTGCGGCTCTTCGGAGTTCACTCATGGTGCAGTATAGATTGACAGCAGGTGAATTGCTGGTCAGGCTTCCTGCTTGCTCAGCACAGAGGAGTGAATGCGAGTGATATGAACTTGGGAGGAATTACCTCATCTTAAAGGAACAGTGTACATGGAAAACCTGTAGTTCTTTTTTTTTTGGGGGGGGGGGGAGCACTTTTTTAAATATAGGGCGCTGTTATTAATGTTAAAACAATATAACCTTAGGTGAAATAGTTTCCATGTTACCGATTTGGAATCACTGAGAGAGATTTTGGCTTTTGGTTCCAGAGTCGTTAAAATAAAATAAAAATAATAATAATAATAATGTTTTATATTTATATTGTTTGTTTTATTTACCAATCTTTTATTATTTTAATAGGTTTTCTCTTTTTCCTGCCAGAAATGTCTCCCTATATCATCAGGTATTTATATAGCGCCACTGATTCCGCAGCGCTGTGCAGAGAACTCGCTCACATCAGTCCCTGCCCCATTGGAGCTTACAGTCTAAATTCCCTAATATACACACACACAGACAGACACACACAGACCCACAGAAAGAGAGACTAGGGTCAATTTTGATAGCAGCCAATTAACTTACCAGTATGTTATTGTTATATCCGCAATGAACGAGAAGGAGGTGTGAGGTTCTGTAGACAGAGCAGATACACTGCCACCTAGCTTTGGGGAAAGGAATAACAACACAGCGGAGGCAGACATTTTTTTTTTAAATAAGAGCACTATCTATTAATCCCGCCGTGCTGTCACAACAAGATGGCGGCCTGCATTATGTGTAGGCGACGGTGGCTGTAACAGACAAATTTGTGAGTATTTAAATACATCAATGTATATGAGAACAACATGTTTACACCTAATCTATATATATGTAGATCTTGTTATACGAGTACTTGGAGAGGCCAAGTACAGCGGAGAATGTTCAAAAAGATGGATTCACCTGGACTACATCCTAAAAACCTTAAAATAAAAATGTCAGCCGAGTTTTATTACACAGTCCGAGACTATGAACGTGTCACACACCTTGTCCATTACTTGGAGAAATAATCTTCTTGTCACCCGCCATATGGACTGGATCAATATCAATTATACGGCAAGAATAAAATTAAGGGCAGGTGAGCCGTAAAGGTCGAACGCTGGCATATTTCAGCCGTTTAACCGAGGGGTAAAGTCACAACCCAATGCTCGCTCGTCAATTTCACAGGGGAACGGATAAGAAAAAAAAAAAGCCGATGTCAGGAATATTATTCAAGGACGCCCTAAGTTCAGTGTTTTGGGCGACGCGGCAATATTTCATCCAACCAGTCGTGACCGACATCAGATGAGAGCCCCTTGTGTGTGTGTTAAAGAGAGGACTGGTGATTCAAAGCCCCCTCTGACGCAGCCACCCTGCCCCCTGCCTCGGAGGCAGCGAGAGGTGTTCTAGAACCCTGGCAGCAGCCCGACGGAATTCTGCAATAACTTTAGTAAAGTAAACTGTCTGCAGATGTTCTGCTTGGAAAGAAGACGGGTCGAGGTGTCCCCATCTGTCTGGGAAAACAGCATAAAAAGAAGAACGGAGCGTTGTGTGGAATAAAAAGGTTTTACATCTACAGAAACCTACGCTCGAGCTGCTCCTAGTTACAGAATGAAGCCTCCTCCTCCCTCTCACAGTAATGTGTTTATTCTTTTATGACAGGAGTGTAAATAAAGCAACATTTCAAATGTAGCAAAAGACTGCAACACTGTATCTAAAACAGCAATAATATAAACGGCAACACTGTATCTAAAACAGCAATACTATAAACGGCAACACTGTATCTAAAGAGCTATAATATAACCGGCAACACTGTATCTAAAACAGCAATATTATAAACGGCAACACTGTATCTAAAGAGCAATAATATAAACGGCAACACTGTATCTAAAACAGCAATACTATAAACGGCAACACTATTTAACACAGCAACACTGTAAATGGCAACACTGTATCTAAACAGCAATAATATAAACAGCAACACTATCTAATACAGCAATAATATAAATGGCTACACTGAATATTAACGGTAACAACGTATATAAACATAGAGGGAAGAACAGATATAATCTTTGTGTACAGACAACTGTCCTGGACTAGAAGATAATATCTCCTGGTAGTTTATACATGAAGTATCTCTATATAAGGATATATTGCTGGGGTTACATGGAGAGTGTATACATCCAGCACACAGAACAAGAGAAGTAACACTGTGCCGTTCACTATACAACAGAATAAGAACAGATACTAAGAATTACATATAGGAAACAGAAGAGAAATAGTACTGTGCAGCTTTATATACATACACACACAGAAGAACATCCTGCCTACAGAGCAAGAGAAGTAACACTGTGGAGATATCCGAACATATAGAAAACAGTCACCGGAGGATTACAGTCTGCATATAGAACAAGAGAATTGGCACTGTGTAATTGTCTATATATACAGGATACTGAGAATTTCACATAGCATAGAGAACAAGAGAAGTGGTACTATGCATCTGTCCATACATACAGAATAAGAATAGATACTGAGAATTACATCCAGCATATACAAGACCTAAGACACATCACTAGTAATTCTATTTAGACAACAGAGAGAAGGGGCATCAAGCTGTAAATTGTATATACAAAATAATAATATATATAATCACAAAACACCTGACAGTTTATCTAGGAATCGGAATAAGAGCAGTGGTACTGAGCAATTCTCTACACAGAATAAGAACAAATACTGTCAATAAGGAAAGCAGTTATATGTGTGCGCTGAGAACAGAGGCCGCAGTGTACAGAGAAGAGTTATTCAGGAGGAGTCGAGGAGGATGCAGGAGTAGAACCGACAGCCTCTATTAAAGGTTCTTCCTCCCTGATTGTACTGCAGAGATACAGGGCCAGATCTCGGTGTAACCAGCCTGACCTTCCCAACCATTCCTGTCCCACCATCTGCTTACAAAAGCTTTGCAATACGACGTGTAGATGCCCTGGTACAACACCAGCATTTACCCCAGGAGCTGAGTACCACTGCGCAGCCAGCAAACCAACGCCCCGCTCAGAATGCAGATTCGCTTTTCCTCCTCACTTTGAAATGAACATAAAAGTGAAACAAACGCCCTTCAAGAGACACATTTGCATGTGCCCAGCGCCGCACACCAGGAGCTTTTCAAACTCGCACACAGCAAAATTTCCCTGGGGGCGATCGTTACCCGCATGAAATTAATTACAAACTGTCCTTTTACCTTCAGATATCAGGTTTTTTTATATAAAAAAAAAAAAATAACAGTTGTTGATCTCAATCTCAAAAGACTTTTTTTCCAGAAATAATCAAAGGATGAATATTTGCATAAAATGCTACTAAAGAAGGAGAATTCATAAACAACGTTTACATATATTATATAATACGTACAAATCACACCATACAAACCAGTGTTATGGGATATGTTATTTATTTTGTATCCTCTAACGTGTTCTATCAGCTGTGTTGAAGAAAACTTATTTATTTAATAGTGGATTTATTTAAATTTGATGTTGAAATTAAAAAGAATTTCCTACATTTAAAGCGGCAGCATTCTCATCATACTTTCCCAATCTCCCAAAATCCGGGAACCTCTCCCTGATCTGCCTAGTGACACCAACATTTTGTAGTATGCCCAACCCATTTTTGGTTTCCAAAAGCGGTTGCTGGACCCTAGTGACTGTAAACACGCCCCTTCTAGATCGAACTCGACCCTGCCGACCTTTGGTCACACTGCGCTTACAGAAATGTAATGGTTTTAGGAGGAATTATGGCCTATAAATTTCCTTTGCAGGGGTGTGAACCTCAGACAGGAACAGAAGTGATCAGTATAAGAAACAATGGAGTTGAGCAGGACACTGCGCATCTTAACCTAACCAGCTTGCAGGCTTAGGGGTCTATTCATTAAGACACCGACGTTAATAAGATTTCCTATCGCTGCTCCTCGGAGTGATAGAATATCTTTTATAGGGCGTATTAAAAAAAATGTTGCCGGGGAGCCGAGTGGTCCTCAGTCCCCGGTGATGCTGGCTCGCTGCAGTATGAGGTGTCTTACACGTTTGCCAAGATGCCAAACTCAGGTAAGCACAGAAACTGGAAGCCTGGACTTAGACTTCTAGCTCCAGATTGTGTAAGAAATAAAATAAAAAAAAAAAAAAAAAAGTTACAAACTGCTAATGCCATAGTGAGACACCGTTCGCGAAACATAAGACACGCGCACAGCGATAACTTTAACCGGCCATTGGCTTTGGTAAACTGGCAGAAGCCCTAAATTCTTATAAAACTGCCTTTTTCCTCAGAATTTAGAGCTAATCTCCCTTTAATAGAAACACTATGAGAAGTATTATAAAACATTCCTTTTTCCATTAGTTAGAATAAAATTACATGTAAATCTGTCTAAACTAGATAGTGGTCTTATTCTATATTCCATGGGGTTTGCAGTATAACTGGAGGCTGTTGGGTAAATCTATCGCTAGACCGGTGCTGGGTTACACAGTACAATTGATGGAACAGTTTGCGTAAATCAAGCTTCATGGTAGAACAGCTCGTGTCACGGAGCGGACACCTTTCACTGATGCCGTCTTTGAGACCGTGTCTTCCCATCGCCATTCCACGGACTGCGATTCTAGGCTGTATTCATATTATTACACATTCTGCTACGTTTATCATTTGCAAACAGAGCTGTGCTGACAACTGCGCTGCGGTGTGGAACAAAAAAATGAAACAGGAATTCTGAACAGAAGAAAATGGGAAATTCCAACGCGGAACAAGGCCGCTGGCGAAACACGCACGTTTCCCAGCCCAATGCATCATCCCGAGGAAACTACCCCGTAGAAAAGCTTCAAAAGATTTCACTCATCCTTAATACACATTCACACAAACTTCTGAATCTACATCCCAAATCTTTACGACAGTATCCTGGGATGAGTCAAACAAGCTGAAACTTTAGTCAGTTAAGCAGCTATGACATCACTGACTCTGCACCTCTGTATACATTTCTGCAGAACAAGCCAAATAGAGAAGCACCTCTCTACAAATCCCAACCCCCTGTGCCTGGGTGATATAAAGCGTGCTGGACGGATTGTATTACATAGACAAAGTACAATTATTTTATTCAAAGCCTTTGATAAATATCAATGTCACATTGTGGATTTACTTGATCTTTAATGCAAAAATGTGGAGGAATCAGCAGAAATCTGCAATATAACCTAACCCCCATATCTGTATCGTTAACGATTATTGCTGTAACATCAGGTAAAGGATGGATTATGTCCGACCATTATCTACATTCCAGTTCTCCGCTCAGATTATTCTGATATATAACATTTCTTCCCTATACCCAGAGTAACGCATGCGGCTTCCTCTCAATTCTCACAGGTTTCAGATGAAAATGCTGCTTTTTTCTAATCAATATTAATGTAGACACACAGAATAAGACAAGGATTATATATCAAAGTACACATTTGCTGAGATCCGCATCTTGTGCCGGTATTAGCATTGAAAAAGTAAATCTAATTGTGGAGACGTATTGTATAAAGGAGAGGTCCTGGTGTATTATACATTAATGCTCCATTAATCTAATCACTGGCTCGCAGTTCTCACGGGATTTGTGGGGATGAGATAATAGAAGAGTTTCTGTGACCGGATATTAGTGAAGGATTCACTGGTAAAATGATTGTGTTATTACAACATCTCTAGCAGAAAGCAATCACCACTACAAGTCCATTAACAGGCTGGGTACACCGTACTGGGGCAGGGCGTGCTGGGACGAAGGAAATGATATAATTATATATAGAATTATATTATATACGCACATATACACACAGATCTGTAATACTGTATAATGTCATGTGATATAATATACACTGCTCTGTAATACTATGTAATGTTATGTGATATAATATACGCTATATATTATATAAAGTGTGTGTTTATGTTAACTGATAAACCTCTAGAACATAAAGAACCACACGGCCAACAGACCAGATATATACAGCGTTGAGATAAGCCGATATCTCTGGTTTAAACATAAAATAACATAGCAGGAAGCAGAGAACCTGCTTGTACAGCTCTACGGAGTGTGCTGGCGCTACATAAATAAACGTGATCAAGTAAACAGGTAATAAGATACAGGACACAGATAAAGAGGAAGGTACAGTATCTATGTCTATGAACGTTACTGGACGTATCCCCAGGATATTCCTACGCTGTGCGGTGATATATTGACCCGTTGTGAAGTCCTGAGAGTTCTAATTATGGTAATGACTGAACTCTCCTCTGACCTGAGCTCCTGATGTGATCCGGCTGTTGGATCAGCATTAAAACAATCTGACTTTAATCTGAAAACGCAACTCCATTATTGCACAGAAGTGACAGCAGATTCCAGCTGTATTAAGAGATGAAAAACCGTCCAAATATCTGCAGATTATAACTGTAGACATGAAAGTGAAATGTGGCCGAGGACAGACCCAGATACCTCCTCCGGCCCCCAGTGCCCTCCACTCAGGATTATTATATGGTCTCTAATTACTGAGCAAATGCAGCTTTTAAATTGGGGCGTGGGATCAAACGGCTCATAATACAGGGGAAAAAAATCATCTTTGTGCGACTGTTGTAGACACAAATATTAGAATTTGGTGCAATTAATTTGTATAACTTGCTTTGGCTTTATAAAAATCCACATGTCAGATATAATGGCCAAGTGATATCAATCCTGTCTAATATTCCACAGATATACTGTACTTTATTATAATCATTTATTTATATAGCACCACCAAATACACAGCGCTGTACAGATAATATCTGTCATTCACATCAGTCCCTGCCCCATAGGAGCTTACAGTCTAAATTCCCTAACACAAATCATACTTGCCAACTGTCCCTGAATGTCAGGGAGACTCCCTGAAATAGGGGTGATCTCCCTCACTCCCTGAAGAGTCTGGCATGTCCCCTGATGCTGAGCCAGTACAAGACGTGGTTGGCTTCGCCATCTGTGGCATGGTGACACAGTTCAGAAATTGTGTCCTATGTCCATGTATTGATGCCTATGGAGGTGGCCATTTTCACGGAGACCAAGGTTTAATCAAAGACTGACAGGTAAGGCAACATGACTTCAGTAATGGGGACAGAAATGTAAAAGACACTTCAGTCTCTAGAGATTCATTAGCTGCTTTTCTTTAACGCTTAGTTGCCTACTCTCCCGGAATGTCCGGGAGACTCCCGCATTTCTGGGAGACCCTCCCAGGAGAGCAGGGCAACCTTACGGTTCTCGCCCCCGCAATAGATAAGTGGCGGGGGCCCCCTGCTGTAACTGGACAAAATTGTGTCAATCGTTTAGGGGTGAGGCTAAAAAAATGCCCCACCCCTGCACGCCCACCTCCCCCAGGATCTCCCTGAAGCCAACGAGGAAAGGTTGGCAGGTATGTCACATATACAGATACTTACTGAGACATGAAACATTACAAATGATTGCTCCATCTTTAAATTATACAAGTTCCCAATTTTACAGCGCAGCAGTGGGCATTCTGAACTCAGGGACAGTGCTGGGTGCATCACATTCACACTGCAATGAAGCTTCACTCTCTCTCTTAAGGGTCTGTCCTTACTCTTACATTGGTACAACCGAGGCTCCTCCGCCAGCGATTGTCTCCTAAATCCTGTAATTGTAGCACTGAGCCAGGATCCACCGCCGCAAAGAGCAACTCCAGCATTTATTTTAATATAGAATATTAAACTCTTCCCCACTTCGGCAAAACTGCGCAGCCCAGGAGGGGTTTCTTGGGACAACCTCGCCTTGGTCATTACAATACTCTGACTGCCGTGGATGACAGGACTGGAACCATTTTTATGGCTTCAGCCGAGGAGCGAACACTACATAAATAAATAACACTGGGAATGTTCTCATGTGATTGTGCACAGAATGAGACCCAAACTTGATATAATTAATATGTTGTAAAAATTAATAAGCTTTTTCACCACATTATATTTTATATTAACTAAAATAAATAGATTAAACTTATTTCCATGTTTATTTGCTAAAATTATTTTTCGATTGCGTACTAATCGCATCGCAACCAATATTAGTGTACAAAAAATATTGATTACCACTTTCATCCAATTATTAAAGTTCAACAGACTGGTCATGAGTTCAATTCCCGACCATGGCCTTATCTGTGAGGAGCTTGTATGTTCTCCCCGTGTTTGCGTGGGTTTCCTCTGGGTGCTCTGGTTTCCTCCCACACTCCAAAAACATACTGGTAGGTTAATTGGCTGCTATCAAAATTGACTCTAGTCTGTCTGTATGTGTGTGTGTGTCTGTGTGTGTGTGTGTGTGTCTGTGTCTGTGTGTGTGTGTGTGTGTGTGTGTGTTAGGGAATTTAGACTGTAAGCCCCAATGGGGCAGGGACTGATGTGAGTGAGTTCTCTGTACAGCGCTGCGGAATTAGTAGCGCTATATAAATAAATAGATGAAGATGATGAAATATCACCGTCACAACTGAGCGTGACGTGGAGGGATAAGAGATAACGATCAGGTGAAATATGCGCTTACGTCACTGGACTATAATAAAGCATTTTCTTTTCAATTCCATTTCTTGTTATTGCCATTTGCTACAGTTTCACCCTTAAATGCCGTGTTACATACATGTGAGCATGGCGGGACAGGGCAAGACGACTATACAGAGCCTGTAATGACCTACTTATGTCACTTATGTCATTACAGGCTCCGCACAGACTTCTTCAGAATGCTCTGTGGTCTCTAATGAACCCTGATTACCTAGAGACATAATTAGAGGAAATTGCAGCATTGTACTGAAGAGCTGCAAAGAGTATAACTACGAGGGGGCACAGTACAGAGTATAACTACGAGGGGGCACAGTACAGAGTATAACTACGAGGGGGCACAGTACAGAGTATAACTACGAGGGGGCACAGTACAGAGTATAACTACGAGGGGGCACAGTACAGAGTATAACTACGAGGGGGCACAGCACAGAGTATAACTACGAGGGGGCACAGAGGGTCAGCACAGAGTATAACTACGAGGGGGCACAGCACAGAGTATAACTACGAGGGGGCACAGAGGGTCAGCATAGAGTATAACTACGAGGGGGTACAGCACAGAGTATAACTACGAGGGGGCACAGCACAGAGTATAACTACGAGGGGGCACAGAGGGTCAGCACAGAGTATAACTACGAGGGGGCACAGTACAGAGTATAACTACGAGGGGGCACAGAGGGTCAGCACAGAGTATAACTACGAGGGGGCACAGCACAGAGTATAACTACGAGGGGGCACAGTACAGAGTATAACTACGAGGGGGCACAGTACAGAGTATAACTACGAGGGGGCACAGTACAGAGTATAACTACGAGGGGGCACAGAGGGTCAGCATAGAGTATAACTACAAGGGGGCGGAGAGGTCACAGCACAGAGTATAACTAAGAGGGGGCACAGTACAGAGTATAACTATGAGGGGGCGGAGAGGTCACAGCACAGAGTATAACTACGAGGGGGCGCAGAGGTCACAGCACAGAGTATAACTACGAGGGGGCACAGCACAGAGTATAACTACGAGGGGGCACAGAGGGTCACAGTACAGATATAACTACGAGGGGGCACAGAGGGTCACAGTACAGATATAACTACGAGGGGGCACAGAGGGTCAGTACAGAGTATAACTACGAGGGAGCACAGCACAGAGTATAACTACGAGGGGGCACAGAGGGTCACAGTACAGATATAACTACGAGGGGGCACAGAGGGTCACAGTACAGATATAACTACGAGGGGGCACAGAGGGTCAGCAC
Source organism: Mixophyes fleayi (assembly GCF_038048845.1). Classification (NCBI taxonomy): domain Eukaryota; kingdom Metazoa; phylum Chordata; class Amphibia; order Anura; family Limnodynastidae; genus Mixophyes; species Mixophyes fleayi. The sequence continues at coordinate 38,553,892 of NC_134411.1, read as the reverse complement.
AGAGTATAACTATAAGGGGGCGGAGAGGTCACAGCACAGAGAATAACTATGATGGGGCACAGTACAGAGTATAACTACGAGGGGGCACAGTACAGAGTATAACTATGAGGGGGCACAGAGGGTCAGCACAGAGTATAACTATAAGGGGGCGGAGAGGTCACAGCACAGAGTATAACTACAAGGGGGCGGAGAGGTCACAGCACAGAGTATAACTACAAGGGGGCGGAGAGGTCACAGCACAGAGTATAACTACGAGGAGTCACAGCACAGAGTATAACTACGAGGGGGCACAGCACAAAGTATAACTACGAGGGGACACAGTACACACTATAACTACGAGGGGACACAGTACACACTATAACTACGAGGGGGCACAGTACAGAGTATAACTATGAGGGTCACCACCATCTGCTCTGCTCCAGATATCTCACTGAGCTCATCAATGTCAGATTTTTGATTTTCTTTATTAGTGACATTGGACCTTCAGGCTTCTCTGGTTTCCTTGACAAGGTGTCAGTAGAAATCCTTGTTATAGCGCTGTACTCTAGAGATGGAATCTGACTGACACTTAAAGAAGAACGTAAGGGTGCGAAAGAGGGAAAAAAACTTTTCGATGACTCATATAAAGATTTACTGTAGTGATCACTATGTAGATTATATAAAGGGTATAATGTGATTCTTGGTGGAAATAATACAAATGTTCCGGTTACCATAGAATTACATAAACAAACATACGAGAAGCGGACATTGACATCTCATGTACTTAGGGCAGATGCTTTGATTTTTTTTTTTTTTTTCTCCAATTCTTATCCAGGATTAGGGTTCTGCTTTCAGCACTGATGGGCACCTGGTCTATCACTGGTAGGACGGTTGGAAAGGGCAAGGCTGGATTTTCATGTTGACGTGTGACCAACTGAGATTGTTACCCGCTGGCCAATTCCTGACCTCTTTTGGTGGTGTTGAGCCATTGACTTGTCTTATGTGTGGTGCACGGAGTAATAAACATCTTGGAACTGCTACAAGTTCCAAGTGACGGCTCCCGGATAATCCAACACCAACCGTTGAACGTTGGAGGACATAGTCGTACCGAGGGGCAGATGTCCTACTCTTATGGCCTAGAGCTTCAGTTGTCGAAATCCCTTTGCATTGGATCCCAAAAGGATGGTGATATTTTGTGATATTTTTGCAGAATCCAGGGGTCCACAACTTTCATATTCTATCAACAATTTCACAATAGCTGGTCTCTCCATTTCCAATATACAAGATATCACTCAAGCTAAAAGAACTGCGTGTTTATACCCTGAAATTGCCCACGAGGAATCCCCTCAATAACATCATTTATTTATATAGCGCCACCAATTCCGCAGCATTGTACAGACACACACTAAAGTTAATTTTGTAAGCAGCCAATTAACCTACCAGTATGTTTTTGGAGGGTGGGAGGAAACCGGAGCACCCGGAGGAAACCCACGCAAACACGAGGAGAACATACAAACTCCACACAGATAAAGGCCATGGTCGGGAATCAAACTGATGACCCCAAAGCGGTGACGTTGACCACTGAGCCACCATACCACCCAATATCAACATTAAGATGATGACCCTAGTAAGTCCTACCATGAGCTGAGTGTAAAGCCATCAATTACTGTACACAGCATTGTGATATACATTAATAATCACTGAACGGTGACATCAATCTTCAATGTTTATACAGATTTAGAGAATTTTAATATAACCCATTGTAGTATAAACTCCAAAAGCCGCTAAAATCCCCCACTCACCCCAAAACATTCCTTAAAACGTTCAGAAGACCCACTCACCCAAAACACTTCCAAGCCCTTCAGAACACTATTTCCACCAGTTTGTGGAGACAATGCGCCAGTTAGCGCAAACTGTATAATTCCAAGTGACCTCAGAGATCTATGACCTCGTCATTGGCCCGATGCTCTGAAATAATGACATCAGACGTAACTGAGGGTGATGACATCACTACAGGACTTTATACCTATATTAACAACCGTAGTGCATAAGATTCACAGGCGCACACTCGCGACATTAACAGCCTTATCTTTTATTTATAAAATGGTGCCGCAAAAGACCCACAGCATGAAGTATACAGTGCCCAATACAGACACGACAACAAGTCATAACACATTATTTTAAAAAAAATAAGATAAACGTAACACTTTCAAGGCACAAAATAAAGACCAACTTTCTAGCAATAAGTTAAAATCAAAAAACAAAAGAACTGCGTTGCGTTGTTTCAACACAATTGAAATTAAATCAAAATCTCCCACGGAGTTGGTGGCTCAGCGGGACACGGCCGCTTGAGCTAATTGTGCGGGACACAAAGGCCGGGCGCAGTCCCCGATAACAGGAGCCGGCATGAATACGTCGGACTACAATCCAGGGCGACAGATAAGAAATGAAATGTCTTCTATCCTCGGCAGAACACGGATGACATTTTCAATTAGGCTCTGGAGACTTCTCTGCTCCGGCACATTTTAATGAACTCACCTGAAAAAAGTCTGTGATTGATGGGAAACTCTAACACATATTATTACGGGGTCCAGTCTTCCGTTATTAGCAGTTCCACCAAATTAGTTTCACTGGAAATACAGTTTACTATAAGAAGCAACATGTGGAGCAGGATGTTGATTTAATATAAAATCTTTGCATTTTGCATCCACTTTTCAGACGTGCAGGATGCTTCAGCCGCAGTTTCCATGTTCCGCTGAGCTTACACTCCAATTTTTTGTGGCTCTACACAGCTGGCCCACCGTCACACCAAAAGAAAATGATTATCAATGAAAGAAGGAGGCTTTCTGGAGTCCTCTGTTCAAATTTTTTTAAGCCAGTGCACTTGACCACTGAGCCACCCCTCTCAAATAGGAAACAAAATGCCCACTGGTATGATAATTAGGGGTCTATTGTTCAACTGTGATAGCCCAAAGAACGGAGAATGGCCATCGCATGTCTTCTCTTAATTTATCAAGGGCTTAACGTTCTTTTTGTTGGTTTATGAAAGTCCCCATTGACTGTTTCAAGCAGGCGAAATTTTAATAGTGAACTGCGGGGAGAGCAGATTTTCTATCGCTGCGAGAAGAGACGATAGAAAGTGTTTGACTGCACCTAGCGATGGTAAATAGCGGTCTTATTCTCAATGTGGATTACAGGAGTTATACTGGTCTATAAAACATAAATCAAATACATACACTACCCCGAAAAGTAGCTCTAACTGGATAGGAGTCACTGCCACAAATATTGGGCAAATCATATCAAATCTATTGCTAAAAATAAAAAGTGTAACTTGTATTATCCTAAAGCAGCTCAATAATAAAGTGAATCCATCGTACAGTTCTATATAAAGTAACACAATCGGAATGGACTGAGAAAAGGCCGACAATGTCCAGTTATTACCGCAGACAATATTACTGGGAAAGATCCTTCCGTGTCTGTATCATAAATGCATATTATTTACTATGTAAAAGTGTCTGTTCTGGACCCACGACCATTAAAAATAATATAAACTAATAAGACGGATAGAATGGTCACACTGCCAACAGTAGAAATATAATAACTGAGTCACGTTCTGCCGGCCGTCTCCTCCAGCCTACAAGACAATCACTGAAATCTGCTGCCCTCAATTTCAACCCTCGCCTGTGGCCGCGTCGGCTAAAGATGATGTTTAGTTTCAAGCTTATTGCTGATAAAATCTATCATTAATACGAGAGGTAGGATCGCCTCTCCTGGCGCAGCGACGATCTGTCAGACATCAGCAGGACTCCACTTCTATTAACGCATTGTTCATAAAACACTGGTAATGCCCAATAGATGTGCAGCAGTCTGTACCCCCGGCACGCAGGGATACTGCGTGACTCCGCCTACTGCGCAGGTTATTGTGTCTTCTTTATAAGAGCTACTACTGCAGGATTTGGGGGGAGAAACAGCAGATTAATCATCCACTTTAGAACCAAAATCACTTTGAGATCACAAAATGATAAAGTGTCACAGTGTACTGATTATTCTACGGATACTCTATATACCAAGCTGGGAGTTACAAACACTAAATTACTCCATTGGTCCAAAGTTATTCATAGATATTATTAGTGTTCAGATAAAAAGTCCAAAATGTATAATTGAGTATGTATATAGGAGCATTCCTATGATATTATTATTATTAATTTTTATTTATAGGGCGCCACAAAGTATCCGTAGCGCCGTACAAGGACAAACAATGGCACAGTACAAGGTGAAACAGCACAGTACAAGTAACAGTAAGCACTATAACTCTGGGGGCTCAGGCACAGCATGAAAGAGAGGGAGGGAGGGGAAAAGTGAGTATAGGCAGGTAACTATGGCCCAAGAGGGAGTCACTGAGGGGAGCGGAGAGAAGCGAGAGGAGACCGAGGGCAGAGGGACTGAGAGGAGGTGAGCAGAGTAGCTGGAGAGCGCAGTTAAAAGTGATGGAAACAGGAGGTAGGAGAGCCCTGCTCAAAGGAGCGAACAATCTAAAGGGAGGGGAAGACAGACAGACACATGGATGAGACGGAGAGACGGGAGGAAGGGTGAGAAGGGAAGAAGGGATGAGAAAGAGAGGTAGCCGACCGGTGGGAGTTTAGGCATGAGACTGGAGGGCTTTAAGGAAAAGGTGGGTTTTTAATGTTAGTTTGAAAGAGGACAGACACTATATCATCTCAGAATGCGATTTTGGTACTAAAGTGGGAGATTAACTTCATCATCATCATTTATTTATATAGCGCCACTAATTCCGCAGCGCTGTACAGAGAACTCACATCCGTCCCTGCGCCATTGGAGCTTACAGTCTAAATTCCCTAATATAGACACACTCTCACACACAGACACATACAGACAAGGAGAGACTAGGGTCAATTTTGATAGCAACCAATTAACCTACCACTATGTTTTTGGAGTGTGGGAGGAAACCGGAGCACCCGGAGGAAACCCACGCAAACACAGGGAGAACATACAAACTCTCTTGTTTATACAATATTGTGTTTGAGGTTCTTTATTATATACTGTGAATGGTTTTATATAAAAAAAAGTTCTGTATAGCTGGGAGTCTTTTGTGCGTATTTCAGCCACATTCACCAGATTATATATATTTATAATAATCATTTTTAAATCAATTTGCCTATGTTACGCGGTGCTCTTTTTGTTTGATTTAACATTAGTCAATGTTAGTCGCACTAACAGACTTGGGGGGATAATTTAACAAACGGGCGAAACGTTAGTTGAGGTTTAATACGCCTGCAATGGCTCCCCCATGTCTGTGATTGGGGAAACCTGTTTAGTAAAGTACGACGGCCGTACTTGTACATTTAAGTTAATCTTTAAAGTGCAGCGTTATGGTAACAGCTACCGTTCTGTACAGTATATCTTTCTTTTCAAAAATGCTTTTAAAAAAATGCCTATTTTTAGACTGCAGCACACTGCACCGGTACTACACGTCACCAAGTATCCGGCGGCTTCTGTTTGCATTGCGTGCAAGCAACACATAAATGAGGTTATATTACAGGACACCTATAGTATGAAATGCGCCTGAAGAATTAGGGGCTGGACTGTAATGAAACTCGTTACACCACAAGGGAATGTATCTAGCGGCGTACGGCCCTTTTCAAGCAGAGCCGTGTGAAGCGGGAGCAGGGTCCTGCCACCTCAATTATACAGTGCCCCAGGCTTGGAGAGGGTTTTCCTGGCACTAGGAAACCCCTCTTGGTTTGTCTATGCAGAGATTAACCCTTTGTTAACTAGAACGAAGCAACGCAAGAGCAATTTTGCCGCACAGGAAGAAGCTTCGTAATGAACGCACGCATGGCCAAAATAGCAATCCAATATATGGTTAATGGGTGGTAGGATGTAAACCTTTGCAAGCATTTATTTCTGCAATAAAACCATAAAATGCATTTTATTTTATTTTTTCTTTTACAAATCTAGTGGTAACCCAACAGTGTTTAATAAAACATTCCTTACAATTTCAATAGTGTCCCTTTAAATTTGTGTACGGCTCGTTCAAAGATATTTAGGGGGCAGCACAGTGGCTCAGTGGTTAGCACTTCTGCCTCACAGCACTGAGGTCATGAGTTCAATTCCCGACCACGGTCTTATCTGTGTGGAATTTGTATGTTCTCCCCGTGTTTGCGTGGGTTTCCTCCAGGTGCTCCGGTTTCTTCCCACACTCCAAAAACATACTAGTAGGTTAATTGACCGTAGTCTCTCTCTCTCTCTCTCTCTGTGTATATTAGGGAATTTAGACTGTAAGCTCCAATGGGGCAGGGACTGATGTGAATGAGATCTCTGTACAGCGCTGCGGAAACAGAGGTGCTATATAAATAAATGATGATGATTTAAGTTTGGCACGAAACAGCACACCTGCAAAATTACCTTTTTTATCTGAAATAATCTCCATTTGTTTGTCATTTAATGCTAACGGAGAAACACGAATGCTCCTTTTTAGCTGCAAGCTTAGGTTACAATTTACAAAATCAGATTCCCCGGCAATAAACACAAAAGTCATATATTTGATTATTCCATCTCCAGTGTGACAGCTCCTTACTCCCTGCCTGCAACTATTTTGGATGAAACGTCTCGGACTGATGACTACCACCGCAATGAACTGTCCCCTTCAGCATTTACAGGGTAATAATGTAACCAATACAAAGGCCGGGGTCTGTCTCATGTACACATCGCCCTGTTGCACTGTCAATCAATAAAAGTAATATCGCACACATAGCAAAAGATAATTAATATTTCCCAGAAAAGAATTCTTGTGTAGATCCCGCTAATGAATCTGCTGCACCGTCCGGGGCTGTGATGTTTGCTACATAGATGGTGTAAATAATTGAACATAGCCGGCAAGGGGAGCGTTTGCTTTTGCAGATATAAAGGGAAAGAGCTGAGAGCCGTCAATAAATTTACCTGAAGCAGTAGACGTCGGAGCGACAACAATGCAATTATAATAGTGAAGAGAACTCTCGGGCTAATTAGTGATTCTTACATGATCACCGCGTACGAGAGGACGTATTCCCACTACATAAATTCATAACCGCTCGGAATAATAATGGGATGCGTTTGGCTGTAAACAAGTTTGATTGTAAAACGTACTGACAGCACGCGGAGAAATCATTACAAAAACACAATTGCCGTCCACACTCTTTCTTGGGGTACAGATGAAAGAAAATTAGGATGAGAAAAATATGAAATATGTAAAATATAAAAAGAAGTGTATCCATTAACTACGCATGTGAAAAAAAAATCTACAAATATTATTTCTGCCTGAAAGTGGCTGCTGAAAACTGGGAAAATCACTGTTGACATTTGAGATATGATCACTACTATAGTTTATTGTAGAACGTCACCATATTACGCAGTGTTATCTAGAGAATATTTAAATAATTCACATCAGTCCCTGCCCCGTTGGAGCTTACGGACTAAATTCTCTATCACACAATCACATACAAGGGTCCATGGTTTTCAGAAGCCCATTAGACTACCGGTAGTCTTTGGACTATAGCAGGATGCCATAGTACATGAAATTCCACGCAAACACGGAGAGAACATACAAACACCGAATGGACATCGACCTGTTCAGAATCAAACCCATGGTCCTAGCGCTGACAGACAGCAACGTTAATCACTGTGCCACCCATCAGAAACTGTTGATATCATTAAGAACACTCACTCATTCACAACCTGTCAAATGGCAGCAACAGTGTATTTCTAAGTTTTAAACATGTTATTTCAGGCAAGTATTTCAAGAACCAAGAGATTCTAGTTGTGAAATGATTTTACTTAAAGAAAACTATTTTTTTTTAGTGAAGTTACACTTTAAATTTAGTATGCTGACATATTGATTGGGTGCAGCTAAACAGATATATACAAGACTAAAAAGAGGTATCTATGAACAGATTTCTCTCCGTAACGCCATATTACCAGCAACTGTTTTGCTACAAATTAATTTCAGCTTTTTTCAGTGACAGTTTCAGGCTATTTCCGTCTCGATGTTCAGAAAAACAACAATAAGAATATTCATATTCATATTTTGATGCTATAATGCAGAGATTACACAGACATTAATTAATAATAAGTGTACTGATAAACTTGTACAGATAATGATCTGTGTTGCGTAGGTGATATAACGAATGATCAGCACTGTTTGTGGTCAATGCCAGTATCAATAACTGGACGGCATAACACGAGATGAGACCAGGATAAGCCCACACAGAGGATATCTCGAAAGGTCTGTGGAACGGAAAATTAAGAGTATTATTCCATACGTCTGTTAGGAACTCCCAAGTCAGTACAGTGAAACTCGGGAACTACTCAGAAGGCCAGGTGTTCGCTGGAGCCCCTAGTGGTGGGGACAGACTGGGCTGCAGGCCGACTGAGGGTCGAGTAGCGTATACTGACTTAAAGGAGTTTCCCAGAAGTGGAGTGATTGGTGGACTGTAGTATAAGAGAAATCCAAGGTCCAAAGGTCACAGGCACAGAAGCAATATCCAAGGGCAAGCAAAAGGGTCAAACTCACAGGCAGAGAAGCGAAATCCGAATTCCAGGCAAAAGGTCAGGGTCAGAAGAGAAGGGTCAAAAGGTCCAATAACAAGCAGGGGTCAAACACGGGTGGTCAAATCTAAGGTAACAGGAACCTAAATGGATAGCACAAGCAGGCAGCAGAACTGAGGACAGAACGCTATAACCGGCAATGAGGCAGCAGACCTCATTGCCTTAAATACATAGTTGGCCCAATCAAAACTTACATGCACCCCTGCAGACTAACGAGAACATAGCACCAGACCAATCAGGGCTAATCCCTGATAGGTGCACCCAGATGCAGGCTAATGCCTGTAACTATTCCCCTAATTAGCCCACAGGCTGTGTCCACTTTTGCGCATGCGCCCGGCTTCCAACAGCGCCGGGACGCAGCGCTATGTAACAGGCGTCCGGCCGTTGCCTTGGCAACGGCCGGGTAGGAAGGGGAAGTGACGTCCCGGTCGTCATGGTGACGGCCGGGACACTGGAGCAGGTAGGAAGCGAGCCGCGGCGGCTGTGAGTACCGCCGCGGCTCGTGACAGTACCCCCCCCTTGAGGAGGGGTTAAGGAACCCCGACATCCAGGTTTAGTGGGAAACTTCCTAAAAAATTCCTTAACGAGTCTTCCAGCGTGCAGACGTCTCTGCGGTATCCAAGATCTCTCCTCAGGGCCGTAACCCTTCCAATGAACGAGGAATTGGACTTGACCCTGAACCCTCCTAGAATCAAGGATTCCTTCAATAACATATTCGTGGTCCCCGTTCACCATCAGAGGCCTGGGCCTGTTAGAGAGGGACCGATTAAACTTGCTGGGAGCAGCGACTTTCTTCAGAAGTGAACAATGAAAGGTCGCAGGTATTTTCAAGGAAGTGGGTAGTTTCAATCTAAATGCCACTGGATTAATTTTCCTCTCAATTGGAAACGGTCCGATGTATCGGGGCCCCAGCTTCCTACAGGGTTGCCGCAACTTGATGTTCCGTGTGGATAACCAAACATGATCCCCCACTTTCAATGAACAGGGTCTACGGTGACGGTCAGCAAAGATCTTGGATTTTCGGGAAGCTTGACCTAGTGCAGCGTGCACCTTTTTCCAAATGGACCTTAGCCTGGCCGTAAAAGCAGGCGTTCCGGAATCTCCACAGGGAACAGTAGTAGAAAAAGAATTGGATTTTGGGTGAAACCCGAAGTTGCAGAAAAACGGGGATGTGTGAATAGTAGAATGGCAAGAATTATTGTATGCAAATTCTGCCCAGGGCAGGAGAGAGGACCAATTGTCGTGAAATTTAGACACATAAATGCGCAAAAACTGTTCCAGAGCTTGGTTCGTCCTCTCTGTCTGTCCATTCGACTGAGGATGATATGCTGAAGACAGACTGATAGAGATCCCGATGGACTTACAAAAGGCTTTCCAAAACTGGGCAATAAACTGGGATCCTCGATCTGATACTATATCTTCAGGAGTCCCATGAAGACGAAAAATATGCGTCAAAAACAAGGTGGCCAGGGTCCTGGCATCCGGTAGCTTGGGCAAAGATATAAAATGTGCCATCTTACTGAACCGATCGACCACTACCAGGATGGTGTTATGTCCTGCAGATACTGGTAGGTCAACAATGAAATCCATCGACAGATGGGTCCAAGGTCTGCTCGGTGCCGGCAAAGGTAACAATAGCCCAGAAGGACGGTTCCTATCGGTCTTGTTTTTAGCACACTCAGGACAAGCCCGAACATAATTCTCCACATCGTTTGACAAGGTGGGCCACCACAACCAACGAGAAAGAACCTCAATAGTCCTACGGATTCCCGGATGGCCAGCAGAGCAGTTGTTGTGGCCTTCAATGAGAACAGATTTCCTTAAATGGATGGGGACAAATAATTTGTTGACCGGTGTCTGAACTGGAGCGATTCTCTGGAAGCGCCGGATGGTTGCTCCTAGGTCCTGGGTGAGACCAAGATGAACAGCAGTTGTAGGGACAATAGACAATGGTTCCGGAGACTGAGGATGATGGGCCAAAAAACTTCGGGACAAGGAATCGGCCTTAGTATTTTTTGAACCTGGACGGTATGTAATAATGAATTTGAATCTGGTGAAAAATAGGGCCCAGCGGGCCTGCCTCGGATTCAGAGTTTTAGCGGTCTGAATGTATTGGAGGTTTTTATGGTCCGTGAAGATGGTGATGGTATGGGTAGCTCCCTCTAACCAATGCCGCCATTCCTCCAGTGCCAACTTAATGGCCAACAATTCACGATTGCCGACATCATAATTACATTCGGCCGCTAGAAATTTTTTAGAAAAGAATGCACAAGGATGTAATTTTTTGCTCCTTGGGTCTTTTTGAGAAAGGATAGCGCCAGCACCGATGTCAGAAGCGTCCACCTCTACAATGAATGGAAGTTCCGGATCAGGATGTCTCAGCACTGGAGCAGAAATGAACGCGGCTTTGAGTGCCGAGAAACTCGCCAATGCCTCCGAAGGCCACTTCGCTGGGTTAGCTCCCTTCTGAGTGAGAGCAGTGATAGGAGCTACTAATGAGGAAAGAGAGTCAATGAACCTACGGTAATAATTCGCGAATCCGAGGAACCTCTGAATCGCCTTCAGATTAGTCGGGAGGACCCAATCCTGGATTGCTTGAACTTTGGCAGGGTCCATGGCGAATCCTGTTGAGGAGATGATATATCCCAGGAATGACACGGTGCCCACCTCAAATTCACATTTTTCCCTTTTTGCATAAAGGTGATGTTCCCGCAATTTCAGCAGAACTTGTCGAACATGCTGACGGTGCTGAAGTAAAGACTCCGAGTAGATTAAAATATCATCCAGATACACAACTACCGTTTTACCCAGGAACTCTCGTAAAACGTCGTTGATCAGGTCCTGGAACACCGCCGGGGCGTTGCATAACCCGAATGGCATCACGAGATATTCATAATGTCCCGACTGGGTATTGAAGGCAGTCTTCCATTCATCCCCTTTCCTGATTCGAATAAGATTGTACGCCCCTCTGAGGTCAATCTTCGAGAATATAGTGGCAGATTTTAATTGATCAAACAAGACCGAGATCAATGGTAACGGATACATATTCTTAATAGTGATGTTATTCAGTCCACGGAAATCGATGCACGGTCTAAGACTGCCGTCTTTTTTTGACACGAAGAAACAACCTGCGCCTACGGGAGATTTAGAAGGATGTATGAATCCTTTTTTCAGGTTTTCCTCCACATATAGCTCCATGGCCTGAGTCTCTGGAATGGACAAGGAGTATAACCGCCCTTTGGGCAACTTGGAACCCGGGACTAAATCAATGGCGCAGTCATACTCTCGATGAGGTGGAATGGACTCAGCTTTTCTTTTGCAGAACACATCAGAGAAGTCCTGGTAGGGTACCGGCAACAAGTCTGGACTAGGCTGTAAGATTCTAAGCGGCAGGTTCAAGCAAGACGTGGAACACTCGGGACTCCAACGAGTAATCTCTCCACTTTCCCAGTTGATAAGGGGATTGTGACTGCGAATCCAGGGATACCCCAATATCAAAGGAGCAGAGGGACAACTAATGAGATAGAAGGAGAGCTCCTCTGTATGGAGAACTCCTACAGTCAACCGAACCATTGGAGTCCTAGCGAGAATCCGTCCCCCAGGCAAGGGGTTACCATCCAAACCACACGTGGTGATGCTTGATCCTAGCCTGATATGCGGAATATCAAGCGTCTGAGCCAAATGTATATCCAGGAAATTACCAGCCGCACCACTGTCAAGAAAAGCTTTCAGGTCCATGGATCTCCCACGGAAAGTTAAACGTCCAGGGACTAATAAAGAATTTTCTGAAGAGGTAATCTGAAAACCCAAGCGCACCTCTTCACCTGCACTTAGGCTTTGGAGTTTCCCGGTTTATTGGGACATGAGCGAACTAAGTGGCCTGTCTGACCACAATACATACACAGGCCTAGTGAGCGTCTTCTGGAGCGCTCCTCCGGAGGCAAGCGGTAAGCGCCCAATTGCATGGGTTCAGAGGAATCGGGCAGAGTGTTGTTGTTGGAGCTAGTGAAAACGTCCATTGGAACAGAGGACTCCCGTTCAGCCTTCCTCTCTCTGATCCGACGATCAATTTTTATGACAAGTTGCATCAAGTTCTCCAGCGTGTCGGATATCGGATACTGGACTAAGGAGTCCTTAATTTGCTCGGTAAGTCCTAAGAGGAATTGACTTCGCAATGCGGGGTCGTTCCAAGCGCTATCCGTGGACCATCGCCGAAACTCCGCACAATACTCTTCCGCTGAGCGACGTCCCTGCCTTAGCGTACGGAGATGAGCCTCAGCTGAGGCTACCCTGTCCGGGTCATCGTATAATAACCCCAACGCTTGAAAAAAGGCATCCACAGACTGTAAGGCTGGACTTGTGGAAGGCAAGGAGAAGGCCCAAGACTGAGGGTCGCCCTGGAGTAATGAGATGATGATCCCTACCCTCTGTTGTTCGGAACCAGAGGAACGTGGTTTCAGACGAAAGTACAACTTGCAGCTCTCTTTGAAATTACGGAAAGCTGGCCTGCTTCCAGAGAATCGGTCAGGCAAATTCATCTTAGGCTCCGGTGTGTCACCAGCGGGAACTTGCTGGGGCTGCCGGCCTCTGGAAGCCTCTTCTTGGACTGCCAGGCGCTGGGATAAAGCCTGCACCACTTGAGAAACCGCCTGTATCTGGTTAGCCAGAATCTGGGCTGGGGACAGATTCGACTTCTCTCCGTCCATGGCCGTACGATACCAATCTTCCGGGCCGGTTATAATGTTAGGAACTCCCAAGTCAGTACAGTGAAACTCGGGAACTACTCAGAAGGCCAGGTGTTCGCTGGAGCCCCTAGTGGTGGGGACAGACTGGGCTGCAGGCCGACTGAGGGTCGAGTAGCGTATACTGACTTAAAGGAGTTTCCCAGAAGTGGAGTGATTGGTGGACTGTAGTATAAGAGAAATCCAAGGTCCAAAGGTCACAGGCACAGAAGCAATATCCAAGGGCAAGCAAAAGGGTCAAACTCACAGGCAGAGAAGCGAAATCCGAATTCCAGGCAAAAGGTCAGGGTCAGAAGAGAAGGGTCAAAAGGTCCAATAACAAGCAGGGGTCAAACACGGGTGGTCAAATCTAAGGTAACAGGAACCTAAATGGATAGCACAAGCAGGCAGCAGGACTGAGGACAGAACGCTATAACCGGCAATGAGGCAGCAGACCTCATTGCCTTAAATACATAGTTGGCCCAATCAAAACTTACATGCACCCCTGCAGACTAACGAGAACATAGCACCAAACCAATCAGGGCTAATCCCTGATAGGTGCACCCAGATGCAGGCTAATGCCTGTAACTATTCCCCTAATTAGCCCACAGGCTGTGTCCACTTTTGCGCATGCGCCCGGCTTCCAACAGCGCCGGGACGCAGCGCTATGTAACAGGCGTCCGGCCGTAGGAAGGGGAAGTGACGTCCCGGTCGTCATGGTGACGGCCGGGACACTGGAGCAGGTAGGAAGCGAGCCGCGGCGGCTGTGAGTACCGCCGCGGCTCGTGACAACGTCCCTGGAGGAAATCCTAGAGATTTGTATTCCTCTCTTCTGTATCAATCCCTTCTATTCAGCATCACATCCTAAACACGTAGAAGGATCCTGCAAGATAATTACTGCACCGAGCGCTGTCCGTCAGCCGGGGACAGTAAATTATTAGATCATGCCCAGTGGTTGGGTCATGTTGGAGGTGTAGTGTCCTATGTCTGTATACAGTGTAATAGAATTGTATTATAATCATGTCCAGTGGTCAGGTCATGTTGGAGGTGTAGTGTCCTATGTCTGTATAGAGTGTAATAGAATTGTATTATGATCATGCCCAGTGGTTGGGTCATGTTGGGGGTGTAGTGTCCTATGTCTGTATATAGTGTAATAGAATTGTATTATGATCATGCCCAGTGGTTGGGTCATGTTGGGGGTGTAGTGTCCTATGTCTGTATACAGTGTAATAGAATTGTATTATGATCATGTCCAGTGGTCAGGTCATGTTGGAGGTGTAGTGTCCTATGTCTGTATATAGTGTAATAGAATTGTATTATGATCATGCCCAGTGGTTGGGTCATGTTGGGGGTGTAGTGTCCTATGTCTGTATACAGTGTAATAGAATTGTATTATGATCATGTCCAGTGGTCAGGTCATGTTGGAGGTGTAGTGTCCTATGTCTGTATACAGTGTAATAGAATTGTATTATGATCATGTCCAGTGGTCAGGTCATGTTGGAGGTGTAGTGTCCTATGTCTGTATATAGTGTAATAGAATTGTATTATGATCATGTCCAGTGGTCAGGTCATGTTGGAGGTGTAGTGTCCTATGTCTGTATACAGTGTAATAGAATTGTATTATGACCTGACCACTGGACATGATCATGTTGGGGGTGTAGTGTCCTATGTCTGTATAGTGTAATAGAATTGTATCTATGAGGATCTCTAGGGCCTTGCGATCCCCATTAATGTTGAGCTTACAGTGTATTTCCAGTGTCTGTACGGTTAGAGTTGGTTCCTTACTCTCAGTACATTTGGTGATAACATCGAGAAGTCTTCTGAGATTTCAGTGAAACTTTCTGCTGCTCAATTAGATAAATCCTGAGCTCTGTAAACTTAAAGACCTGATTGGAAGCGCTCAGAAACGCCGGCCCGCTGATGCTCAGACATTTTAATGGGAACCGACCTAGACATCCCTGCGATTCGCGTTTTACCTCCTCGGTCACCTAAAGCTGTTCCCTCTTTTATTACTTCAAAGAGGAAAGTGAGAAGAAAGCGGGTAATGGTTTCTATTCACAAAGCAGATGGGAGATTAAAACACATTTAAAAAGTGTGGAGAGAGATGAAGGGACGTCTACGGCTCACATGAAAGTGACTCTTACCTGAGAGACTGCAGTTTGTAACTTTCACAGATGTGTTTGCAACAAGTCTCCACACCTTGAAAATATCTCACACTTTTCCCTTCTCGCTAATTAAACATTTGCTCAGTAATCTACAGCATTGCCCTGTATCACCCTGGGCGACTGCAAGGGGCCCCGGCGACAACATAGGGGCCAACGAGCCCAGAACCTGGGGTACAGCATGTGTGATATTGCAGGAAATACAATAAGTAACAATCGTCAGAGAGTCAGAAATAGACCTTGTATTCATATTCCAAATAACAGGATTGTAGACACCAAAACATCACGATACCCAAAGGATTTTATTATTCCCTTTTTTGTATTATAAAGGTTTATTGATTTATTTAGAACATTTAAATAAAACATAACAATAAGCAAAACAACAATAAACTCCGCCACAACACCAACAAAATGTATACAAATAACTAAACAGCGATTCAATAATATCAAGGCAGAGGCACAAAAGGATTAAAACTAGATAGAGGTGCAGAAAATACAGGTAGTAAATCCACAAAGTATATATAGAAAGAGGAACATCCTAAACTGAGAATTACTGGGGTTTCACAGCTGAAATGCCTAAGAATAAACTAAAAAAAGTAAACAACTGAAGGAGTTCTGTGTTTGTTTCCATAGAGAGTGTATAAAGAGGATCTGATATTAGACAAAACATTCAAATGACAAAGCACAGCATGTCAGTTAGGCCCACTGTAATCTCACAGACCATGCACCTATACCTGGATCCACTGAACTGCAGTCTGAAGAGCGTTTCTGTTACCTAGGAGACTGTACACTAGTCACATAAGTTTTGCTTTAGGACTGTTCCAAAGACTACAAGATAGAGTAACATGTCTCTTATAATTAGTTTTTATTTTTAAATATTAACTTTCTCTAAAAGGACAGAAGAGCATAAATATAATATAATAATATATATCTATATTAATAAAAGATCATAATAATATATTTGGATCTCCCTACTGGCTTTACATGTTCATTGGCAGAAAGTTATTTAGTAACAATGATTATAAAAGTGGAAACCCCCCTTAAATGTTCGTTACCATGAGCTAAATTTTGTTGTTAAACCAATGCCCTAATGTCTGAATCTCTCTCTCAATATGGGATTCATATCAGACCATATAAATCCATCAGGCCCAATGTATCCATGGTGCAAATTATAGCATCCCTTTGTGTCATTAACATTTTAGATTTTTTTTCTGTAGCTGACCTTTATTTCACTTAAATGCCGTTACTTTATTGCAGTACCTGAAAAAAAAAACAGCACTTCTCATTAACGCTCAGTAACTTATTTCTCAGTATTAAGAATATTTATTTTCTAACCATAGATCTCAGGAAAGTCGTAGTAATGAATTAATTCAGCGCATGCAGTCTATGGACTGTGCAGTCCGACTGTGTCAGGTTGGAAAGAATGAAAAGATTATTTACTATTAAATGGTTAAAAAAAAAAAATCAAAAAAAAAAATCACTGTTACCTTGTAAAATGCAACAAAGCCTAAAATATAAAATGTTATGGAATGTCAGAAAGTGACACATCCTAACCATTCCCCCCAAACAGTGATATTCACCCCTGAAAATCATTAACAAGTTGCTCAATGAACGCTGCCATATTTCTGTACAAATCCAGCCCACATCTCAAGTCACTAACTTGGATCAATCGATAACAGACTAACAATCGCACAATGCTGACATTCAGCAATGACAGGGGCAGGCTGAGGCGAGTGGGCAGGTTGAGGTGAGTGGGCAGGGGGGCACCTGCACCCCCCCCCCTTTCCCACGACGGGCCGATCCATAGTGGGCTACTTTGGGCTGGGTCACTTGGCCACCAAGGCTACAATATGCCAGCCAGTCCCTAGTTGGAGGACATTATTAAAAGGCAAAGTCCCAAGTTAATCCTTTGTGAAAATGTTCTATGACAACGCACAGTCCTAAACCAACAATTCTGTCTGTTCGCCGTCACTAAGGAACCAATCAGCTGCAGGCACCAGAGGGGGTAAGTCAGAGGGCAGAGGTGGCCCTGAGAGTGGAGAGGCTTCAGGGGAACTCAGAGTAGATCAAACCACACTCCTGGCAGCCAGAGACTCGTCTGAACAAGACGATCTGCCCTGGAGAACATCAGATGCGCTGACATTCACCCTGGGTCTATTAATAAAGGGTCACTCTTGTGACCTCTGTAGCGACATCGGCCGGGAGCACAATCCAGAAACGGTTCATCCTAATTCTTGTATCTAACACGGAGCTGTAATTCACAATACAACACTTGTAGAAACACGACCGCTCCAATCATTCCGTGTGCAAACATTGCAGAAAATCTCCAAGATCTTCACCGTGATCTGTTCCCACTTCCTTACAGAGCAGATTATGGACTTCTATACATTAAACTGCCTCAATCCACTGGGAAGTAGCGACAGCAGCGAGGCACGAGGCACGTACTTATAGACCATGCATATAGCGCTCCCCAATATTACAGGGTGGTTCTTGATCATTCGTCTTTGAAGCACATGATTCCCCAACAACGAGTTGGATGTTCGTCCATTTGCGTAGGGTAAAATACGCAAAATTTATACTACGCTTCTCCACAAAAAATAGCGGGCGTATAAGCGACGATGCAGATTTGCCGGCATCCGACACTTGCGACGGAGAAGTGAGCGTAGAAAAAAGGGCACTTGCAGACACAGAGAGGCACTGCCAGTCCGCAGGTTTCAGCAATGATGATACTAAGAGACTCTCCGTATATCACAGCTTCCTCTGTGTCATTCTCGGTAATCTGTTCAAACAGTCGGGGTCCTTCGGAGACGGCAGAGAAGCCTCATACATATGGAAATATGGAAACATCGTCCAAGGGGCTTCAATGAACAACACACGGAGGATGCAGGTACCAGGCTGGGATTCTGTTAGTGGGTTGTACAGACATCATCGTGTGATGGAAGAGAGACTACAGAACTGCGCGGAAGGGGCAGAGGTAACAGACATCTCTCTAATAAAACAGGAGAGAGGGAGTGAAACATCGAAAAACCTGCAGTGTGATCATTAATAACAAATTGAACAGTTGTTACAAAGTAGAAAGAGTCTACCTGTGTCAGGATTATTTTATTTAGGGGTTATATGTATAATATACACCCAAAAGTTTTACTTCTCATTATATATAATGATACAGAGTGAGAGAGAGCGCAAGGAGAGCGAGCGAGAGCGCAAGGAGAGCGAGCAAGAGCGCAAGGAGAGCGAGCGAGAGTGAGATTTGATACATTCTGTATCTAGCACTAACATTTCCTGTCGACTTCCTCTGTTCAGAAATCAGAGGTATCCAGGTCTGATTTACAAAGAGAGGAAGTGGTTGTACCTGAGGAGGGGGCTGCATGTATCGGGCACCTTGAGTACATACTTACCAACTTGGGAGGACAAATACCAAGTACATGGCACCTCAAATTATATAATGTTAGCCCCACCCCCATGGTAAAAGTGGGCAGGATCTAAGACAAAGCCCCGCTGTCCCAGGGGTCAGGAAGGACCACCTGAATTTCGGGAGTACCCCGGACTATCCAGGAGAGTCGGCGACTATGGGGCATATTTAAGAAAGCACGATAGTGCTTTTACCGGGTCATTAAGGTGCCTCCGTGTCCTCCGCAAATTTATTAAGGGTGCATCGCAGCAGATATCATGGATATCTGCTGCTTTGCATTCCTCTTCGTTTTTGGGAGCAGTCACCATTCAACAGAATGGTGACTGATCCCAGCTCAAATCTAACAAGTTCCGAAAAAACATTTTTTTTGGAAACTTGTCATGATAATGTACCAGCTGAAGCTGGCGTACATTATTAGAAATGAAAAAACCCAATGCTGTCAGCTCTGCTTCGAAGAGCAGAGCTGGACAGCGCATGTGTGGAGGGATCACATGATCCCTCCCTGTCACTCACCGCTCGCAGAATTGCAGACAGAACGGGATCTTTGTGGAACTGCACATGCGCAATGGAAAGAAGAAGAGGAACAAAGATGACCAGTAGGAGATCCTAGAGACAGAGCGTCCCGAAGAGAGGGGTAAGTGTGATTTTTTTTATCACAGAAACAGCAGTTTTTCGGAACTGCTGTTTCTGTGTTCCATTTTTAATAAATTTGAGAAATAGATCAATCCTTATCCATGCGATAAGAATTGATAACTATTTCTCATTTCTGCCGATGAATGATAAATGTGCCCCATAGTATGTCTGAAGATGAACAATCTGCTGGATACACTCTGCACCTGGTAATTATATCATGACCACTTAATTCCCAATAAGGGACTTGTCTAACTCTTGAGGATCGGCTACACTTATACTGTCCGGACCGCACCAAATATTGCTCAGAGACGGCAAAAAAAGTCAAACCACTGAAAACTTCTCCTGTTCCTAAGTTCGAACTCTATAACATCCTCTTTCATAAGATCAAGGTAATCATGGAATTGAGGGGACTATTGTTCTTACATGAAACCTTCTATTACATTATTCACAGGGCACTCAGAAATACATTTCTCTGCAGATGTTCAACTGAACGGCACAAAGGGGGTTTCACGAAGAGCACAGAAGACCGATTCGGACCTGATGCCAAAGGTATATCTCTGAGCACCTCTGCACAAGGTATGCCTCTAAACACGTGCTCACATTAGCGTGGAAGTCATTTCACGGGGAAGTGAGAAAATGAAAATATTTCCCTCTCGCCTCGATTCCGACAGCCACTTCCAGCCTCTAATTAAGTAGAAGTGAGTTTCTGCGCATGAGACGGTGTTGTGGCAGCGTGTAATGAGCCGTGTGTGTTGATCAGTTACTGGGTATTAAGAGTCCTGCGTTCCACAGGCTGCGGAGCGGAGCAATGTGTCCCGTGCACTCAGACCAGATCTGGAACTAATGACTCAGAAAACACAATGTTTTAATTGGAAGATGTTCGGAATCAGGATGTGTCTGCCCGGCACTTATCTATGGGAAGAGCGACAGCAACATATTATTGTACTGGGCACCGAGCGATTTTCCTTTTCCTGCTCTGGCAGTAACACCAGTCTGACTGCAAATGACATCTTCGTTCTCTTGTTACTTCCCTTAAAAATAACTTCTTAAAAAACACAATGGGCCTGAACCATAAAGGCACGAAAACCGAACGTATTGTGCGTTTATGTAAAAACTGCACGGAAATTGGACATACCCGACAGTCGTGTTAAAAAAAATATGTAGGGATCAAAAAGGAGTAGACAACCTTACACGGACAGTTACCCCTAATCTTCTCTTGAACGAGATGCATCAACTACAACACAGGGGTCAATTTATCAAAACCCGTCCAGAATGAAGCTTTTTGTAATCGCTCATCATCACGGAGATACAAAATCTATTTTCGACCAATTTATGTAGAAATGGTCCCCGGGGCAGGTGAGAGAAGTTCAGCTCCCCGGGGCCACCGGGTGGCAGCAGTAAGAGGACTCTATTCAGGGGGCAAACACAGGAACTGTAGAGGGGATATTCCACACCATGACGCCAGTGGGCGTGGCTAGCATGCATGGGGGCGTGGCTATAATATTAGACAGTACTTGGCTGCTCTCCAACTCTTCCTATCCCCATAATATACATGGGCAATGCTGCGTGCACTACTGTTAGGTGCACGCAGCTCTCCCTTTTCGAGCAGAGCCGTGTGAAGTGGGGGCAGGGTCCAGCCACCTCAATTATACAGAGCCCCAGGCTTAGAGGGGGCTTCCAGGCACTAGGAAGCCCCCCCCTCGGTTTGCCTATGCTATTCGCTCGACAGGCCAATGTTGCACCCCTCTGCGCCGAAACAGACTTGGACTTCCAGTCCACAATTCAATAGGGGTAGTGGGGGCTAAATAAAGTAAAAACTTTTATTTAAAAAAACACATATTTTGTTCATAAAGCATTTTTTCTGGTGGTAACAATAGTGATAGGAGAAGAGTGTCAGTACTGTCACTGCTGTCAATGTTAAACTGGCCTCGCCCGACAGAGCAGCGATAGATGGCGAAAGCGATCTCCGGCACAGATGGATTCATACATCTTACATATGTCAGATTTAGGGCTTTACCTATTTGCTAAATAGATCCTATAGCGAGATCTTCCTTATTTTGGGCTGAGACAGATTTCACTAAGAACTTACGACCTCCCTCCATGCCTCGTATCAGGAGGTCCTAGTGAATTTATAGGCTAAATACCGCTGCAGCCCACAGATCGAACTCCCCACTGAGTACAGCCAACAGGTCAGCTTTAATCCAAGCACAAGATCAGAGGCTACCAAAGTCCTGCCAATACACTTGTTAAGGGTCCATCCTCAGGAAAGCATTCGGTTTCCATAAATTGATGTACTTAGCAATTACCGTTTCATCTTTTTCTTTCCCATCCACTAGAGAGATTCTTCAGCTTTCAAATGCAAATGATCTCTGGAGAAAAAAGCTGCTTCTATGTACAAATCTATGTCAGCCCCTGACGGACGCGTGTGCGGGAGAGAAATCCGAGGGAGAGAGAGAGAGGAACGGCTCAAACTCAAGTCTGCGATGAGTTTCTGGTGAAAAGATTGTGAAATAAATATACAGCTCATGGGTATAAAGCGTTCATGGTGGATAAACTGATCCATTCTGCAGCAATTACATGAACTGGGGCAGAAAATTCAATCTGAAATATTATTGTTTTGGCCATGTAAAGTGCGGGGGAAGGTGACGCTGATTGATGGGTGCAGGTCAAAAAATACAGGAGGGTTTTCATTTAATATTTACAGAGTCAGACTGTGAACATAGACATCACTATAAATAATAATAATAATGGATGGAATGGGCAGCACGGTGGCTCAGTGGTTAGCACTTCTGCCTCACAGCATTGAGGTCATGAGTTCAACTCCCGACCATGGCCTTATCTAGGTGGAGTTTGTATGTTCTCCCCATGTTTGCGTGGGTTTCCTCCGGGTGCTCCGGTTTCCTCCCACACTCCAAAAACATACTGGTAGGTTAATTGGCTGCTATCAAAATTGACCATAGTCTGTGTGTGTGTGTGTGTGTGTGTGTGTCAGGGAATTTAGACAGTAAGCTCCTATGGGGCAGGGACTGATGTGAGTGAGTTCTCTGTACAGCGCTGCGAAATTAGTAGCGCTATATAAATAACGGATGATGAGTATTAAAAGACAGGGGGCTATTATTATTTTCAGAACGTATTTAAACAGTGCCAACATTATCTGCAGCTCTGAACAATTATTGAATATGTGGTCGGTCATAATACGAGGCCTCTAGTCACAAGAGCTTACCATTTAGACACAAAGTAAAAGACTCCTAGGACAGCTAGAAACATAAAAGGAAATATTCTCAAGGGTCACCTCTGGCCCCCTGTGTATGGGTCGGACACCTGCTATACTGCAGTTTATTGCCTGAAACAAGACTGCAGTAACACAGCAACAACATCAGAGGTCATTGTGATTTCTGTATCACAGTTTTTTTTTCCAGTTTCTTCAATCAAATATAATTTCAGGAATATTCCGAACAGACTGTCTCTATGTAAAACATAAATGACTAATGACCTTCTTACAGTCTGTGTCACCCCCGAGACACCTTAATGTGAAATAGTAATTTGTCTCAGAAAGTACAATCCTGGAACGCAAATGTCCTTGTGAGATAGAAAGTTAGATTTAGAATCGGAGACACCGCAGTATCTGCTGCACGTTACCAAGCTCACAATGAAACCGCTCTCTAACCTCGCGCTGTCAGTAAACAAACGCAGCCAGCGAGGGAGATAGCCGACACAGACTGTGGCGAAACAACAATGTCAGGGGCTGCGGATAGAGAGGGCGAGGTTATAAGAGGGGGGCGAGTTATTTCAGTTTAAGAGTGAACGCACACAGATAAAATAATTGTATTTTAGCCACGTTCACAGCATGTCTGAGATCACAGAACTCTTCTCTAATAGAGTATTGTGCACGGACTGAAAGCGGGGTACCCCTGGAGGGCAGAACGCACTGTGCACCCCGTGTTTCAGTGAGCATACCTTTATAATATATCTATATATGGTCTCGTTACAGACAGGCGTCCGTTTTTTATCCAACGTCTATGAGGGTGGAGGACATTCAAACGCACAATGAAAGACGACTAAACGTGAAGTGATGTCATCCAGCGAGTTAGATGAACTGAGGCTATTTACTAATGGTGCAAATATGCAGTAACCAATCGGAAGGGAGCTTTCATCGTCTACCTTGCAGCAGATCCATCTAAGCTCATTCCAGATTGGCTGCTGTGGTTCCTGTACATTTTGACCTCTGTTAGTAAATAAGACTCATTAGTCCTTGTTCATAGCAGCCACTTGTCTGATTGCATTTCACATGGTTCAGTTTGGAATGCAGAGAGAGGAGACCAGGTGGTAAATGTATCAAGCTGAGAGTTTCCCGGCAGGTTTGAAAAGTGGAGATGTTTCCTATAGCAACCAATCAGATTCTAGCTGTCATTTTGTAGAATGTACTAAATAAATGATAGCTAGAATCTGATTGGTTTTTGCAAACCCACAATAATAGAGCCATGTAAAGTAATCTGGGCCAATCAACCCTGGGGCTAAAAGACGGGGTCTCGTCTAATTTGGCCACCCACATGAGGGGAGCGATTTGGGGGCGAGCGGCAAGATCGAAGCATAAGTGGCCATGTAATCTGTCATCAAAATAATGTTGTTTTATTTTTCCTGGATGAATTAAACTGCAATATCCTTCCAAAAATATACAGACTGCATGAGCTAAACAGAGCAGAGGTTTCATTTAGAGTTTTAAAATAAAACGGCTTTGATTAAAATCTCTGGTTATGCTTAAAAAAAGCAAAAAACTAATGTTTATTTGACTGTAGTTACAAGTGAGCTCGGTTTTCAGGAACTTGGGGAGATGGGAGGAAGGACACATCAAAGGCTCCTAATGTACCTGTTGAATTGATGCCCTGTCTGACGCAGAGCGTTCGCCTGCAGTAACGTCGCTGTGTTTATAGAGCTGCGGGCAAAGAGCGGCTCTTTCATGACAAGAGGAGACTCTCAGACCAGAATCAATCCTCAAGACTTCCATTACCCGCCTGTAAATGGGCTTCTATAATGAGCCAAAACATCTTATTATTTCTTTCATTTTAAGTAGCCTCACCAGCTAAATTAAAGTCAAGCTTGTTTAGTGCAAACCAATGCAAAATACATGCACATAATGAATATAAAAAAAAACCTCTAGAAAAATACAAATAAGTTGCAGACATTCCGATTGGAAAAAAAATGTTGTTAACATTTTAATAAAGTCGGGTATTCTAGTTCCGCAACACACGCGTGATCAGACGAGCCGTGTCAGGCATGCACCAAGACTGGCGGAACAAAGTGGTGAGACTATTATTAACGTTGCCAGTTCGAGTCGCTGGGCAACTGAGTATGACCTGGCTTCTCCGGCGACAGTTCAATAATAAATTGAATTGCTGGGATAACGGGTTTTCTATCACTGCGATAAGTGGCGCTATCACCACATGGTAATAAATCCGTA
This sequence comes from Mixophyes fleayi, assembly GCF_038048845.1. NCBI lineage: Eukaryota > Metazoa > Chordata > Amphibia > Anura > Limnodynastidae > Mixophyes > Mixophyes fleayi. Next base: position 38,528,923 of record NC_134411.1, on the reverse strand, counting down.
ATATAGAATGTAGTTGTTCTAAAGTGGACACACCTCTTCCTAACCAATCCCGCTGCCCACATACCGCAAACATGAGGATTCCTCAATGTTAACGGGAGAGGATTAGATCCGTCCATAGGGCAATTTGCACTGTGCTCGACCATGAAACTAGCAATTCAGCTCTTCGATACCTGCTAACTGTGAGGGCCAGGATTAAAAATAGTAGCTGTCTAAATTTCCTTTGAGAGACTTCAGTGAACCTACCTTACACTTCTGCTGCTTAGTGGGAGTGTCACAACTAAACAATAATTTTGTCTTTCCAATAACACCCAGGAACAAAGCTGTCCGTTTAGTGATACCCATGAAAAGTCCTATTTGTCTAATTTCATAAGAAAACAGGTGAAGATAGATAACAATGAGCTGTATAATAGACTGCTGCTAACAGGGCAGTTTAATTATTGATCCAAGTCAGTGACTTTTGAGGTTGACATGATTTTCACAGAAATATGGCAGGGGTCGGTGAGCAACTTCTGAACGACTGGCTGATATAACAGAGCTGTGCTGACATTCTGCAAAATGAAAAAGCAACTCACACTCCTCTACAATACGAAATAAAGTTATCTGGAATTTACTGTAGTTCCACTTTCAATCTCTATTCTAAAATAACACTGTGTTTCTCCCACAATGCTTTAGTCCAGTTCCCGTATCAGCCAATCAGCTATGAGCGGCACACTCACAAATTCATATATACACCAAAAGTGGCAGAATGCTTCATATGGGGTGATTATTATATGTATGAACGCTGGGGTCCCAGATTTAATATATAAATCAGATACTGTCCAGGGTTTGCTCCTATTCTTCGGTAGAATTTATTGCATCTATAAATATTACAATACGAAAACCAGTGACCAAGGTGAACTCTACGAATATTGTAAGAGTAACTTGCAGAAGAGGAACGGACATCTCTGTACAGGCCGCGCGGCTGCTTCTGTTTGGCGGATTAAATTAGCAAATAACCTGTTGTGTATAATTCACAGGAGCTCAGTAACTCAGCCGAAATTATATAGAAAGTCCACAGATCTGCCATCTAAATGGTATCTACTTAGGCAGCTTCCTGACACTTATTCCTGGAGAAACAATGATAACAATGGCTGTTAAAAGCAATTACTGTTCTCCTACATCCTGTGTGGTTGTGTCTAATGTGTATAATGTAACCTCACTCTGACCCGGCCCAGCGGAAACACAAATAAACTTTCTATACTGCTCTTTTATAACCCCCCTACCCTGTATAAAAGTCACTAGACCCCCCCCCCCCCCCTCTGTTACCTGAAACCAGGAGTCAGATAGTCCACCGTATATGCAAACATTGATGATAACAGGAGAAGTAAACTATTATTATTAACTTCAATTAGATGAAATCAGATAGTACAAAAAAAAAAAAAATCACATCAGTTTATGGTCTAATCCGATCTGTTCAATCCGATCCAAACAATCGGATTGCAACATACATGACCAACCTGTATTGAAATTGTACTGAAAAAACATCCAAGGCCTGACAGAGAGGAACGTAGGCGCAGTGTAACTTGCAATTGAAAAGGTTGCACGCAAGTGTATGGTACGTACGCCGTACGGAGTTCGGAGTAGCAGATGCGTGACCGCTGGCCAACAGACCCATTAGACACTTACTTCAAAATTGCTAACGCAATTACTGTGCAGAATCATTTAGTCTTCAATAACAGAGTTAATACAGCAGGAACAACTTCTCGACATGGGTACAGAAAGAAAAATTTGTATCTTTGCTACAAGACGCTCGACAGATCCTAACCCAGTGTTGGCTAACCTGCGACACTCCAGGTGTTGTGAAACTACAAGTCCCAGCATACCCTTCCAGCAATAAGATGCTATATATTGGCAAAGCATGCTGGGACTTGTAGTTTCACAACACCTGGAGTGTCACAGGTTAGCCAACACTGTTCTAATCTATGGCCGCCCCCTCTACCCCCAACACAGAGATCCCATTTTGCAGGTCAATCCCAATTGGTGGAACCAGAATCAAACTGAGGATATGTGAGCATGCTACACGGACCAGGGGTGTGGCTGGGTGTTTTGGGGGCACTGTAAGGAGGTATAGCTATTATGGCTTTTAAGTCTTTAATAAGCAGTCATAGACTGTATTTATTTTGTTAACACTGATACAAGGCATTGGAATACCCGTTAGAACGGATGACCCAAAACACAAAGTTCCTAGATAGGAATGAAACCTCTAAATTGAGGTTTGGGAACGTCTCTCCGATGGGTATCTGTGAAAATCTAACATGTAAGAGTAACGCGTTTACCTGCAAATATCGAAGCGTCACATTCCCCCACAAATAACCTTTCCACCCTCACCCTGAACGAGGCGCGCAGCAGCTGGAGAGGAACCGTGTCTGAAACAGACATTAAACCCGGCGACGCCACAAAAGACTTATATTTACAACTCAAAACTACTCTCAGAAAATAGTCTGGTTGAGTCATTGCCAGGGAAATAAATGCGTTGGAACTTATGCTAAGAGGAGGTGAAGCTAAATCAATACAGCAACGTTTTATTGTGCAGCATGCGAGCCTGGAAAGAGGCGCAATTCAGAATGCAACTTACAAGCACATTGTGGGTCAATAGTGCGTTTGTATTTCTGCTCTTACTCGGGCAGAGCCAGACACCGTGGGCTACATGTAAAGGTGAGCGACACTGCGGTCACACTCCGGGCCAATCACGTTCCAGCGATACAATCTATACGTTATTCAGTGCATAGACCTTAGACTATCAATTGTGCACCCCACCCCCACAGACTTATACCCCAGTATTTAACACCCTCCCCTTCATAACATTTACACGAAAAATGGATGTTTACAAAAATCCGTAATAGAAAATGTAGTTGTTCTAAAGTGGACACTCCAAGAGATCCGGGAGGAGAAGTCATGTGACAGGAGGTGGGGGGGGGGGGGGGAGGGGGCATTGTGCCATCACAGCCCCGTTCCCTGCGAGGAATAGACGAAATTCACGGCATTTCATAGGATGAGGTGGGGCTTAGTGACGCAAAATCGCATCATTAAACCCCGCCTATATAACGCTTACATTTCCTGGAGTCTGGAAGGACTCCTCAAAATACGGGAGCATCCCGGAAATTCCGAGAGAGTAGGCAAATATGGATTTGAAGCACGGAGGTAAAATACGCTGTTCGGTGTTACCCTGAACTCCCAATTGTTTAGGATGCTAAAGGGTCATTAACGAACCGCACAAGTGCCAGGCAATAGCGCCAACGCTCTCCTACGATGTCACTCACCTACCTCTGCACAGGTTTTCCAGGTAGCTGAATGGATTCATGAATTGGCTACGTCCACCTGTCCGGATAAGAGGATTTGGGGCCGGTCGGGACTGTTTTTGTAAGATGAAGCGGTGGAAAAGTAGTAACTACGAGGACCACAGACTTTATCTTTTCTAAAGAGAACTCGATTTTTCCCCGTCTCTTCTTAGACCTTTAAGGAGATGTATTTTAACCCTTCTAGTTGCACCTCTGTAAGGAAGAGCGTTTGAAGGAGGTAAATGTATCAAGCTGCGAATTTCTGGTGGGTTTGAAAAGTGGAGATGTTGCCTATAGCAACCAATCAGAGTCTAGCGGTCATCTTGTAGAATGTACTAAATAAATGATAACTAGACTGATTGGTTGCTATAGGCAACATCTCCACTTTATCAAACCAGCCGGAAACTCTCAGGTTGAAACATTTACTCCCTGGTGTGACTTCATTCTCCTTGCTCATGTGAGCTTACAATCTAGTGTGGAGAGCGGAGAGGAGCGTAACTTAGAGTGGTCGTTAGTGAGGGTGTATTGTATCGCAACTACATTTGATTCTATACAAATAGATCTTATTGTGTTATATTTAGGCCATTTAGGGAGTGAAGAGTGAACATCTGGCTCCGTACCCTACGTGACATCCACCCTTTCTGATATGAGTCATCATTGTGACCTTCAAAACTATTAACTAGCTGAGAAGATACTTTGTGTCACTCAATGCTGCTGTCGTTCTCTGGAAAAATGACAATGTTGCCAAAAGGGTTGTGGGGTGTCCGACATCCCTGCCCCGTGACCGTAACGCCATCGTCTTCCTCTAATAACAAGGTGTCTGATGGGGGGCAGGGAGCTCTCCGCTGAGCGCTCACCTATTCTATTTATAGATTTCTCTGTCTCCCTCTCATCACTATGGAACTTGTAGATCAGAGAACAGAACTGTCAGCTGAACGTTCCCTTCCTATTACAGAACAATTATTTTTATTACGCTCCCACTTCATACAGCATCATTCATGTGACTGGCAGTGTCCATTTATATGAAAGGCAAAATAATCTGGTATACGGCAATCGCCACATTGACCACGAAAGCTTCCAGATCTGTACGTGTCCGCAAAGTTTTAGAATAGTGAGTTGTTGTACAGAGGTGTACATGTCCACGGATGAACCGCGACAGAAAAATACATAGTTTGGTCTTCAACGGAATCTACAGAAACAGTGTTAAAAAGTAATGGTTGTTTACTCTTATGTACTTTATTACATCGCTAACAGCCAACTAAGTGTATGGAGAGGACCTTATATAGGACAAAAAGCTCAAATTGTAAAGTGTAGCATTAAGTTAGGTACCCACTACAGTTAATTATTGCAGAAGCGATTTCTGTAGCAATTTTCCAATGACAAAGTCCCGATGATCATGCAGATTCATGTGTACACACCTACATGATTAACCTTCAGATCTGTGATCTTCATCTCTCATAACCATCTGCTGAAAAAGATGGTGACTCTGTACACTGTACAGATATCTGCCTACACTGCTGGTGGTGAGTGCGTACACACTGCCACATTTGCCCGACATCGTTCCATAGTTTACCGCAATTGTTAGTCAGTTTATAAAACCAATGTATGAACTTGCCTCTATGTATGAAATTACAAATGTGCACAGACCATGTCTGTTACCTAGAAGACTGCAAGCCAATCGCCAATCACACAAGTTCTGACTATCCCAAAGACATACAAGGTAGAGACATAAAGCACTCTTTTGTGGTTTTTAAATGTCCGATTTATTTAAGGGACAGAACGGACAGCATGACTCACACACTTAAGTAAATCTAAATGCTCATCTCTATAGATCAGTGTCCAACCAAGTTGGCCGGACTTGCTCATTAAATTCTTCCCTTCGATACAGTTTGTCTCAAACAAAATACAAAAACAAAAATCAGATGAAGAAAATTCAATACGTTGAGCCAGGGAATCGTCTGATATTTAGTATGGAAAAGTACTATAATTATACTATGCGTTATAGAGGGGGGGTTACCTTCCTACGGGGCTGCTGGGGGTTTGAAGGTACAAGGTTTAACCTGACAGATCGGAGTCTGTTTACAAAGTAAACCGCTGTCACTATGTAACAATATCAGAAGATGATGCTTGCAGCATAGTGATCAAGAACCAGTGACGATGTCATCTGTTGTTGAACTGAAAGTCCCAGCACTCCTACTAGTCTTTGTCTGACAGAACATGCTGGTACTTGTAGTTATTTATATAGCGCCACTAATTCCGCAGCGCTGTACAGAGAACTCATTCACATCAGTCCCTGCCCCATTGGAGCTTACAGTCTAAATTCCCTAACATACATACATACATACACACACACACACATACATAGACTAGGGTCAATTTGATAGCAGCCAATTAACCTACTAGTATGTTTTTGGAGTGTGGGAGGAAACCGGAGCACCCGGAGGAAACCCACGCGAACACAGGGAGAACATACAAACTCCACACAGATAAGGCCATGGTCAGGAATTGACCTCATGACCCCAGTGCTGTGAGGCAGAAGTGCTAACCACTTAGGGTTTCAAATTCCAATTCTTGAAATTAAGCTTTTTAAAGAAAACTCATTTATAGGACTTGCTGAACGCTCGGTTATTTATAAACCTGCACCCAGCATTACCAGATTCATTTGCAGAATAAACCGTTCTATGTACATATCAAAGGTTTACATTCACATTACATTTGATAGACTTCAAGGCCTGCAGTGTTGTCTAACACACAGATATTTGTGAAGTTCAGGAAAAGAGAACTTTTCATGGTTCTGTGGGGAGCAGGTTATATTGGTACCAGGAATACTTGTGTTACACGGTCTCTCAAGGTGCTGGGAACAGTGGGTTTTAACCTCCGAGGTATAAACATCTTTGAAACTTGTCTTCACTTACAGAGCAGCCATTTGCCTGATATTTATGGGGCGGTTTAGCTGTCAGAACAGCGCGTCTGGGCTGCCTGGGGGGAAGACACAACTGGAGCCATCTGTCCCATGTCTAATTCAGAAGCACAAGCATCCGAGCGATGACGGATTGGCTCAGTGTACCAGAAAAGTAATGCGTTAGGCGGTTAATGCGAAACCCAGGATCACTAGAGCCCACATCCCATAAGGCTGCAGATACCTAATTAGGAGGCCGCAGAAAGAACTGATACATTGGAATAATAAGTGAATTGATACATGTGATTGTGGGTTACAGATCCAATGAGTGAATCATTGGTTAATCTGGAGCGGAGGTAACTACAACTATCAGCATTACCTGCCATTCAGGCCTTGCTGGGATCTGTAGTCCCACCACAGGTGTCTCAAATCTCAACGTAGGATAATGTACTCTGATATGCAGCTACATTTCGCAAATTAAATGGTCGCTGGCAACTTAAATGAAAAATTGCCACAGACATTAACCAAGGAAAATATATAAAACACTAAAGCACACCATGAAAAGCCTTCAAGTAAACTTCATATTACAGATGGAGCAGGATTTGTTGGCACAGTCTTGGCAGCTGCATGCACAGTTTTCAATTTGGGGTGTTGGTGGTTAAGTGACTGAGTGGGGTTAGTATGGGGAATATACAGGGAAAGAAAACTATAGCGGCTTTCCTCTCTCTGTTATATTTCTGCCCTATTAATAACATTAGCATGGACATCCACTTTTACTGGCCGGGTGGCAAGTTTAGTCACATGATAGCAGCCAAAACGTTCTTCTCCATCTGGAGTTTTACACCCCAAAAATGTTTTTGTTATTTTCTTTACTGAGATATACTGTATTTTTGTTGTTCGTCTGCACCTTTGTGTTTATTTTTATTTATTTTTTAAATCCCGAAATTACTAATTAGGGAATAAATATAAAAAAAACATCAGTTGAGCTCTTTTTAAGCCTTCCCCATTGTGAGCGCGTTTACAGGGAATACAATACTCTGTGTTATATGTGATACATTCTCTCCACATTTACCTGTTCCTGACTCCTCTGAGCAGATATATTCCATTAATAGTATAAAGTGCATTATATAAGGGTGCAGAGAGACGCCACTATAGTACTGCATAAATGAGTAATGCATGATGGGGAGTGTTATATTATACAGGTTTATAAAGGTTGAGTCACTGCACAATAGGAGGAATTCTACAGCAACCATACCGCACTGCACAAAGGACTGAACTCACTGGAAAGTATTTGCACCTATAAAATACAATTTTCATCTAAACAGTGGTCTGAAATACTTGGAAGAGATACATTGTAACTATTATACTGATACTGTGAGGGCGACGGGAATGGGGCGATTCACAGACAGAGCCCAGACACCCTATACACACTCAGAACCCTCTTTGTGTTGCCCCTGAAGGCTCTCTGGTTACCAGCTGCGTGTTAAACACGGACATTAGATTCCAGCGTCCTTTCAGTGCCCGTCTTTCTGCGGTAGATTTATTTCAGGACAAGCAAAGGGCCATTGTGAGGGAAAAAGGGGGAGAGAGACGGACAAGGTGTGATCCCTGCTCTCTGCAGCCCAAAACATAACACACACAAAGCCCCATGTCTAGAACATGACCTGCGCAGGCGAGACAGGTGCATGTGTGCATATAATGCATGTAGGCTTCACGTGTACACCCCGTGTGACCTCAGACCATAAAATAAGCCCTATAATACTTATTAGGTAAAACCGTTTAACTCTGAGAAAATAAGTGCTGCAAGTATTTTATGTAAAAACAAAAACTGTAAATCACCTCCATCACCAGATTCCTGCGTCTCTACTGATCATTGACCCCACAGTCTCCATCACCAGATCCCCGTCTCTCTACTGATCACTGACCTCACAGTCACCATCACCAGATCCCTGCGTCTCTACTGATCACTGACCCTACAGTCTCCATCACCAGATCCCTGCGTCTCTGCTGATCGCCAACCTCACAGTCACCATCACCAGATCCCTGTGTCTCTACTGATCGCCAACCTCACAGTCACCATCACGAGATCCCTGTGTCTCTACTGATCACTGACCCCACAGTCTCCATCACGAGATCCCTGTGTCTCTACTGATCACTGACCCGACAGTCTCCATCACCAGATCCCTGCATCTCTACTGATCGCTAACATCACAGTCACCATCACCAGATCCCTGCGTCTCTACTGATCACTGACCCCACAGTCTCCATCACGAGATCCCTGTGTCTCTACTGATCACTGACCCCACAGTCTCCATCACGAGATCCCTGTGTCTCTACTGATCACTGACCCCACAGTCTCCATCACGAGATCCCTGTGTCTCTACTGATCACTGACCCGACAGTCTCCATCACGAGATCCCTGTGTCTCTACTGATCGCTGACCCCACAGTCTCCATCACCAGATTACTGCATCTCTACTGATCGCTGACCCCACAGTCTCCATCACTAGATCCCTGCATCTCTACTGATCGCTGAATCCACAGTCTCCATCACTAGATCCCTGCGTCTCTACTGATCACTGACCCCACAGTCTCCATCACCAGATCCCAGTCTCTACTGATCACTGACCTCACAGTCACCATCACCAGATCCCAGTCTCTACTGATCACTGACCCCACAGTCTCCATCACCAGATGCCTGCATCTCTACTGATCGCTGACCCCACAGTCTCCATCACTAGATCCCTGCGTCTGTACTGATCACTGACCTCACAGTCACCATCACCAGATCCCAGTCTCTACTGATCACTGACCCCACAGTCTCCATCAACAGATCCCTGTATCTCTACTGATCACTGACCCCACAGTCTCCATCACCAGATGTCTGCAGCCTCCAGAACACCAACAGAGTAGTACACTGAGCAACATTGTATCACCATGACGGGGCCTGAGGCCTTGGGATCCAGTCCAATCAGGGTTCCCATCACCAAGGGGTCTGCATGTTCTCCTTGTGCTTGGTGGGTTTCCTTCAGGTTTTCCTGTTTCTTCCCATGGTCCAAGCTCACTGGGCCGGGTTGCAGTCCCGGCATATTTTAGATGACACCCCCCCCCCCCCCCCCCCCATCACAACTGATAGATGTACTCCAGACTCTAAATATCTAAATAAAACCCAAAGTTGTCTGACAGTACGGGGCTGTGGAATATGTTGGCGCTATATACATATTGATGATGGTAATATGAATATTATTAACCCTTTGAGTTGTACCCCTAAGTTCACTCCACTCTGCGTGACATCAGCTCCTGGAATGCAGCCCTAAAAACCTATTTACTGCCAAGAAAATTATTAGCACTTACTTGGTTCTGCTGCTGATGGTTTTGTTTCTCCGTGCGAGGCTCCCTGTCTGTACATTTATAATTATGAGCTCATTAGCCGTCTTCCTCTACATTACTAGGAATAGCTCCGCACTTAGAAAGCCTTTTGTTGTGATACAATATCTGACTCTGTCACATCGCCCTGTTTCCTGCAGCACCGAGTCCTTGGAAGACAATTACTTAAAACAAAGGGCTTCACTTCTCTGTCTCCAGACATAGAAGAAAAAGCTTCTATATTAGATATCATTCTGCGGAGCAATAACCCTTTCAATGACACGGGAGAGGATTCAAAATGACAAAGAGGAGACGTTATACAAACTAATTCATGTTATCCACCATTACCTCCCCACCGGCAGACTGGCAGCATCCAGTACCGGGACCCCTTTTATTTAGGAGATAATAACCTCAGCCCCACTGCTATGGAAGAAGTAATTCTTCTGTCACATTCAAGTTTTAAATTTCAATGATGCAGACACCATGTGGATCAAGCTCACTGATTGGAAGGCTGCAGCAGCCAACCAGACAAAGCTCACTGCACACCAGGTGTCAGCAACACTGAAATTCAAAACTCTACTACCCGGGGCCTAACATCCCCAAAATTTTGCTTTGAGGACCACCAATGTCGGCCCGTCCTCCTGAGGGCTCCACTTGGATCTTCCAATAATTAAGTCACGTTTAAGCCTTCAATTTCTATTGAATTCCCCCCCCCCCCCGAAAAAAAAGTTGATCCGAAAACTGTATTGACATAATATATTTTCATCTCTTTGTATTATTTAACGAAAAATGTGCCTTGTTCATTGTATGTAATCTAATTTTATTATTAATGTAATCATTTATATAATCATGTATATCAATAGTCAATGAGGACAAAGATTTTCAAAATCATGGAATTATTGAAATGTAATTAATATCGGTTGTTTGTAGGACAATTTTTCCTGTCTGGAAGCTGTTTTTATGGATAAAATGTATTTGCTGATAGTACGGACCCCAACTGCCTACAGAGATGTACAAAATGTTTCTAGGATTGTGGGTACTCCCAGAATGCAATGCTCTACTAAGTAGGTTATATTAAGGGTTTCCAAAAGCAGACAAAACTTTTGACACTTTCTTACTCTTTCACACATCTACAAGTGAATATGCTTAATTTAAAATATCTCCTTTTTATGAGACCGTTGAACAAATCCCACTGACTGTGAATCAGTTTTAATTAGTCTGCTCCCCTTTGGAAGAGAGTCAGATGCAAGAATGCCTGAGAATTGGGATCTTTAATTAGTCTCATGCTTAAGGGCCCTAACCTCCGGATCACCCGGCCCAGAGTCCATTACTTCTTATTTTTCCATTGACTTTCCGCTGCTAATAAAGTGTTACAATCATGGTGCGTCCTACATGTTGGGCTGGGTTCCATACTGTTAGAGGACCCTTCTCCAACAACTTTACAGTATTAGGAAGCCTTCCTTATGGAGAGATCTTACATTCATGTAAACGGGCGACACTGCGCAGGGGTGGAGGGGGGGTATGCAGAACGGCACCCGGCGTCATGGAACACGGAGACGATTTTTTATTTAAGGTTTTGTCCATAAAAGTGGGCAGCTCCTTTAAATCAAAAATGAAACGATGTAATTGACTTGGGTGATGCTGAAACAATTAATTCCAGCATATATTATACAGTTTAAAATTCACAACCACCAGTTTAAAAAAGAAATAATGACTTCACAAACCGCAACCACAGAATCTCTCTCAAAGATTGGGTAGAATTTCTGGGGCATTTTTCCAGGTTGATAATAGTTCAACAGTTTCCAAAGGTTCTTAAAAAGATAATTTTAATGGTTAAGCCTCTTTATAGGAAATGATTACTAAAGAGACCCTCTCATATCAGAGACCCTCTCATATCAAATATACATGCTTGCTTAAATACATGGACCACCGTCAGACCCCCCTCACCACCTCCGTTACACAAAGCTCCCAAACAGTCCCTATTTTGGTTGGGCTGTATCGTTTAATGGACTATGAAACGGGTGTGGCCTTGCATTTATGTGGGTGTGGTTTGGTGGATCTGGACTAGGATTGGTCGAATCATGGGCAGGATTTGGGCAAGCTGTGGGAGGAGCTTATTTGTGTCCCAATTGTGCATTTTGAAAGCTTGAGAGCTCAGCGAGCAGCCAAAGGCAACAGAACAGATCGCTTGTGGTTTGATTCACATATCAGTCATATTTAAAGCACGGTGACAAGCGCCAATCACATTTGAACATACTCAATTTTGATATTTCATTTTAATTAGTAACCACTGAATAAAAGTTATGTTTTATTCTATAGCTGTACATTGCACCTCTTCAGATTAAAACAGTGTATTAATGTCCCTTATTTAGGAGTTGATCCGGGAACCCCGTATGGGAAAGCGCGTTGTATATTCTGCCATCCAGATCCATATTCCCACAGCAGATTTAAACACAACGGTCAAAGCCATTTATATTAAAAATAGACAGAAGAGCTTCAGAGACCTCCGTCACAATACACAACCTCCAGTCTGTGCTGACAGCCCTTCAAAACGTACGTACTCCCATAGGACAGAGTACCCCAGCGAGACGTCTGTCACATAAAGTACGATGTCGTAGACACACAGTTACATAGTTACTCTTCCACTCTACCTTACTCGTGTTATCCACGTAGCCAATACGTTGTATTTGGAAGAAAACCATAAACATTTTGTAGCATTTCAATCTGTATTTAAACATAGCTTTTACCTGAGGGTGTGTGTACTACAGAGAACTAACGTTAAGCAGAAAAATACATTTCTACTGTTTTCAAATAAGGATCCATACCTGACAAAGCTGCACTTGTAATCTCTGTAGATTACAAGCAAAATCCTGGTCCATTCACTCATTTCTCGTCTCAACTATTCCAACCTCACTGTCCCTACTGACTCTCACATTACTGACCTACAATCCATACAGAATGCTGTGGCTAGGCCCATCTTCCTCTATTGCTTCTCCTCTGCGTAAATCCCTTCATTGGCTCCCTATCGGTTTCAGAATTCAGTTCAAGCTCCTTACCCTCACTTCTTCCCCCCTTACATCTCTGAGCTTGTCTGGAGGTACATACCTACCCGGCCCCTCTGCTCTGCCTCTGACCTCTATCTCAATTCACCCCTCATTGCCTCCTCCCATGCTCACCTCCAAGATTTCTGCCATGCTGTCCCCATTCTTTGGAACGCCCTAATTTGTCTCACTTGACTCCCCCAACCCTCAGTCCTTGAAACGCTCACTCAAAACTCATCTTTTCAAGCTCACCTATCCTACCACCTCCTAACCATTAAATCCTTCACCACCTTTCTTTGCCTGACCATACCCCTTTTCTTCCAATTGACCCTATTGTCTCACCACCCCTCCCTCTAGAATGTAAGCACTCGCGGGGAGGGTCCTCTCTACCTATTGTGTCATGTCTGTCCACTGTCTGACTCCCTCGTACCTCCTGTCATGTCTGTTGCTGCACTTTGTGAGAGTCCCCATAGCATTACTCACACTCATCTGTTCTACTTATATGTATAATTTATATACTTGCTTCTGTATTCGGCGTTATGGAATCTGTGGCGCCTAGATTGTAAGCTTGCGAGCAGGGTCCTCTTACCTGTCTGTATGTATTACCCAGTATTGTTTTATTAATGTTTGTTCCCAATTGTAAAGCGCTACGGAATTTGCTGGCGCCATATAAATAAATGTTGAAGATGATAGACAAATAAATAATTTCCTCTCCACATCCAATATCTCACTGTGTCATTGATGATCGTGTGTATACTATACGTCATGGCATCCATAGGTCATCCACAGAGCCAACAGCGAATTCACACAGCCATTCCGAATCAATAATAATAAAAAAGAAAAACAGATTACAACACACTACCATTTATTTAAAAACAATGAAAAACTATTTAAAAAATCCAATCTGGACCCCGGATATTCTGATACATTGGGGAAGAGGCCCATCTGAAATGTGTTTAAGCAGACGTCTCCTTTAAACTATGCAAAGAAAATATTTAGGAGTGATCAAAACCAATATTATGACTCTGGTGATGGCAGTGACAGGTTACAGGGGATGACTAAACATTGTTCTAGTTTAAAATAAAATATTGGCCAACAATCTCAGGCGTTTATCAAATAGAAAAATGAACGTAGAATCCCGTCAAGCGTCACTTGGAACAATGATTGACTCGCACAGAGAAGTAAGCGACAGGAGCAACAAAGCCACAAGTCAATCACGATTTCTGAGCATCGTATGTAAGAATGTGACGGTTTCAGGATTTAAATATGAATGTAAAATGCACAGATCTCCTTTGTAGCCGGTCCCCGAGTATCGGCCCAGCAGCAGCTCACAGGCTCTGTGTTATCTCACTATAGAGGGGAGATTAGATCCCGATAGATCACACAGGATGCCGGGAATCTGCACACGGTAAGCGTCATACCGCAGAGCACAGATCAACCAAACCGCTATCTTCTGACTGCAACAAAACTTGTGTTATATTCCACGGCTCAAATGAGGTCTGAGTTTTAGGGTTTTCATCCAGAGCAAAACATATTATTGGCATTTTAAAATTCTATTTAAATAGAAAAATTGGTTTCTTTGTGAAATAAGGTCACGATCATCATCTTCTGTGAGTAAGGTTGGATTCCCTTCCTTATGCATTACTATTATTTCGATCAAAAGGAAAACATGACCTATTGGCAGCCATGGAGGACTGAACCGCTGGTCTAGACGATGGCCCCAAATTGCTGTATTGTGAGAAGATTATCACACATCAACAGGAGAGTTTGGGGAGAAATTATGAGGTAGAAACCAAATAAAAATGCCAAAATTCTTGGAGAGTTTAGCTTGCCTAGTAACAGTTTCCTAGAGTCGAGTTACAATAGTTATAAAAGATCTGTACAGCCATAGCAAATTCTAAATTGATGCAAAATAATTCTGATTGCAGGGGCAATAACACTGAAGTCCCCAGGAGCAGATCAGGGGGCGTGGCCACCTGACGATGAGGGCGTGGCCCCAGAGGACTGCCTAGCATGGAACAAACATGTCCTTGGGTGGGACAGAGCCCAAAATTTAGAACGGTCCAGCTGAAATCAGGACAGCTGGGAGGTAAGGCAGGGGCGCCGTTATTGGGGGTTTTCCAGTTGCCCAGAAACCCCCCTACCCTTGAATCACAACGGTTCTGTGGTTTAGATGGAGGAAACAGCTTCTATGAAGCTCCTCCTCCTGTCTGCAATAAAATATTAACTGTCTGCAGTCTAAGAACCGTTTTAATGAAAGTTGGCTCCAGCAAAATGGCCACTACCATTCCTCTCAGTTTTGGCTCCAGTGTTTGTGAGAAAAGGAAAATTAAGCTACTTGCGATATTCTGCAGTTTCTTGGCTGCTGAGAGTGATGTGAAGCACTAGGTGAGTGACTGATGATGAGTATATAAATCTGCTCATATATTATAAAATGAAATATAAAATAATGGCTCAGTGGTTAGCACTTCTGCCTCACAGCCCTGGGGTCATGAGTTCAATTCCCGACCATGGCCTTATCTGTGTGGAGTTTGTATGTGCTCCCTGTGTTTGTGTGGGTTTCCTCCGGGTGCTCCGGTTTCCTCCCACACTTTAAAAACATAATAGTAGGTTAATTGTCTGCTATCAAAATTGACCCGTGTGTGAGTGTGTGTGTGTATGTTAGGGAATTTAGACTGTAAGCCCAATAGGGCAGGGACTGATGTGAATGAGTTCTCTGTACAGCGCTGCGGAATCAGTGGCGCTATATAAATAAATGGTGATGATGAAATAATAGATTTATATAATCTTAATCATTTTCTATTATTGCAGCAAATGTTTTGGGAAAGAATTTGAACCCCCTCCCCTCTAGAACCCCTGCGTTTGACAGAAAGAGAAGCAATTAAAGAAAATTCTAAAAGTTTAAATGAATAATGAAGATAAAACAAAATACAGGGTGATTCAAAAGTCGCAGTACACCCTTCTATTTCAAAAACTCTACAGGAATTGGGCCGATTGGCCGATTTCAAGATGGCGCCCATGTTTGGTACATACCGTAAAAGATAGACCACGTCACCCATACCTTACTGGAGTATTCAGGTTTCCCAATTTCCTGTAGAGTTTTTGAAATAAAAGGGTGTACTGCGACTTTTGAATCACCCTGTATTATAAACCCTTTCCTCCTCCGATGCGGTGTTTTATTTAAGGACTCCTTGGCCTTACAATGTATTTTACATTCTTCAACCTTCCGAGAAGTAGATTGGGGCTCAGATCTGGTCCTGACTCCCTGTCACACGTGTCAGAGCGCTGACGGATCTCAGGCACCTCCTGCTGATCCCGGCGCTGCGTCTGGCTGTGTTTGGGATACGAGCTCCGAGAACATCTAAGAGACGCTGTCACCTCACCCGACGTGCCGTCAATCAAAACCCCGGGAACTACTGACTCTCATAAACTATGAGATGAAACAGACCAACTACCGTTCTGACAGACGCATAGCCCTGTATAAAATACATAAGAGGGGAATTTGGTGGCCAAAATCTAATTTAATTCAATTTACCAGACCCCTAACAGAATATAGATGCCCTAACTAGACATACATTGCAATATATAGCAGACTTCGGCAGCTTGTGGAGGAACTACAAGTCCCAGGAAAGGCTGCCCAAGCCCGCTCCGTAGGATATATTAGAACCTTTGCAAAAAGAACAATCAGGAATATTTCAATAAAATAAAGCAACTGCTATCCAAATATAACCTCTGGCCACGCTGAGACTTGTAGTTCTCCAGCAGGATGCCAGCAATATTTCACTAAAACACTCTTCGGCACATCCATTTTTTTATTTGAGCACACAGAAAACAGGTCTGGAATAGACAAGATGCAGTATTAAAAAAAAGTTAAGGACATTTTGCAATAAATGTTCCGGACGTCATAACCAAAAACCGCCTCGATAAAGTGCATCGCGGATTGCAGTAATTGTGGTTGTAAAAATCAGGAGCCCTTTTACTTTATCTCTCTCAAAAACGACAACAAATAAACTCAGATTTGATCTCAAATCATTTTGCTCTAAGCACAGAAAATGTCAAGTTGCTGCAAGATGAATTCATCCCGCTCCTCCACGACACCTAATAGAGAACGTTCCCACAAAAGGTGCAATCTCCAGGCAGCGGGCGATTCATCCAAGTTACCAGACGGTGGAGGGAACAGAGGACTCAACAATAGTCATCCCTGAGGTGTATTGTCGTTTCACAAGTTGCTATGGAGATTTGCCCTTTGCGGATAAAAACTGGGTCTGCCAAGGGGTGAAAATGATTAAATAATTATTACCTCATTTCATTCCTGTTACACGAGAGTATTATATAACAGTCAATGCAGAGTGCTGGGTATATAGCCGTACCTCAACGCCATTATTATAAAGCAGGCTATAGAACACGCAGAGTATTCATAGCAACGTCAATGCCTTAAGGTATATTAGTCTTAAAGGACCAAAACGGAAATACTCATCTATAAGGTGTGCATTGTCCAGTGTTATAATGGTATTTCACAGCTGATCTGTTAAAAGGTGAAGTATTACCTCCTCAATTCATTACAGACAGCTGAGCTGATGTGACATCACTGGCCCCGCCCCTATGTGGGAATCCACCAACCTAAACGGTGCATTTCTGTACAGCAAGTCTGGCAAACTGTCAGTCACTGTCTGCCTGCTCCTTTAGCGATACTCCTCCCTCCCTCCTAGCAATGGCAGCCTGCAGTAGAGGGGCGACAGACACCATTTTGGGCATATTTAGATTCATGTAAGCACTCCATTTATTTTATGCTCATTATTTAACTCCGTAATAAAAGAGTCTTTGCTACAAATTAATGCCAAACAGTGGCTTAATGTAACGTACTCTTAACACAAACTGTATATCATTTGTATTTATGTTTTGTGTTCGCTGTAAATAGGGCATAGTTGTTTTATGTTTGTAAACAGTGGTGGTAGTGAGGGTGTATACGGGGGTACGCCATGCCGCCACTTCTCCTACCGTTTTTATTTCAAAACTATCAAAATTTAATTCACTTACATTCCTGTTACATTTTCCATACCGCCACCTCTAAATTTCCAGTTCAACCACTTTTTGTAAATATATTTACTCAAAAGTACAAACATTTTATGGTTGGTAAAAAATGTCCCAATATGTGAAGCTACAGCGTAATCTCTGTAGATTCTGCCTTTGTCTCAATGTGAGAGCGTGAGCGGCAGGGGGGGGGACAGAGAGCGTGAGCGGCGAGGGGGGGGGGACAGAAAGCGTGAGCGGCGGGGGGGGGGGGGGGGACAGAGAGCGTGAGCGGCGGGGGGGGGGGACAGAGAGCGTGAGCGGCGGGGGGGGGACAGAGAGCGTGAGCGGCGGGGGGGGGACAGAGAGCGTGAGCGGCGGGGGGGGGGGACAGAGAGCGTGAGCGCCGGGGGGACAGAGAGCGTGAGCGGCGGGGGGGGGGGGGACAGAGAGCGTGAGCGGCGCGGGGGGGGGGGGACAGAGAGCGTGAGCGGCGGGGGGGGACAGAGAGCGTGAGCGGCGGGGGGGACAGAGAGCGTGAGCGGCAGGGGGGGACAGAGCGTGAGCGGCAGGGGGGGACAGAGAGCGTGAGCGGCAGGGGGGGACAGAGAGCGTGAGCGGCAGGGGGGGACAGAGAGCGTGAGCGGCAGGGGGGGAGAGAGAGCGTGAGCGGCAGGGGGGGAGAGAGAGCGTGAGCGGCAGGGGGGGAGAGAGAGCGTGAGCGGCAGGGGGGGAGAGAGAGCGTGAGCGGCAGGGGGGGAAAGAGAGCGTGAGCGGCAGGGGGGGAAAGAGAGCGTGAGCGGCAGGGGGGGAGAGAGAGCGTGAGCGTCAGGGGGGGGACAGAGAGCGTGAGCGTCAGGGGGGGGACAGAGAGCGTGAGCGTCAGGGGGGGGACAGAGAGCGTGAGCGTCAGGGGGGGGACAGAGAGCGTGAGCGTCAGGGGGGGGACAGAGAGCGTGAGCGTCAGGGGGGGACAGAGAGCGTGAGCGTCAGGGGGGGACAGAGAGCGTGAGCGTCAGGGGGGGGACAGAGAGCGTGAGCGTCAGGGGGGGAGAGAGAGCGTGAGCGTCAGGGGGGGAGAGAGAGCGTGAGCGTCAGGGGGGGAGAGAGAGCGTGAGCGTCAGGGGGGGAGAGAGAGCGTGAGCGTCAGGGGGGGAGAGAGAGCGTGAGCGACAGGGGGGAAAGAGCGTGAGCGACAGGGGGGAAAGAGCGTGAGCGACAGGGGGGAAAGAGCGTGAGCGACAGGGGAGAGAGAGCGTGAGTGACAGAGTCTGAGTGAGAGAACAAGCGAGATATCACTAGTTGACAAGTAAACACATATTGACCCTGCGCTCAGCATTTCCAGATGAATAAACCAGAAATAAATGTATAAACTTTTATGTTTTATCTTTGTAAAGACAATAGTTATATGTGTTATGAAGGAACCGTTTCAAAAGACCAAAAAGAATTGCTATCAGGAGAACTGAAAATAAACATAATTAAACAAGCTTGTAACAGAAACAGTGCTATATCCGTGGCATAGTCTACCGAATGCGTGGGGTTAACACAGGGCTAAAGTATAAAAATAAACAAAAGCGAAGAAGAAAAAATAAATAAATAAAAGAATACACAAACAAGGGCAGAATAGATGGACCCGTAGTCGTATTATTTGCATTCAAATTCTAGGTCTCCATCAGGCATATTTATAAATAATCAGCGACAGAAAACGTCTTATTGCCTTAATTCATCAATAAAACTACGGCAGCTGGGTGATACCAGACCCGTATGACTCAATATCAACGCCTCTGCCCCTTTATCTCATCAGAAATCATCCCTAATGTTTTACCTCTATATCAGGTGCACAGTACGCTGTTGCTTCATATTCTATTTTTCTTCCTGCAATAGTTATTTTATACAAACTTCTTGAAGAACCCATCTTTCATATCTCCTGACGGCTCAGTTGAAACTTGCTGTGGCCTCACCGACGCGTTTCGATAACTACAAAGATTTTCCTCTTTCCTCCTGAATGTCAGAAGACCCATTAAAATGTTCTAAGACTGTGATCACACCTCCACCCTCCGCAATGCTCTGT
This sequence comes from Mixophyes fleayi, assembly GCF_038048845.1. Classification (NCBI taxonomy): domain Eukaryota; kingdom Metazoa; phylum Chordata; class Amphibia; order Anura; family Limnodynastidae; genus Mixophyes; species Mixophyes fleayi. The sequence goes on along the minus strand of NC_134411.1, from coordinate 38,509,220 downwards.
AGATTTCCAAAACGGCTACCAGGTGAGCGGCGCTTTGTTTGTTCAATCGTCAGAGGCCACCGGAACGGAGAGGGGGTCAGGCTGACATTTCCGCGGTGTGAACATTTCAAAGGTTTGTGTGACGTGTGTGGCATCAATTTTGCTCCCTGGAAGATAAAACTGAGCCCGGCTATCTCTTTGTCCTTTTGTCTGTCTTAATGAGGTCCCCGGGGACTTTTCCCAGAGGAGATTTCAGATACAGCTGCTGTATTTTCTTTTTTTTTTCACACTTTCCCAACTTTTTTCTTTGTTGCCAAAAGATGCTTCGACTTAAGGACGAGAACTTCTCTTACCAATTTATCAACACTGAATTTTAAAATAATACAAGATTTGTAGGTCAAACTTTCTTTCATTTTATGGGTTAACAGTTTTATATTCAAAATTAAAAAAAATGTTCATTCTTATTTTGCACGTCTCTCTTTGATTTGTATCAGGGCAGATACAACCCAGAGAATAAGAGATTTAGTGTTAGATTTATTTGCCCTAGATCTTGTGGGCTGTGGTAATACAATGTAATACTGTATATTGGTGTAATGTATACGTGTTGACTTGCATATTAAATAACATTTTGACATTCATCTAAGAACTTAAATAGTAGGCGCACACCGTGGAGGCAGCCAATATATATGTGGGACTAATAGTCATAAGAATGTAGTCTATACTAAAGTGTGTAATAAATATATATATATATATATATATATATATATATACATACATATATATATATATATATATACATACATACACACACGCACACACACATATACATAGTCCCTGAAAACATCCCTATTTTTCAATACGGACAGAAAGAATGCACAGTACAACTCCCCACCAACCTCGTCACGAAGCCCCGCCCATCCCATTACACAGTGAACACCAGTAACAGCGATTGTAGAAGAGCTTTTAAATCACATTCAATAATATACCTGTAAAAGACTTAGGAGTAGAACAGAAGATATTTTATATCAGAACATAGGCAAACCAAGGGTGGGGGGGGGGGGGGAATTCCTACTGTCCGGAAACCCCCCTCAATGCCTGGGGCACTGTATAATTGAGGTGGCTGGACCCTGCTCCCGCTTCACATGGCTCTGCTTGAAAAGGGAGAGCTGTGTGCACCTAACAGTAGCGCACACAGCATTGCCCATGTATATTATGGGGATAGGAAGAGGTGGAGAGCAGCCAAGCACTGTCTAATATTAAGCCACGCCCCCATGCATGCTGGTCACGCCCACTGGTGGTGTGGTGTGGAAACCCCCCTCTACAAATCCTGCTTTTGCCCCTGGAGAAGTTCTGATTGTGAGTTGGAGACATTCTCCTGCACACAGCAACCTGTAATCCACTGAGAATCAGCAGCTTTAATCCACTTGGGAGCTATATGTGTGTTTTATGCTATTTTATAGAAGACATCATCAGCTTAAGTTTCGGTGGCCCTTTAAGTGGCCCTATGCAGAGATTACCCATATGTCCTATAATCCTGAAGAACATTTTGCATACGAAATGATTGGATTTTATTTACGACTACATAGATGAGCCCAGGAGAGCAGAAAGAAATTGATGTCCCGTCATGTGGACAGAACCAGTCCTAATATCAGCGTCGGTTCAATCTGTCATGTCGGGCAGCGCTCCAGAACCTGGCAATAAAGTTTTTATGGCATAGAGCGGAATACATTATATATAACAGGGGCTGGGGGGGTACCTGGAAACTGGGAGTTAAGTGGTAATGAGGAGCGCTATACATAGCGCGACCCTCTGATTTGTCACATGAGTGGGGAGCACAGATCCATGATCTTCATACAGAATAATTAGATCACAGTGATGGTGCGTTACAATGTAGCAAAGCTGGACTCTCACAGGAACAAATGAACACCTGGAGGAGGGGGATTTATTACATGGTGGTGTAAGAAAATGTCTTGTGTTGTGGTTAATATATATATATTTACACACACACACACACACACACACACACACAATGTTCTTTACACATATGGGAAGAAGCAGCACGGTGGCTCAGTGGTTAGCAATTCTGCCTTACAGCACTGGGGTCAGGAGTCTATTCCCGACCATAGCCTTATCTGTGTGGAGTTTGTATGTTCTCCCCGTGTTTGCGTGGGTTTCCTCCGGGTGCTCCGGTTTCCTCCCACACTCCAAAAACATACTAGTAGGTTAATTGGCTGCTATCAAAATTGACCCTAGTCTGTGTGTAAGCCCCAACGGAGCAGGGACTGATGTGAGTTCTCTGTACAGCGCTGCAGAATTAGTGGCGCTATATAAATTGATGATGATGATGATTATTATGGAAAAGCAGGGTTTAATGAAACAATAGGTGTATGGTAGATCTATTGTATACAACATTGCTGTTGGGTGCTGGGTTATATCAGTGAGGACACTTCACGGACTGTGTGGACAGCCCTCTAACCTTCCAAAGGGCCGCACAGCTCCTTTATTTCCAATAATTAATTAAAAACACATTTAATCAAAGAAAGAGACATATCTGTAATAACGTCAGCAGACACTTTGCACAAAGTGTTACAAACGATCAACACATCTGAGGATGAACCAGGATGGAGCCGGGGGCCACAGGGAAAATGCGCGGAGAGCCGCCAGTCGGCCATCATTGGCTTAAATAAAAACTACTTTGTTATAAAATGAATATATAGCTACCAACTGTCCCGGTTCAGGAGAGCGAGCAGTTTAGAATTAGAGAGCGACCCCAATCCTCACTGCGTTTTGCGGTCACTATAAACACACGCTCAGGGGTTTCCGCCGCTCGGCCCTGTACATTTTGTCATCTACTGTGGATTATAAAAGACCTGTTTCTGCACCTTCATCAAATATGTATGATTTTCTAATGAATTTGACCTCACAGCCACATTGGCTGCTCTCACGCAGCCTTCCCTGCGCCCTCTCAGCCGTCTCTGTATAATTACGTACAACAAAAGCACAGAGCAGATCTGATCCAAATCACTCCCAGCCTTAATACTCGCTGACACAACTGTTCACCTGTTTCCAACAGAGAATAAAATTCAGACCCAGGCATCACTTTTACCGTCTCTTTTTTTAGACTCTGAATATTGCACTTCTAACGTTCAGAGCGATCAGCCTTATTCTGTAATAATGATTTGTAGAATAAATGTGTAACATGCTCGACGCTCCCTTGACTGGCCATGTTGTAGTAACCTAAGAGATAGGACACGTATGACATCACCTACTGGTACAATAAAGTGTCTTGGCTGGTTCCAGTCAGCCAGTAAGGAACCGTGTAAGAAGCCGTCTAATTAGCGGCTGCATTGCAACCAGCACAATTATGGGGCGTGGCTGTATAATTAGGGGTGTGGTTAATGCAGATGAGTGGGGCAGTAAAAACTTGTGTAAAATGTAGGTACTATTTCAGTCTCACTGAGCAGCGTAAATTACGCTAAGCTCAGCAGCCTTTTCGATCAGCTGGCTTAAGCAAGCCTGGCACCGCCTCCCCTACAGCAGCCAATCAGAGAATGGCTGGAGCCGCAGAGGGATCTAGCGCTGCTGGTGAATAAGGAGTGAACAGCTGCCGGGCTGAGGAGAGGGCTGACAGAACGGAGAGCAGCTGACAGACTGAGGAGAGGGATGAGAAGCGCTGACGAGGACAGACGCAACAGAGAGCAGTTGTATATTGAACATGTTTATAACATGTTGATCTTTTACTTTTTCAGACAATTCATTTGGTAAATATTATATATATTTATATGTTGTAATTACTGCTAAATTAGCAATCCCATTCAACACATAATAAATGTCAACCCTTTAAAAGTGGCCAGATTATTTGGGAGTCTCGTGTCGCTCCTAGCCTCCCCCCTCTATGTGTTGAGGGTCAGTGGAATCCCCTGTTTGAAGCATAGATAGACAGAGTGGCCACCAGACAGACGGAAACTGGGGACCCCCACATTTACAAGAAGCTGTCAACATGCCCAACTTGCTGAATACAACAACAAGTGTCAGTTACAGACTATAATAGCACAGTGACCCCTTGTGGCTAAAAGGTTATGAAATATAACAGAATACAGAGGATATAGAGCAGGCAGCCTCCAAATGGTGCGGCCACCGTTCCTGAAAATAAATAAGAGAGAGTTACAGAATTACAAAAATGATAGTAACAGCATGTTTTTATGTCAGTGGGTAACAGGCCTTATACCTAGTGAACATATATGTGGATTCCTCAATCAGTGAATACTAGACAGAGATCACTGTATATAAGGAATGTCTGTAGGCTGCATAAGGAGAGTTCTGTGCAAACAAGGATGACAGATGACAGATTGGACGTTTACTGTGATTCCGCAGATAGGGTCTGGAGCTGGTACACGCAGGAGACAATATAAACGGTCTGTGTGCAGAGCGGGCACAGGGCGGAACCAGCCGACCGTACACACAGAATCCTCTACGTCCTCTGTCGCTGTGCGTCCCCATCATCTGAGAAGGGCAAGAGGTTTTATTTTTCTTATATGTGGAACATTTCCAAAACACAAGTAATGAAATAATGGCAGCTGTAAATGTATTGGGTGCTTTATATAACCAGTAACACAATCAGGATGTGTGACTTCCATACAGGTCCCAAATAAGGTGAAACAGTTCTAGAAACCTATTTCTACGTGCCCTATTAATAATTTTAAGTTCATCAGGAGTCTGAATGATTAGAAAACGAGTATTGTGAGTTAAAGATTTTAGGGTGGAAAAACAGGGATGTATTAGGAAAATCAAAACACATAGGTGTCCAAAAAAAACACCCCTTTACAATCCAACGGCCAAAGAGGAACACAAAATGTATGATTGTGTCTGTTCTAGCATCTGGGGGTATATTTACTAAACTGCGGATTAGCAAAAGTGGCGATGTTTCCTATAGCAACCAATCAGATTCTAGCTGTCATTTTGTAGAATGTACTAAATAAATGATAGCTAGAATCTGATTGGTTGCTATAGGCAACATCTCCACTTTTCCAAACCCACAATTTAGAAAATGTACCCCCTGGGGGTAAATGTACTAACCAACGATATTTTCAACTCACCGCTACTATTCGGCGAGTTTGCAGTGAAAATTTAAAGCGGCAATGGCTTTATAAGGCAAAACAATGCCTTTAAAGCCTTTGCCGCATGTGTGGTCCTTGCTCCACCCAAGGAGAGGGGGCGGTGTTGTACTGTAATCCTTCTGAATGTCATGGCCACGGCACATCCGAATCAGTGAAAGTGGCACAAACTACTCGCCGATTCATTCATTTGGCGATTCATCAAACTGCATGTCTAGGTACCATAACATGTCCCTATCTCTGAATACTTTCTGATTATTATAAATCACTAGTCACAAGTGAAACACAATCGTAAACACAAGAACCTCTAAAACCAACAAGAGTGGCTGAAGTTCTGCTAAATTTAGGAGACCAAATGACACATTTATTAGCCAGGGGAGATCTCCTAAACAGGCGCATACACCAGGCCCAAAAACCGGGCAATTTGCAATAAATGAGGGACAGAGTCGCAAAATAAGCAAAGGACGGGGGGTAACACAGAGAAGATCAGTAATACATTACACAACCCACACCCTGGGGTCACCTCACCCGTGTCTGAATCGAATATAAAATACGGTTACTAACCTACAAGGCCATCAACAAAGCTGCAACAACATACATCTCTCTTGTCTCCAAATATCTCCCAACTCAACACCTACGTTCTGCACAAGATCTGCGTCTCTCATCCACCCTCATTACATCCTCCCATTCCCGGTTACAGGACTTTTTTCGGGCTGCACCCACTCTATGGAATTCTCTCCCTCGCACAATAAGACTCTCCTCTGGTCTACAAATTTTCAAGTGTTCTCTGAAAACCCACCTCTTCAGACAAGCTTATAGTATTCCTCAACCACCCTCATATCCTCACTACATTAGCCTATTACCAACCGTTACACAATTTCACACAAGACAACTACCCCCTGACCAACATTGTTGTGTGATGGGATCATTTAGCTTATAAGTCACTTTTACCTTTGCAGTCTGGCTGGGCTGAAATGCAAAATGTAGACTTAACCTCATGTGTCAATCTCCCGTTGTCCCATAGATTGTAAGCTTGTGAGCAGGGCCCTCTCACCTCTTTGTCCGTTTTACCCAGTTTGTTTATTAGTTTACTGTGTTTGTCCCCAATTGTAAAGCGCTACAGAATATGTTGGCGCTATATAAATAAATGATGATGATGTTATATATCCCATGATCGCAGACACAGCTTGCATACGCTATGAACACGCCGATCACAGACCTAACGACGTCACCTGCGGCAAGACCGGATTGCAGCCAGAAAGTGGAAGAACCGGGAAACTCATCAAAGCTTTGTGAGCTGTGTCTGTGACTTGAATCCTGTCTGACATAACAAAGGAATTAACAATCTTGACAAGAGCATAAGACAGGGAAACGGGGGTATAGGATGGCGCGGTAATTAGTGGTACAGCAAATCAGAGAGGAAGAATGCTATAATTTTACACGCCGGATAGAGTGCAGGTCAGGCACAGCGGAGAAGCGAACGGCCTTTGGCTGCCCTTCAATCATGTCAGTTTATCCCAGACAGGCGGCACGAGGCAGCTGAAAGCAGATCAGATACCAGTCTCCCTTCCTACCGTACTTTACCTGTTCTATTCTTGTTTAATGGCGTAAGATAAAAAGAGGACTAAAATAAATATAACACACTATACTCCAATAATTTCATAATACATCAGACTTTTTTAGTTTGTTTGTTTTGCTTTCTTCCAGCAAGTCTTGGAGTTATAACGAGCTTCATAGGGAAAGATATGTGCTCCCTGTGTCAAATCGATCTGTGGGGGAGATTTTCATATAGCTGTAAGGTCCCTAGACGGAGATGTGCCTCACAGGGCGACTAACTCCTAATACCTCCGAATTTACCACGATCCGCGTGGATGACTGGATCCTGCCTCGGTCCCTGATTGGGGTTTCTCCGGACGGCCGCAGGTAACCCTAAGAGAGAAAACACAGTTAAACCGAGCCTACCAAGTAAGGGCTGTCCGAGACTACGGCAAAGAACAAGGACACGGGGGACTACAGGCACTTAAGACCAAGACTAGTCCGAGGACTAATCCCGCCTCAAGTACCTCACACACCTGCCGGTGAGGGCCTAACCGAAAGGGGGAAATCGAGCGTGATACTCACCGGGACACTCCCACTTCCGATCCGGTCCCTCTGCGCCTTCCCGACTCCTGCGGATGACAAGAACACACAGCCTCCCTCTACGCTCTCAGTGAGACTAAGATGGCACCCACAAAACTGGACTGACTACAACAGCGACCCGACCCTAACAACGTTCTAATGGTCGGCAACGCAACTAAGTCAAACCACTATGACTAACTAGGTGTGGTGCACTAACGGAACTGCTCACTTACACGCTACGGGGAACACCAGCCGGTGTTCACGGACTAAACCGGAGGGCGGTTCCTAACCCCCTCACCCAGGTCGTACCAAGAAGCTGCCTTCTTGCTATGGGGTCACCCACAGACCCTAAGGACCGGTTCTTTAAGCCCGGCTGAGGCTCAGTAGAACAGCACACTAACTCGCGGGCCGACTGCCGCACGGAACAGCCGATCGAACTGAACCGCCCGACTGCCTGTACTCGGGTATCTCACACGTGTCCCTACATCCGGAACCACAGGTCCACCTGCACGGAACCGGCCTTGAGGACCCTTGATCAGAACCACGGCCGCCCCTGGAACTGCCTCAAGGTGTGCTGCACTGCCACCAACTCACTCAGCCACCCCCTCTGGGTACCAGTGTGACCCCGGGGACCTAAGGGACAGGAAAACTATGTGTGTTCTCCCCTGACTATGTGTATGCTGGTAACTACACTTGTCCCCACAGCACGGGTTAGCACAGGAAACCACAGGAACAAGAGCCTACCTTTAATGGGGGCCTGACGTCTTGCCCCTGGACACAACTACGTAGCACACCCAAAATACCGTAATTCAACAATACCCGCCGCACAGACAGAATACAATATACAGTACTTTGTAAGCTACTTACCCGAGCACACCGCTGTCAGCCAACCAGCCGGTTGCTACAGCACCACAGGAGCCTCCGCTCTACTGTACCTCCTAACCACGTGTGCTCACCTCACACAGGACCGCGCCTACACTCACGAGGCTCCCACGCCTCTACCTCATCACCACCAGGGCCTTCTGCCCTTCACACCATGGGCCTCTGCCCAGATACACAGAGCCTTGTACTCTGATTAATGGGCCTCAGCCCCCTCTCTACCTCAGGGCTCTGAGCCCACTAACTAGGGCCTTGTGCCCTGCTACCTAGGGGTCCTAGCCCCTGCCTACCGAGGCCTGTGGCCTCCCTAACTATCTACTAGGGCCTTGTGCCCTTTATAGCCTATGGGCTACCAGCCCCTAACCAGGCCCTGTGGCCTTCCTATGGCCTCTAAGCCACTAACTACCTAAGGGCCTTGTGCCCTTGTACACCTGGGGCTCTACGCCCCCTGTCTAACTAACAGGGGCTTGTCCCCTTTACCGAAATTATGGCCTACTGGCCCACTAAATATTAAGGGGCCTAGTGCCCAGGTCTCTGGGCCTTGTGCCCCTAATTTACTGTGCCAACGGGCCTTGTGCCCGACTGTGCCCACGGGCCTAGTGCCCGACTTTATTTAGTGTGCTGCGGGCGTGGGCCCGGGAGAGGAGTTGCCTGTCAAGGGCCTTACCTGGTGCTGTTTTCGGGGATCTTCTCCTGGACTCCATCCCCGTCTGCCGCTGCTTCCACGCTCTGCCGCCGGCTTCTTGTCTTGATCACGCCGGTCTTCAGGCAGCAGAGGCGCTCTTAGCCCTAACAAGGGCTCTCTGCCGCCACTGCTGGTCTCCGCTGTCTTCTCTTCTGTTCTTGATCCCGCAGCTCTCCGCGACACGTCCTATTCCTTCTCTCTCCGCCGACGAACTGAACATGGCGGCGCGCGCGCCGACTTAAATAGTCGGTGCCGCGCTAACGTCGTCACGTAGCGTCGACGCGACGCCACGTGACGACATGGCGGGTCCGGATTGGCCCGCCGCCATTCTTCCTTTTGAAATGGCCGGGAGGTGAGCCCTGATTGGCTCACCGTCCCGGCTGAACCGAGGGAACCGCCGCCCGAGGGACGACGACGGCCCCAGACAGGTAAGCCCTCCACATAGCTGCCAACTGCAAAAAGAAGAACTGTCTCACACATGGAAGCACTTGGTCTCTGCTTGTTCTCAGTAGAGTTTAACTTGATCTCTCAGTCAGAGCCAGTCAGTCGCAGAGCTCCTTGTGGTCACATGATGGTAGAGGGAGAGGAGTGGGTGGGTGGGGGCGGGGTATTGTGCTATAGGCTTCCTAAAGCCGCTCTGATGCCTCCATATGTTATGTAACAGAGGTTGCCATGGTAACCACATTAATATTAGCTTAGACTAAAACCGTGTTAAATGAACAAACCTGTTTATCTTCTCGGCTAATCAGAGTGATTATTTTTACGGAGGTTGCATCCTTCAATAGAAAAATAAATGTTAGATCTAAATTAACAAGAAGGGCATGGTTCAATTAAATTAGCTCCGTTATTGATCCTGTTTGCTCAACGTGGTTTTGAACTAGGTCCGTATTCTGAGAGTAAATGTATTTCCATAACAATGAGACTGGTGTAAATATCAGAATAATAAGGTCTGTTACTCTACAGATATTAGAGAATGATCCCTGATTTAGTAAAGATAAAAGTAATTCTGTAAAAAAAAAAAAAAATAGTGAACTCCAAAATACTTTTTTTAATATCCTTAGAAGTAAAAACAACAGTCGTTGCTTAATAACTCTTAAATAACTCTTTTTACTGAACACAAATAAAACAAACAAAAAATAAATAAATCACAAAGTATGCCTCATTATACAGAAATAAACAAATGTGTTTGAGTATAGTTTCCAAAGTGAATAAATTAATGAATGAGCTTTGTTAAATGATTGATGTTTGTTTTGAAGTTTGCGCTATTTGTCTGCAGGAGAATTCAGCTGACCTATCTGCAGTGAGTCTGGTCCTTTGCATCACAGGACCAAAACATAACTATTTCTAAACAGTATCACACCAACAATTAATGCTGCAGGAAAGCTCATAAGTTTAATGACGCTACAAAAGCCAAAAATATCAAGCAAAGTACTTAGTATCAGTTGCAGAACGACATGTAAATTTAATTTTTCCATCTTTCTATAAAAGCTCTAATAAATCATATTTGCAGTTTCCCTTAAGCTTCAGTTTGATATAATAGAACTGGTTTAAAACAAATGGCACAAATGGCCACCTGCTCCGGCGCCACGGCACAGCCGGGGGTCGCCTGGCCCGGCGTCACGGTAGAGCCAGGGCCACCTGCTATGGCACCACGTTGCAACCAGGATAGGGCTAAGATAACAAGCTTTATTTCAGGGTACAGCGCTGAGCATAAGATGGGCAGGAGATCGCCAGTTACTGGACATCGCTGGCACACAATGAACGAGGTTGTTGTCTTTCCCATCGGTTACCTAGAGACGTGCAACATGATAAAGTTCCACACTCTACATGTAAGTCACACAGCGATCACGCAGAAGTACACGCACCCGGCTTTTCCTTCCACGTGATGACATTTTATTTATTAGTGTTTTTCTCACAGTCTAGTCCTGACACAACATCCTAAAAATAAGAGGTTATTTCCCTCCCCCCAGTCCCACCCTATTAATATTTCCTGTGCACTTGGCAGCAGACTGGACATTAGATCAGTACACACAGAAATAAAGCCTGTTCCACCCAGCCAAGCAGCTGCTCTCGGAGTTTGGCAAAGGATCTCTTTCCGATCCAAACTCTGAATGACACCTGTGGGGCGAGGCAGCGGTAACTTCTTCCACCCCTGCCAGCCAGAGAGCCGAGGAAAACATTAGTATCCTGATCCTGTAGGGACACAAGGGATATGAGGGGTGTGAGGAAGGGGAAACAGACTAAGGGAGGCTCCGAATACACAGTATGGTTCACGTAACATTATGTATCTGACTGATGCAGCCATAGGTGACTCCTAGGAACCAGGCAGCCAATGTGTCCACAGCAAAGACTATTGGTGACTACATTTTTGGGGTCAGTGGATGCACCACGTCCCTGAAATCTTAAACGTTCTGCTGGCTCCTAGATTTGACTACTAAGTTCTACACTAAATTCCCCTAATTGACGTATACAGAACACTTACAGCAGTAACTCCATATCTGTAACATGCGGTCACCTATATACACTATATATAGACATGTATAGACATTGTGAAAAGCTTTGAAGGGCCAATAACATGAAAGGGATTTAAATACATTTAACATTCAGCACTTTCAGCCTGTACAGTTCAAAGAACCTTATTTGCGTCAGAAACTCAAAATATATTTTATAGAAGAAACTGCATTGATTTCAACTACGGACCTGTCTGCAATATTCTCTACTCTCCTAAACGTGCACATTTTTTATAAGCTCACAAACATGATATACGTAGATTTAAAATAAATTAAATATAAAAAAAGAATATTTGCAAATAAATGAAAAAAAAAAAAAATGGAAAATTCTGCTAGAGAACCATTGGATAGTGTAGAACTCTTCTCTAAAAATAGGAAACAGGGGAACAGCACCAATGTATAAATAAAATGCATGAGCTCATATTACGGATACATTTCATTTATAAATCTTAAAGTAACAACAGATACTTCACAAATCAAGGTGGAAGCATATACGGCGTTGATCCTCAAACCATTAGCAATTAGCAAGAAACTACAACAACAACGATTCCAAACCGGGAATCACCTGTATAACAAACCTCTATAACTCGCTCACTCTACAACGAATACAAAATAATCAGGCTTATGACCTTGTATTTTATTATACTGGAGACTATTGTTATGTACAATGAAATATTGTTTTTATTCTAATTTATCTTCCTGTTCTGTAAAATAAATAAATGCATTTATAGGGACATTATCCTAATTATTATCGATTTTAAAAACCAATGTATATTATTGAGCTGAATATTGTACATCTTGGACAAGAAAATACTAGAGTTTCATTTTCAGGATTATGAGGGGAACAGGGTTTCTTTCAAAGACATACTGAAAATGACTGACTTAAATTAATGCAAGTAAACCAGTGATATAGTAAAATTATATAGATCTACATTAGGTCCAGGATATTACACCTCCAAAAAGATTTGCACAACTACTCTCCCATCCCCTATTTCCCTTCTGTACCCCTACCCCTTCTCTTACCTACATTCCGGGATACTCTAGAATTTCCCAGTTCCTGCTTCTCCCTCGTGTGAAGAGGGCGGGGCCTTGACACAATTTGCATAAATCAGACCTCACTGGCCAGGGCCTGATGACGCGTTTTGCACCCTCATCCGCCATGTTATTGCCCACAAGACTGCATGGCCCCCTCTAGGCTTTGTGTTTGCCCACATTCCTCCACTTGGCCAGATGACGTCAGCGGCTGAGCTTATATACCCTCTACGTTTCAGGTGTTATTTAAAACATGATCAGCTCCAAAACACAGCTGAAGTGAAAGAAAAAGCAGCATTTTGGTCAAAGGCCAATACCACAGAAGAATAATATTGTCTAATTAAAATCGATATGTCGGGGACCACAACCTACTGAATAATTCCTAGTACAATTCTGCCTAAAATTGTCTGTTGAGAACGCATAAACACACTGTTGCCATTTTACAGATTACGAAGAACTGACTTTTACCAACAACTGCTGTAACAATAGTAAACTGTGGACGGCACCAATTATTTAAAAGTGCTGCATTGGATGCTAAACAAATGTAGTTCTTCACATCATACTGTTAAGACAATAACAGTGTGCCTCTGAGTTTTCAACAGGCGATTTCAAGTAGTTCCATTACAGGCACCGGGATTAATTCCAGTAAATTGTAGACTGTAGTACAACGATTTTAATTGCAATAAACTTATCGGTGGATTCACCCTTCAAACGCTAACATGACGCTCGGTAAATAATCACAGTTCTAAAACAGGACATCCCCTTTAAAAGCTTTCTTGGAATTTATTAGGAAAATCAGTAATGTTACTTAAAAATAATAAAAATTGGATTTTGAAAGGATACATCTTTACATAAACACATGAGCTTACATTAAGAGCCCTCGTACATTTATAGATTGTTAACATTATTTATAACCGGCCGGGTCAGGTTCGGAGTCAGAATCTGAAGACGCAGCAAGAAAAACACAATATGTTCAGGACAATAAAACGTCCGTAGGGTGCTCGACTGTACACGGAATAATCCTATATCCTTCCATTACTGCTAACGCGAGCCGACAACTTTAATGAACTCTGTAAAAGAAACAGAGGTTAATAGAGGCGGCTCATTACGTTTATGACAGGAATTATCAATCTGAAAATCATTTATATAAAAATACTACAGACCTCAGCCTGGAGTCCGTATTAAACACCCCGACTAGCCATAAGATTTCTACATAGCGTTATTGTAAAGGGCTAGATCAATAAACGGTAATAAAATAAACAGAATATAAATATTTCCTGAATGACGGAGACGCTGAAGTATTACATTGAACCGCCAGGTTTAGAGCTTAGTAAACTTTATACCTCACACCTCATACATGTAAAGGACTCCAGGGGCAAACGCAGGATTTGTAGAGGGGGGTTTCCACACCACGCCACCAGTGGGCGTGACCAGCATGCATGGGGGCGTGGCTATAATTTTAGACAGTGCTTGGCTGCTCTCCAACTCTTCCTATCCCCATAATATACATGGGCAATGCTGCGTACACTACTGTTAGTGTACGCAGCATTTCAAGCAGAGCCGTGTGAAGCGGGGGCAGGTTCCAGCCACCTCAATTATACAGTGCCCCAGGCATGAAGGGGGGTTTCCAGGAACTAAGAACCCTCCTCGGTTTGCCTATGCCATACCAAAACTTGGGTAGAGATCCAATTCTCAATAACCCCCGTAACCACCATTGATAGGTACAAAATATATTTATATATATTACAATCAAATTACTAATAATGAACAAATACAGAGAGTGATATCCAGCGTGATACTGTGCAGCAGTCCCTATATACCGTACAAGGACCTGTACTAAGAGTTCTATCCAGTATACAGAACCCTAACCTGAGCTACTGTGCAGATGACCATACAAAGTGAGATCAGAACTTGGAATAATGGGCAGACGACAGGAAGGGAGAAGTGGTACTGTGCACTCGTTCAGAATTAACAGTAAGGTCAGATGTTTTTAACAGAGAGAAACATTTAAACATTTTTTATTCGGTAATAGAATGTACTGAAATATGAATGTTTCATTCATCTCAACTAATTCTAAAATAAAAATCTGAACCTGAAACAGCCTCCGCTGCGTCCCAGGATAAAAAAATAGTATTATAACTGGATACTGTAAATAATGTACAGTGCGCTTGTACTACTTCTAATGAGCAAACTACCGCTTAATAATGTATTGCAAGGTACAGATAACACTGGCGGTAACAGAAGAAAGTGATTTAAGTGCTTTATTTCATTCATTGTTCATTTGTTTTTAAATATTTTTAATATATTTTCATCTATTTTTTACGCCTATCTTGGTATCTGCATTTTGATAAATCGGTGGACCCTCGATATATAATTTCCAGGCAAACAGACCAGGAATGACGGCGGGTGTCACAAGTCAGTAAATCAATCCTGAGGATGGTCATTTTATTAATGACAAGTTATGTAGAAGAGAAAAACTTTGGTATATATTTGGTAGCAGAGGAAGGCCATGATTATTAAACCTGTAAGTCGCAGCATGCTCAGTCATCCAGAGGGCATTCTGGGACTTCTAGTTCCACAAGATGTCGCCTTAGCCTGGTTTAAGAGATCTGTGTAGAAAACAACTGGTTTATATCTCTGCGATACAGAACCAAAGCTGACCTAACTTGTCTCAAAATGTTTTTATTTTTTACCCCAATAGCGTTGCTGTTTCTGGGAGACAGAGCTGGATGGATCTATCTGACGTCTTTGTCTGATCATATCCACTTTATCACTATGCAATCATGAAATATCTGGATAAAAGCTGCTGGCTGCTATATGGGTCAGCGTCTATCTAACTGTGTAGGAAATGACAGCAATGCACTTGTACTAATACAGATTCCAGCAATCTGCAGTACAGCAGACAAGTGTATAAACATTATAATGATACATCGTACTTAGTGATTACTGCACAACACTTATATCAGGGTTGTATTCTGCACTGACAGATACTTCAAGATCATCAAAGGGAGAGTTTAAAAAGAATTGAATATTTTGGTCTTTTGTTCTCTCCTATTGGCTTCAAAGCAAAGTAATCCCGATTATATACGATGAAACGGTCTATTTTCAGCAAGATTGATCGCTCTCCCCCAGAACTGTGATCATCTGCCGTGACCCATTCTAACAGCACATAAACATTGTTAGTTATCCTGTCCCCCGACACATAATATAGGCAGCTATTGTGTGGACAGAACCAATCTTATGGCAGCCTATCAGAAACAGCGGCATCACGATGCTTGAGGGCATGCAATTATTTTGCAAACTACATTATCAATAACGCTTTCTTTCTCTGGGGGACAGAAGTATGGCTGCAAGTCACACGCAGACTCTCAGCATGTCATGTGACGGCAGAGGGGGGAATTAGAAATTGAGGGGGGATTTTACACTCCATCAAGCAGATAGAGATCGATTCTGCTCACTGCAGAATGTGCCATGTGACTGTGGTTGCCTTGGTAGTCACATGACAGGGTGCAGAACTAGAAATCATCAATAGCAGCCTGAAGAAACAAAACAGGGAAAATGGTAAAATTCCAACATTCTTCTTCCCTGCCTACAAAATTAAAACCTTATTATTATTTTCTGGGACTGCCGCTTTAAGACGTGACTGTTTGATCCCCAGTGTAACATTGCACGAATTGTGAATCATTGTTCAGAGCGCTTATTTACCAGTTGATCCTCATTCCGAAGTTATCTATGCTCTATTCACACTCATTCAATAAAGTGTGTTCTGCAAATTACATCTAGTATACAGAGAGAAAAAAAAAATCAGTACTGTGGAATAGTACATACAGCCGGGATAAGGTACTGAGAGTTACATCCAGCAGACAGAACAAAAAGAAGTGGTACTGTGAGATGTTCAGGTAGATAGTATATAACAGATACTGAGAATTACATCCAGCATACAGAAGTAGTGCTGAGCAGTTATAGATACCTATAAATAGCAGCAGATATTGAGAACTACATCCAGTGCCGCTATGCAGTTCCCAATATCTACAGGAGAATAGAACACTGAGAATGACAATAGATCTTTCCCTTCGCTACTTTATAATTCCGTTAGGAAGCAGTCAGATAAACATGTCCTTGAACACGTTATACATGGTATTACTCCAGTCTCCCCTCCAGCCACAATATAATCATCCAAACGTGTACAATCAACCAGAGAGATGGGACTGGGAAACGCCAAGACCCCGTGGATTTCATGCCTTTCATTTGTGGTTATTAGTAGAGATCAGGCCTGACTATAAATGGGGCGGAGGGGGATAGTAACTGGGCTGGGCCCCTTGCAATACCAAAATCATCAAAAATCCATCGGGGGGCCACCTGCGTCTCCTGCGGTGGAGTCTCACAGGGGTCCTTTGAAGCCTTCACTCTACAAAAGAAGAGATTCTCGCTCTGATCCTCTGATCTTCATAGAGAAGCCCAAGTCGGAAAGATTTGCTGCATTACGTATTTAAGATGATATATTAACCCCTTAGGCCGTCACTTATCTGATGCAGACTATGGAGATATAATGAGAACGGTGTTTTCTGTGCACAATACACTCCCTGCCGGATAAAGACCAGGTGGGCAGGAGCCAGGAGGGTATACGATGTCTGCCACACTGACCTCCCTGTGGCTGAACACCATACGCTGCCCGACGGAGGGTTCAAGCAGGATAGAGATGGTGAGACCAGGCAGGACTTGAAGTGACCCATCGAATAGGCTGATCACAGCGCACCAGTTGAGTAAACATTTGGGATGGGGTGTAACTTGTGATAATCCACCCAAAACCTCACCTTGACTATGAAATTCAGTTTTGGCCATCAATTCACAAAATTATCCCCCAGCACAGGACAGCGAGCAGAGGGGGGTAACTAGATTAATAAGGGGGTATGAAAGATCAGCTATGGGTAAAGCTTGTCCGAACTAGATTTATTTTCCCTACAAAAAAGATGATTTATGTGGGATACGACCCGAAAAATCAGTTCGGTTTATGGTCTCCACAGAAGATATGAAGTCACCCCTTGTCCCTGAAGAGATTGAGGGGCGTATTTTATCAGTGGGTGAAGAGCCCTACTGCCGCCAACGCAGGGATATCGGTTCTGTTGTCACCATCTCAGGATTCTTCGAGAAAAGCATTAAATGCTTTAAAATATTATTTTTCTTAAATAAATGCAATTTTACACTGTATTATTCTTTATCAGGACTTTAAGTTCCACTGTACATGCTCCACATAACTACGGAACCTGACCCAGCGAGGGGTTTTGTTACCTCTTCCACTCCAGACCAGTATTACGGCAGTATCGCTCAGCTGTCTTGTCAATGTTTTTTTTTTTTATAAAAGTCAAGAACTTATTACAGCGATCAGCAACATTTTGATAACTATGACCCCTAATCTCCAGCAATGAAAAGGCTTCTTTACTGTAAGAGCAGTGAAACTATGTAATGCACGCGAACTGGAATTGGCAGACACTGTAGATAACGTAAAGAAAGTATTGGACGTGTTCCTAACAAAACAGAACACAAAGGGCGACTGGAATTAATAACAAATCGCCCAATACGGTCAGGGCCACCTTAACTACTTTATGGGCCCCCGGGCAATGCAGTGTACCGGGCCCCTGGAAAAAAAAAAAAAATATATATATATATATAATCTATGGGCCCCCTTAACTTACCTTAAGTCCGATCCTCTTCTTTTTTCCGCGCCGCTGAGTCTCTTCTGCCGTCTTCCGTGCTGTGGTTGTAGTGAATGCTGGGAGTGACATCACGCCCAGCATTCACTGCGAGCACAGCACGGAAGAGGGGACCAGGGAGGGAGCTGGATCACCGCTGATGTGACC
This sequence comes from Mixophyes fleayi, assembly GCF_038048845.1. Classification (NCBI taxonomy): domain Eukaryota; kingdom Metazoa; phylum Chordata; class Amphibia; order Anura; family Limnodynastidae; genus Mixophyes; species Mixophyes fleayi. The sequence continues at coordinate 38,491,045 of NC_134411.1, read as the reverse complement.
GCAAGGTAAGTATTTAAAAAAAATGGAAGAGACGGCCCTGAATACGGTGCCCAATGTAGGAGACGGCCCTGAATACGGTGCGTTAACCCAGAGAATTGTCTCATCGCCTATATGAGGTCAGGAAACAACCATTAATATTTTTTTATTTTTTTTGCTGTAATTCAACTATGTAACTATGAATAGTATATAGAACAACATGATCAGATTATGCAGTTGTCTGCATATAGTATAAAAACACGTACTGGGATTTATACGTACAGAATGGGACAGGGAGAACTATATTTAGATCATAAAGGAACATATGTCATTATGCATAAGGACAGTATATGAAATAATCATTATCATCAGCTATTTATATAGCGCCACTAATTCTGCAGCACTGTATAGAGAACTCACTTACATTGGAGCTTACAGTCTAAATTCCCTAACACACACACAGACAGACAGACAGAGAGTAGGGTGAATTTAATAGCAGCTAATTACCCTACCAGTATGTTTTTGGAGTGTGGGAGAAAACCAGAGCACCCAGAGGAAACCCACGCAAGCACGGGGAGAACATACAAACTCCACACAGATAAGGCCATGGTCGGGAATTGAACTCCTGACCCCTGTGCTGTAAGGCAGAAGTGCTAACCACTGAGCCACCGTGCCCCCATATGAAATAATATTGAATGTTGTCATTGTCTAAACATTTCCAGAGACAAATATATAAAAGTTATAACAGTGTTGGAAACGGCGTTGAAGAATCAAAGGTCAATCCTGAGTCTTCATGTCGATATTCACTGATCCAGACTAGATACTATGTAACAACAACAGAGCGGGTCATCGCGGCAACATACAAAAACGTTTTATTAAATGGATATATTGCTGAATGTTCCCATTATTCTACCTTATTTTCTACATGTTCAGCTTTGTCTGTGGGATCTGAGAACTTCTCGGTGTCTGTCCATCCAGTAATTAGCTCACAGCCCGAGGCGCTCAGACGATCATTATTATAAAAACATTCTAGATAGAAAGACCGTCACTGGCTCTATTCTGTTGTCCAGGTCTCTAACAGGGCTTCGTACAATGGACATCAGATTATTAGATCTGTAACCATATTTAGTAAACTATCAGACTGACGTAAAGAGTGGAAGATGGGGTCTTATTTATGAACAAGCGACGATATGTAAAAACAACGTCTTTCAGTAACACTTCGTGAGCAACAAAGAAACGGTAACAATAGTTTAATAATATATATATATATTTTTTTAATATTATTACAGTTCCTGGCCATCAAAAAAATGCTTTATTCAAATAATAAATGTTCATTCGTGTTCTATGTTATCAGCATCCAGAGATAACAGAATAAGGATTGCGGTGGTACACGTATCTTACCAGCTCCTTGATGTGAAGGGTGAGGCCCCATTTCTGCTACCCATAGGGCTTTTCACCCTTTGTTAAACATATCCCTTAAGGGTATATTCATCAATCCTTCTAAAAAAACAATAGGGAAGGCGTTGCCCGTATCAACCAATCAGATTCCAGCTATCATGTTCTAGAATGTAGAAGATAAATGATAACTGGAGTCTGATTGGTTGCTATGGGCAACACCTCCACTTTTTGGTTTTTAGAAGCTTTGATAAACCTACCTTTCAAGTGCAAATCAAGTTCAAAATTATAATACATGATCACATGTTAAAATCATTATCAAAACTGGTGCACATCTAAATGTGCTGTAACCCATAGCGATAGGCTTTCATTTTACAAACCATTCTAGAAAATGATAACATTGCTCCCTATTCCCACAGTTAGATGTGCACCAATTTTCATTGATGTCCCCCATTGTTCGGTCTCTACGCGCTCAGCTCCAGTGTTTTTGTCTTGCACAGAATCAGAATTGAACACGCTATTATGTAACACTTAGAGAAGTCGCTTTTAAATTAGAAGAACAATAACTGACAAACAATTAAATGCATCAGAGCGAGAGGACACAGCTTCCAAGCCAGAGAAAATATTTATAATAAACTAGCAACATAGTTACTGCTGTCTTGTAATGCATCCATGAAATCACTACAAGACCCAGCATTCTTCTTACCCACTGCAGCCTTACAGTATGAATGGGAGTTTATGTAGCATCGACACTCGGCAAGATATTATTATTGTAGATTTGTAAGGCGCCACAGTGCTCTACAGTATGGAAACCAGGACATGCATAAAACAGGGACATTCAAGGCAGTCAAAATAATTGCAGACATGAAAACAAAGGGCATGGAGGACCCTGCTCATTACAGAGCTTACATTCTAAGTGGGAGAGGTCACAGCTGAAACAAGAGGAGCGAGTGTGGCTCAGAGTGGAGATTGGGATGTGTGAGGGTGCATTAGTGTGAATAGTGTTATCGGGACAAGGTCACCTCTAATAAAGAGATGGGTTTTCATAGAGCATCTAAAGATTTGAAGGCTGTGAGAGTCTGATCAGTGTGGTAGGGAATTCCATAAGTGGGGAGCAGCACGGGAGAAGTCTTGTAGGTGGGAGTGAGAGGTGGTTACCAGAGACAAGACAAGGTGCAGGTCAGAGGTAGATCTAAGAGGGCGGGAGGGAGAGTATTGTGATATTAGATTTGAGATGTATGCAGGGGGTGTTGAGGGCTTTGTAGGTAAGGGTGAGTAATATGAATTAGATTCTGGAGGACACAGGGAGCCAGTGTAGGGATCTGTAAAGGTAAGTGGTAAGAGGAGTGGGGTACAGGGATGATAGAGCTATTGGGGGCCCCAATGGATCTGGCAATCAAAAAGAACGCTTTTTGATTGCTTTTGAAACGCATTGGATGTTGCCGCCGGTGACATAAAAAAAATTACTGCATCCACGGCGGGGGACGGGGGGAGGTGGCCAGCCCGAACAGCCGCTAGACTGAGCGGCCCGAGTGCCCGCTGCCCCCCGGTCTAGCCCGCCTCTGAGCACAGACCACACCCCCCATCCTCATACCCAGGAGTAACAGAGCAGTATGTCTAGAACTTCCGGTGTAATGCTCTGCAGGTGTCTCTCCTCCCCCCACTGGTGTAACACTAGAGCTAGCAGCGGTACCTGGAGATTTGTAGGACCCTCTATGACCCCAAAAGGTTACTCAGAGCTGTTTGGTTCTAGGAAGTTTTCTAAAACAGGAGCACAGTATGAGGAAACCTCTGCGCCGTGTTCAGAACAGTCACTAAACAGGCTGTTCCTGCCCCAGGCTGTAGGGGGCGCTGCATACATTTCCCACAGAAGCCCAGGTGCTTGCACCACTCTATACATCATTACACAGCCATCCCCCTGCTGTGTTATCTGGAGATACAATGTATCTTAAAAACTTGCAGCAGTTTCATGATTTGTCACTAAATATTTACTTTTCATCTGGAATGCAGAGAGGCAGGAACGTGATACATATCTGCTCAGTACATACCTGACCTTTGTTATCAGTGCCGTCATTTTATTACATATCCCATAAAATTTCTGCACATATTCCAGCCATGTACTGGGGCACATCCACCACCAGATCTAATGTACGGTTACCACATTTCTTGCACGTTTACTGCTGATTGGAAAGACAATATTTCACTATGTAAGACACAAACACCTCCATTACTTTTTTGCACAAGGATGAGGTTATAACAACAATCATTTATTCTTTGCATTCTGTGCACAAAAAAATAGGTCTGTGGAAAATGTATTTTTCCCTCAAATATGACCCCATATGTCATTTGACTAACAAATCAATATTGCACTCTAATTAATGGAGTATGATCAGGAAGGTCAGCAAAGCACTAACCTTTCTGTGATATTACTCATGAATATTTCATTCCTTCCCTCTAATACATACATCAGAGGGATCAGCAGCTGCCATTTGCACAGTATATGAAACCAAATCACTCTAACTTGACATTTGGAGTCATTATGTCGACTGGGACACTGGTCAGATTGCCGAGACCTTGTAATGCTCCTGTACAGGTCAAATGTCTATCAAACCATCATTGTAACAATATGATCCAAGTATCTGATCCAACAATCCTGCAATAGAGGGACAAAAATGGATCATGTCCCACATCTAACAAGTCACACCTCCAATGTGCACAGCCACACCCACTTTTTATACCAAGACACTCCCACATATTGTGAGGCCACACATTATATATATATATATTATATATATATACACATACATTTAAAGAGACAAGAGCACACCTCTCCTATCTGCCAGTAACCATTATCACTGGGCAGTATGTGTACATTATATAAATAAGAACTTGTATAACTTATATGTTCAACACCTCCAAATTCCTAGTTATGACTTAATACGTTAAATCAGCATTTTCTATGCTGCCCCACAAACAGTCCTGACCCAGGCAGCTGCCTGGAACGTCCAATAAAAATGGTTATGCTGGAAAACATATACACAAAAAATAAAAAGTACAAGTCACCAGGATTCATTTTTATTTTTTATTTCCGCAAGTACTAAAAAAAAAAAAAATAAGATTGTAGATTTCTCCCAATGACTGAAATGGGTGGAATTAATGATGTTGTAGCATCTAACAGACCGTGTCTCTGTACAGAATGAGAATAGCTGGTTATTAGCAGCCAACGTGATGGACTGGGTCTGGCATTTACATGGCAGAAGAGATCAGTGCGTATGTACTTTCCTTCCACAAAGCTGTTCTGAGCTCCCTGGGAAATAAATGAGACTAATTATATATTCCAATGGCCAGTAAATGTCCCTGAAGGAAGGTTCGGCGCCAGGAGTGGATATAATTCTGTGCGGTACTTCTAATTATTTCCCTAAGAGGAGGGTTGACAATGGTCTTATCCCTGGGCAATGCGGGAAGTGATAATTCGGTCTCATCGCTAATGACATTATTTATTCTAAATTTCTGCGCACAACTTATAAGATCATCCACGGACTTGAATATTCTCTCGACTTACATTACTCCTACATACTGGGGATGATTCATCAATGAACATTTTTCTCGCGGCGCAACATATTTTGCGTGAAATCGCTCACGTTCAGAAACGGACCATACGCCAGTGAACAAAGTGCAAGCTCTGGGGGTCTAAGGTATGTGTTTTTCAGCCTGATCATTAGCTCCAGCTACAGGGTAGGTCCAAGCACTGAATGATAGTGATGACTGCACGTATGTATGTCAGAACATGTGTTTGCAGGTAAGAAACTGCAAAAATGTATTTTATGCACAGTATGCATTTATAACATCCTAATATATGTATTTCATGTACTATGTATATTTATTGAATTTTTATAATTTTAACAGGGGTTAATGTACTTAATATTTTCTTTCCATGCGACCGGATGAGACTTTATATTGCATTGTGTTTATTCTGCAGTGTGTACGGGGGTCTGCATACGACAATGAACGTGTAGCCAGAGGGTACCTATACCCATATTAAAATGGAAACATATTTTGGGATCCGCTTGTACTTGAGACAAGATTCAGCCAATCAATACGCAAGGAACTAGTGACATCGTGGAATGCACCACGTCTGAGGGATGTCAATAATATTGGTTCAGCCCACACCGCTGCCTGCATTGTATGTAGGTGGCTGATTCAAGTGAACGTAAAGCTTTTAAAGTAAAGCTCAGCCCACCGTAAACTATTTAGATGCATTAAAGTCAATTTACAATGGCGGAAAAAAGAGCGCGCAGTTATACCATTTGCACTCATAACTTAACGTCCTCATCCTGGTTTAGGTAACTCTGTCCAGAAACCAATATACGCCCACTACCACAGGATCGTCCCACAGTAGTGGGGACAATAATTCAACTGGAAACATATATGGTGGAGAAAGTGAAGACATCATCATCATCATCATCATTTATTTATATAGCGCCACTAATTCCGCAGCGCTGTACAGAGAACTCATTCACATCAGTCCCTGCCCCATTGGAGCTTACAGTCTAAATTCCCTACTATAGACACGCACTCACACACAGACAGACAGACAGAGAGAGACTAGGGTCAATTTTTTTTTTATTTTTTTTTATTTTTTTTTATTGCAGCCAATTAACCTACCAGTATGTTTTTGGAGTGTGGGAGGAAACCGGAGCACCCGGAGGAAACCCACGCAAACACAGGGAGAACATACAAACTCCACACAGACGTCATTCATTTCACTTGTCTGTTATATCATTATATTGGCAGAACTGCGCCCAGTAATGTGCTCTCTCGTTTAAAATGTGCTTGGCAAGTATAGTAAGACTTACAGTTACCAAAACCCCTTAGCACCCAATAAATGTTACAGGACTTTTTTCGGGCTGCACCCACTTTGTGGAATTCCCTCCCTCGCACAGTAAGACTTTCCACTAGGTCTCCAAACCTTCAAGCGTTCTCAGAAAACCCACCTCTTCAGACAAGGTTATAATATTCCTCTACCACCATCTTAATTTCCCTAGGTTACCCTATTACCATCCTCTACACAGCTAACGCAAGACAACAACCCTCTGACCAACATTGCAACACACACAGTCCACTCAGTACTTTTACCTTTGCAGTCTGGCTGGTCCATTGTGCAATATGATGTAGCACATGCCCTTGTGTTTCTAACTCCCATTGCCCTATAGATTGTAAGCTTGCGAGCAGGGTCCTCTTACCTCTCTGTCTGTATGTATTACCCAGTATTGCTTTATTAATGTTTGTTCCCAATTGTAGAGCGCTACGGAATTTGCTGGCGCTATATAAATAGATGATGATGATGACGATGATGTGCTCTCTCCAGTTCTTTAATTTCATTTACATAACATCTTCCCACAAAGCGAAATCTGGTTATTCGCACAGATATGTACGAACATAACCTGCGTAAGGCATCGAGTCCGATTTGCCCTGTTCTTCCTAAACTTAGTACCCCCACAGAAGCCACAACATTGGCCTGAAAATCAACAGGCTTACTTGTAGAAACAGGTGCAGCAACTGAAATATACAAGTGGTATTAGCAACGTGCTCGCTCTGACCTTTTTTGACTTGGCCACGTGTGAACGGCTATAATAATTTTGGCAAACAAGGCCATTCTGTTGGCCAATACGGCGATGAAATACACGGGACCACAATAGACAAAATTTCCATCAAGCTAAATCAATAACTTCCTTGCACTCATTGCCCAATAATTTCTCCCGACACAAGGGTGGGCTGCAGACCCCACTAAAGGGTCCCCAGTGGGGTGCAGGGCGAGACAGAAGGGTCATATGACCAACATCGCACTTAGGTGCAAGATTGGCACTGAACCGCTGTGGCCAATCAGAAACCTGCTTTCAATGTCTGTCCTGCAGATAAAAGCTAATTGCTGATTGGGTGCTGTTGTCGCATTATGTTTCCTAAAGGCGATGTTAGAAAAATGAGCCCTATTGTCCTCTCTCTAACCCCCACAAACAAACACTTTTTCTTTGTTAAACTATAGAACGCTGCTGAATCCATCTTCTTCTGTCACTGAAGGCAATGGGAACCATTTAAAGAGGCTGCTCCCCTTCCCCCCGTCACCTGCGTTGGGCTCCTGGCTTTGAACAATGTACAGAGGAGAGCAGCTCCCCTTCTTCACATTGACCTGTCTGTGTGGAAGATCTCAGTAGTTTGTGTTCAGAACTATATGGAGTGAGAGGGGGGTGAGGGGGGATGGGCTTCTCCTAAAGTTGCCAGCCTCCCTGAGCTCCAGAGAGCCTTTAAAATGTTACTGTAGCAATCTGGCTCTCTGCAGCTTTGATCTGTGTCCAAAAGCCAGAAAGACCTCAGTGTTTTATTTAGTGTCTGTAAAATGTCTATAAACCTGGATGCAGCCCGGCTGTTTATAGCGTTCCCTGTATAGTAACCCTGGGTCCGTCGTCGCGTTTAATGGCGTCTCTGTCATGCACAGATACTAAACATTATGAAGGAAACAAATCATCTGAAATAAAAAAAAGTTTCTTCATGAGATATACTGGAATATTTACAGCACTTCCTGAAGGGTGTATATTATTATTTGGTTCGGACTTGCAGAACAGCCAAAGTGCCGTCTTGTCCCCCAGCACACCATAAGCTCCAAGAGTATTCTTGCGCCATGTATATACAGTTCGATTGCAAGCTCTTGAGACAAAGAAATAAAAGGCAGCCCCGTCGGCGCAATCAAATCAATAAATCATTGTATCACCTTGTACATGCATTCCTCTTTGTAAGAGCATGCTATGCTTTTCAGCCATGTAGTTAAATTATGGACAGATTTGTTTCTGGTTCTGCTGCTGTGGATACAGCACAAATCTGCTCTCTGGATACAAATTGCAGAGAGCATCATATTGCTGGCTCGTATCTCAATGCAATAAACACTTGTGACCGATGTGAGTGAGTTCTCTGTACAGCGCTGCGGAATCAGTGGCGCTATATAAATAAATGATGATGATGATTATGATGATGATAAATTACAAGGCTGGAAAGCACAGAAGGAAGGTGCAATGTATTTAGTAATGATTGCATTGTGATATCTGAAGATGGTAACCCCTTCAAGCCTATTGGCTGTGAGGACACATCGTTAGTATTTATTTTGCTGGAATGCAAAATCCACATGGAATGGGGTTAAATTCATTAACTTCATCACAAGTCGACCTCTCCCCAATCATTGCACACGGAGGGTGTGGTGTGATAAAAAAAAAAAATAAATAAAAAAAATATCTAAAGCTTCCAGCGAGGACTAAAAAAAATTTGGGACTCTGTTCACATACCTCACGTAACCCAACTGGCAGCATCTTCCAGCTCCTTGTAAACAAGCGGCCCTGTGTTATATGGGAGAACTCCCCCCCCCCCCCCCCCTCACACTCCACTTAATCCTTCGCTTCCAAAAGGACAAGTAGTTTCGCCTCACGCTCTGCGCCCAGACAGATGCCAAACGCTTCCTAACACATGTGCAGCATTGGATGTTTTGTGTCTTTATACAGATCATAATGGAACATATAAACTTCAACATTTTAGCATGAAATACAGAATTCCCCCCCCCACAGCCTGGAGCAATTTCAGATTTCAAAGCAGTCACAGGCAACTTTTGCCAGTTACTGTAAAACACAGATGGAGGTCGGAGGATTAGAGATGATTGAAATCTTCCGTGCAGCCATCCACATGTATGTTATCAATCCAGCGTCACATGCAAATCATCTGAGAAGGGACCACATGCAGTCTGAGGATGGATCGTTGTACGTGTCACACATGTAGGACTAGATCTGGGAGTATTATAAGATCAGGCCTTGATTAAGGGTTCAAGTCGCCCTAGGCTAACAAGCTGGTATCGCCCCCTTGCCAGGCTAAGAAAATAAAAGGGTCACAGCAATCTGTGTCACTCGTTTTGTTTTCAATAAAATCAGAACTGTGTAACAGAGGCGCGAACGAGCGCTATGGAGGGCGTAAATGGACGGGATCTGTCGCCCTCCTCGTCTAATTACCTGCTTATCCTCAAGTGCCCACCCAAGGATGACTCATTGCTTTCAGCCTTTGCCATGGGAAGACGTTAATTAAAACCTTAGTACATTTTTTCCCCATGTTTACATTGGAAAACAACTATTCTATTACATTTAAAAATAAATTTCATCTTATGCCTTTCCATGGCAGAATTTTGCACCCCCAAAAATCTCACGCCACCCAAAGACTAATCAGATTATTGGATTAACGGTCCCTGGGCACCCCCTACAAACGTACCATAGAACAGACTGGTGGCAGCAAAACTGACCCCCTAAATCTTCGGCCTTGTACATTTTACCCATAGATTCTTCTGTGTCCACAAACTACATAGAGAAGAAGACACAGTATCAATTCTACAGCACAGAAGATCATTTAGGTTTTAAAGACAAATATACAATGATTCTCTTACACATATTTGTATTGTGCCACGCTTCCAGTTTGGGTGAGTCAGTGGGTGTCCTGTCACCTTCCAAGTCCCCCACTCTGGGGTATTGGGTAGGGGGTGCCTATAGTGACCCCAGGCCGACCAACCAGGCAATGGTCCTGGGTGTATCCTTGTTTTATTCAGCAAGGAGAGCTCGTACACTAGAATCAGCCATTCTCCAGCTGCTGTGGAACCGCAAGTCCCAGCATGCCTGGAAAGCCTTTGCTCAGCAGCCAGCTGTCTGGAGAGCAGATAATTCTCCCTAACGACTGGCCTGTAGGACACATCTTGTGCATCAGTGACAGCACATGTATTACACAAACCACAATTACATAACTGGATCCTTGGCCTGGTGTAATATTTGCTGCTAGGGGACGTACACAGTTGTCATCTTATTAAATCAACACACAGCTCCTGAAAGGCCCATTCAGCCTGAAGAGAGGACTGTCAGATTTTCCACAGACGGCCTCGCATTTTCCAGATTCTCTCTGGAAGCGGGCATGCTCACACAGGCTGCTGGAGACTGGAGAGTCTGCCTGTCACATCATACATCTTCCAATGGGCACACCAATCTCAGATTTACAGGGGAGTCTACCAGTCCTTTACATATGCTCCCCGAAATATCCAAAAAGGAACACTACATTATTTTATTTTTTTAGGAAATAAATAAAACACTTTTTATGCAGTCAGAAGACTTTCATACAGTAAGTGAGCAATAAAAAGCACCAGGTATACTGTCAGGTAGGTCATATTATAAATACAGGGGCCAAATTCAGCGTGTATCCATACAGAGTTATGGAGGGAGAATTTGGAAGGGAAGAGGTGCAGGCAGATTTGGATCTATATAGATATAAATGGGAGGTATGCCTTAGTTCAGGCTTGTATATGAACTACAAGACTCAGCATGCACTGAATTCCCTGCTAACCTGTGGGTCTCCAGTATAAAGGCTGTCTGTAATCTACCTGCAGTTTTCCAGCAGTTGTGGCACTACAAGTCCCAGCACACACTGCCTGAGCTCGGCTATGGAGACGGCAGGATAGGATGAATAGATCGGAGCGCAGGAATTTCAAGAATGACATTGGCACACAAAGGTTCGCTCTGCTGAGCCCTCAGGACACAGAACATAAGCACAAGGAAAACAGATACAATCCGGCAGGACATATTAGGCAGTGTAATATTTACGAAGTATATCTGCTGTGTGTGCGGCTTTCCCCCTTTATGAGATAATACTGGGGTGCAGCAGACGGGGTACACTGTACACATCTATAGACACATTTTAGAACACTGTTAATTCGCTGTACAAACATCCTATGTACACAATATATCAGCAGGTCTCTAAGTAGTGTCAGGTGCAGAGGGACATCATACTAAGGACAGGCCAGGACTGGCAATCTGTATAACACAGATTCCCAACCAGCCAGGACACGTTTTATGTGCCACGAGACATGGCTGAACGTGGAAGAATTTCAGGGTAACCGGAGATCCCAGAATTATATGCAATAGAAGTTCTACTTTAAATGCAAAATGAAATGAAGTCACCACTTTGCACCTTAGTTTTAAAATATAAAACTCATTTCTGGGGGTAAATGTATCAAGCTGAGAGTTTGCCGGCGGGTTTAAAAAGTGGAGATGTTGCCTATAGCAACCAATCAGATTCTAGCTGTCATTTTGTAGAATGCACTAAATAAATGATAGCTAGAATGTGATTGGTTTTTCAAACCCGCCGGAAAACGCTCAGCTTGATACATTTACCCCCTGGTGTTATTACAGCACTTCAACATGGGTCTGTGAAAACAAAATGCAAAGTCTGGAATAAGAACCAGTACAGAGACGCGACACCCCAAAAGCTTGGGAAGGGTATTAGTAGACTCCTAAATCTTAGTTAAAACAGACGTTCCAGACTCAGCCGACCTCCAGCTCTGGATCTACATAGAACTACGGCTGCAGACTCTGTACACGCCACCGATAAACAAATCGGCTGCCAGTGACTAATGGATCTATCAACACCATTAGGCTGCGTTTGCAATAGAAAATGTACCTTTCAAGGGCATCAGCTAACACGGGCTGGTTTGGTTTATGTGCCAGGGTCGTGTGCCAAGTACATTGAGCAACTGGAGGGAATGCAGCTACTTTTTGGGCTGGACCAATAGCTATGAGAACGCAACGTTCCTCGTAACGCTGTTAGCGGGCGCAGCAGTGCGCCTAGTGTTGGGGAGACTCTACGTACTCCTACGGACGCGTCTACTCTGCCGAGTCGTTTCCTGAACTGCATCCTGCGTACCATGGGGCAGATTCAAGGCGTTCTGTGATGCGCATTACCTGCATTTCATAGTATTTTGATTTTTCTTTGAAAACCATCTCCCGCAAACACTTCCCTGGGTCCACGGGGATTGAACCTCCAGAAGGAGAGACGGATTCCAAGGCCCTCAACCTGTCAGCATCGACCAATCCCGGCCAAGCTGAGCTCTGCTATAAAGAGCTTCTTCACCAGAAGCTAAACCTCCCCTTCTATTACCAATCCTCCTGCATATGGACGGCGTTGATGGAATAATGGATTATTTTACTCTTTGGAACCACTTGAGACACTGTAGTGACGGCCTGAGGTGTGAGGCATTTCTCTCATTATCATCACCATTTATTTATATAGCGCCACTAATTCCGCAGCGCTGTACAGATTACTCACTCACATCAGTCCCTGCCCCATTGGGGCTTACAGTCTAAATTGCCTAACATACACACACAGACAGACAGAGAGAAACTAGGGTCAATTTAATAGCAGCCAATTAACCTACCAGTATGTTTTTGGAGTGTGGGAGGAAACCGGAGCACCCGGAGGAAACCTACACAGACACGGGGGGAACATACAAACTCCACACAGATAAGGCCATGGTCGGGAATCAAATTCATGACCACAGTGCTGTGAGGCAGAAGCGCTAACCACTGAGCCACCGTGCTGCCATCTTGTTTGCGATACCTCACTAGTGTCATTCTGCCACAGAGCAGAATACAAACACAACTTTGATGAACCAGTTACCGTTCTGCTTATAACACAGATATATTGTGCCCATGTAACCACTTTGTTTTGTGGCATTTTATTTTTAAAGGCGTTACCCTGTCAAAGTAAAATGTCACACTAACATTTCTCTTTGGGTTTATTGATTTAATATCACAGTGTTACTGCAAGATCCTCGGTCTCACTTGAGCATATCTTTCGCTTTATTTAATCACGTAGAGGAGCTCAGGCTGAGCTACAATGAACCGACGGTTTGCTGCACAGAAGAAAGTGACAGCAACATTAAAACATACTCGCCTATATTTTGGACCTGCCCCCCAGAGAATTGTTTCTCAAATATATCTGCACAAAAAGTTCCGCTGCCTAAAGGTTGAGCTTCAATATAATTAACAAAATCTTAATGATTATTCTACGTTACAACATCTGAACAGCATGAAATTAGCTGGAAAGTTGCAGACGACCCACAAACGATCTTCACTTACTAGAGGCTGATTGTACAAATACCGAATTACCGTTAACATCAGAAATATCAAACTGCAACTGTAAGACAAATCAGACGTTTAATCTGTCAGATACAATAGTGGCAGACTGACAGTTCTGGGGCATAGAGGGGATTAATCTGCTGACAAGACATTTGATGGTGCTACTGGTGATCCAATCTTACTACTGGGGGCTCGGGAGTTCTCCAACTCTAATTACCACTGACACCTTGCGAGATTAGAACCTGACAATACATCACGAGTCTTCTAATGGGGGAAACTTTCTGGTCATTAGTGCAAAGTTATTTGATAAAATAGCATTTTGCTTCTATAGCCCCCAACGGAGCTGAATATGCAAGAAATAATATTATGAGATCATTATAACAGGACAACTGTAGTTATAACATTGTAGCGACTCCATAGACTTATGTTTTTTGTTTCAGAACGAACGGCTGTATTTCTGTACAATCACATCCACAGACAACTGAGGCACAGGTGGTACAACCTCATTGTTATTAATCAGATTGTTAATCAAAAAGCAAGTGATTGTTGCACGCACTTAACAATTTTGGTCTATTGGAGCAGAAAGACATTTGCAAAACATGAGCAATGTAGGCATGCTGGATTTTAAATCATACAATTACATTGCACAGACTTCAGCTTCAATCTGATCCACCGAGATGAATATTTTCCACCTAGTCCAATCAAACATCATCATTTATTTATATAGCGCCACTGATTCCACAGCACTGTACAGAGAACTCACTCACATCAGTCCCTGCCCCATTGGAGCTTACAGTATAAATTCCCCAACATACACAGACAGAGAGAGAGGGAGAGAGAGACTAGGGAGTGTGGGAGGAAACCAGAGCACCCGGAGGAAACCCACGCAAACACGGGGAGAACATACAAACTCCACACAGATAAGACCATGGTCGGGAATTGAACTCATGACCCCAGCACTGCGAGGCAGAAGTGCTAACCACTGAGCCACTGTGCTGCCCCAATGGGATTATTGATGGGCCATCTATCTTTAGGGGTATATTTACTAAGCTGTGGGTTTGAAAAAGTGGAGATGTTGCCTATAGCAACCAATCATATTCTATTTGTCATTTATTTAGTACATTCTACAAAATGACAGCTTGAATCTGATTGGTTGCTATAGGCAACATCTCCACTTTTTCAAACCCGCAGTTTAGAAAATATACCCCATAGTCTTGTATAGACCCTCATCTATATACATCAGTTATAAGGAAAAACATACAACTGAATTGACTGATCGGATTGTAACGTGTGTGCCCAGGTTGAAGGCAGCGATAGTAACAGATTATGCTGTATAAATGGCTGCAACAAGCAGGAACAGAGCTATAGAAAGCGACAGACAGGCTCAGAAAGCTTCCAGTATAATATTTCTTCTAATCTTCCACACTACAAAGTTTTCACTTCTAATCTCACCAGTTTCACCCATGAAAACATCAAATCAAGTTGTAAATTAAATTGAAGGTTTTAACGGAAAAGATCGTCCAAGAGACTGAGCCAACAAAACGTTAATGGTGTGACATGTTCCAGCCAAGATATCTTCTGGTAACTGTACGTTATACTGGGAGCTGTTAAACACCAGAGACTCAGTGAGACAATCATGTCTGGGCTCATTACATGAATGTAACAAAAGAGGCAATTTAAGATACTTTCCAATACTTGAAGCTAATAAAATCTTATAATCGCCCCTGGAGCAACGTTATTGCCATCTTGCGGACAAGATCCATCCAACCCCAATACAATCTTGATAATCACAGATTTAATTATCAAGAAATAAATTAATTACATGTTTCTTTCATTTGAATATGTAAATGATGAATTTTAACCAAACTATAATATTATTAACTTAATTTTACGTAAGCACCATTAGCCTTCTTTGCATGTAAGCCGACCACAAACGACACAATCGGAGCCCAAATTCTTCTGCTGATCACATCTACCAACCTCTCAGATAACGACCTCGGGTATTATCACATCAATTGTGCGGCTCGTCCAACAGATAACCAAACGTCGTTCACATCTCCAAGTTTCTATGACCGGAAGAGCAACAGTTAATGTCAAAAGCGGAGTTGAGTGCCGAATGGACCACGCCGGGTTCCCACTTTGTAACCAATAGGGGAAGAACACTTTATTAATGAATGGTTTAGTTTGGCTGGAGTCCTTATTGAATATCCATATCTGACAATCTGATATATAGGTAGGAGTGTAAGGGCTCTCTTATTGGATTAGTCTAAGGGGTAAATGTATCAAATAGCAATTTTTGCAAATCGCCGATATGCAGCAATTTGCATGGTAAATTTAAGGCAGCAATAGCTTTAAAGGCAAAACCTGTCTTTAAAGCTATTGCCGCTTTCAATTTATCATGCAAGGTCACCGCATATCAGCGATTTGCAAAAATTGCTATTTGCTACATTTACCCCAAGGAATTGAATTGCACCATCATGTCAGTGAATAAATATTAAAGGACATTTTCCCCCTACACTCCCACCGTTTCAAGTGGTGCATCACCTGATTGGCTAAGATATCCTACCAATCAGACGATGCCATCATTCCAAGTGATGACTGGAGGGAGAACATGAGCGCTAAATTTATCTGAGCGTCGGATATGTGGCACCAAAGAGCAATTCCCCCTTTCCAGCCATCTTCAGGGTTGCTCAACCCAACTGGGGAACTATCCACTGCTAAACATTCCGTTATATTCTGGTCAAAGGATGTTTCGTTCTGTATAATTAGGATGGAACCAGAAACCTATTCAACAGAGTCACGACAACAGTCAACAGAGGACGACTCCGAGAACTTTATTGAACCGTGGATACAGAGGAACATTGTTCTGATGATGGCAGAGAATTTCCTCACTTCTCCGCAGTGCATTAAGGAAATCTAAAAATCGAACAGGACCTAATTTGTCTATAATATATTACATTTCACTAATCTGCAGCCCACATTTCCTCGTTGCATTAGCATTCATATTATTGTGTGCATTTCAATGAGACTCTCTCACCCCCATTCGGCCTACTGCTGGCTCCTACCATGAAATATCTGTCAAACTGTAACAATTATTCAGTAGGTAGATAGTCAATCAAACAGATAATTAGCAGGTTAAATACTCTGCCCTAAGCAAGCTATTCTGCAGCGACTGGAATCCGTGATTGGTTCCTGAGCTAATGTATTATTTCATGCAGGTTCATTCAAACACCATTCAGTCGTACCAACATCACTCAGCCCCGGGCTCTCGCAGATAGGTCCTCGGAGGGATGTACAGGAAGCCGTGAAAGTGGGACGTAGCAGAAATGTCACCAGCACGTTAATAGAAATATACCCTGTAAATAGGACGCGCTTAAACACACAACACTGTATTCTTGAGCATAACAACATTTAAACATAAATTACTTGTGTATGGAACGTTGGTTACAAACAAGTTGGCCAGATCTGGTTAAGTTGGCGGATCGAATAAAGTAATCTGAGGAGCAGTGATCTAAATAGTGTTAAAAAGCATCTAAAATTAAGGATTCTGTCCTACCTCCCAACATCTGAGTACCCGACATCAGGGCAGGGTACTCAAATGCTCCCACCCACAGGACAAATGTCCATGTCTACCTCTTCCATGTCATTAGCCTTCTTTGTGTCTAAGCCAACCCTCACCCTATACAATCGTAGTCCAGATTGGATGAAGTAACTTCTATATTACAGTGTGTCTCCATTACCAAGTTATACATGCAGCAGCCATTTTTCTGGAGCCCAAAACGTACTGAAGCCTAAATAAATAGCTCAGCCACTATGGCTTCTGCAATGGAGACAGAGTTGACGTGGGGAGTTAGACTGAGAAGTTTCGGTGTTGCATACCTCCCAACATTTAGAATCACGAAGCGGAACAAAATAAGCTCAGCCCACAAGTAGGAGGGATTTTCAAAACCTCACTTTTATGTTAGGTCCTGATGCTTTTGTGGCCTGCAAATCGGAACGGTTTGGAGGTATCCCGTTGTATACCAGCACACCTCAACCACTGCTCAAAAGCTCATCACTCCCTGATAAAATTGCTGCATTTTTATATAACCTGATTCGCCGGCCCTGAAAGGGGCGGGGCTTGCACTGAAGCTAGCGGAGCTTAGCCAAAAGTGGCCGCGATTGTGTGGTAAGTGGGTGGGGTTGGTTGGAAGGTATGCCAAAGGAATATGCATTTTTAATCATTAACTACTTTTAACTTTATATTTCAATAAACGTTACGCTGGAGGCATGGCAGTAATGGCGGTCACACAGTGTGGCAGCGTGTGTGCGATACTGCAGCAGTTCCAACATCGCAGTGCGTGTGGCCGAAAATAATCCAAAGAAAGTCAATCCAATCATTATCGGGTATGTCACCCTAGCGGGCAGATCACTGTTATCGGACCGCGTGTGGTAATGTTGACACCACATCAACATCCTCCGTCATCCCCTAAGTGATCCGGATGTTCGGTTACATTTGTTTTTCCAGGAGAACCACAAACTGACAGTTTTTCAAGGATTAGTGGCTGCTGGATTATATAACAGATGTAAACCAGAGGTGCTTGTTTGCTGGGTCTCCCAATGACTTCAGCAATTAGGTGGCATCTACAACCGAGTGCATAATATATAGACATAAATATATAAAATAGAACAGAGAGCACTCAGGGAATGTAGGAGACAGTCTGCCCAATTCGGCAGCAGCTTGTGTCAATGGATGTAAACCTGACCCTGTGACTCTTACGTTCAGGTGTCACTTTGAAGCAACTGGTGAAATATTTTCACCAACCTGTGATCTCTCCACACGATCAGATCTAACACAAACATTTATACACCATCGGGACGTTTTTGGAGGGTTACTGAAACTCCTAAAACACAAAGGAGCATTTTTCTGAAAATATCTGCACAGTCACCATAACAAATATACTGATTTTAATTCAAAAACGTTGCATCGGAATATATTATTTACTTAAAGCGATTCCGTTACCTATACCACCTACGCACACTACAGGCAGCTATTTGCAATATTCTGAAGAATGTAGCCCATTAATTCACTCAGGAACTTGTGAAATTACTGAGGCACACTGTGTCCCATACGTTAATTTGGAGTTAAAAGATAGGTTACCTTCACATTTGGGTTCAGTCCATACTGCCTTCACTCTCTCCAGGTCATGTGATGACAGAGGGGGCCAGAGGGGGTGTCACAGAGCAGACGGAGCTCAGAGGGGCATTCCAAAGCCTCTCTGCTCACTACATCATGTGTCATGCGACTGTGGTTGCCATGGTAGTCCCGAATCATAAATCATGAATAGCAAATGGGAAAATGGTAATCACCAACATTCTCCTTACAGCCTGCCACAGTGATGTTAAAAACTACACTTGATTTTTTTTTTGCGGCTTTAAACAAGAAGTCTGCACATGTAGAAGAAAGAACAATACAGGAGAAGAACAGCAACGTGACTCTGTATATACTTCATGCGGATTCCTCAATTAAAACCGTAGAAATTATCATCTTAAATGAGCAAACATCCTTCGCTAGAAAAGCTCATCATTAATTAAACACAGTGAACTAATTAAGTCCTTTCTCCATTTTGTCAGCTGAAGACACGGACAGCGAGCTCTGCCAGGACCAATCTCCCGGACGCCATATGTTTGGGTAGACATGAAAGTCCTGGAACATATGTGAGGGGATTAATCAGGGCCCTGTAGTGTTTGGGACGTTAATAGGTCATCACCTGGGTCTGAACCTCTTATCATCCTGAACAATTTGACGTGCGCTGTGGGACGATGTCCTGGAAAATGCAGTTTTAAAAGCAGAAAGAAGGGATTTCATATTAACGTATTCCTTAATCTGCACAATGGATTAGATTGTAAATGTTCAGCCAATACCAACTTCACGCTATTAGTTTCATTTTTTTAATCCGTTTCATGTTTACTAAACGCATCACATATATGCCAACTTTTAAGCAAGATTTAGGAGGAGGGCGTGATGACATTGCTGCGTCACCATAGCCCCGCCCCCACTATAAAAAGCCGAAATTCACGGCATTGAATGGAGGGGGCGGAGCTTAATGACGCGATTAAGCCCCGTCTCCCCATTCACTGCGGGAGCTTTGCCTCCACGAAATTCGAGAGCCTCCCGGGAGAGTAGGCAAGTATGACTAAACGGTAACTAACACATATGGACAGGGGTTGAACAATCCAATATTGAACTACAGCACACTCAGCACCTGAGGGGAGGTGGGGTGTGAGGACAGAGGGGGGGGTGGGCGGCACGATGATTGGTGTAATATTGTCAGAACCATCTCCCCCCCTCCCCAAAATGCAGTGCGTTGATGCAAAAGCGTCATTTTAACTCTGGAGTCGGGGCCAAAATGGAGCAATTCACCACCACAAATCACATCACAGAGGCTCCTACCCTGCCCACTTCACTAGTGTTCGTAGGGGAGGAGAGGGCAGGGCAATCTAGTGCTTCAAAAACGTTAAGCACATCCCCTTACCCACATGTGCGGCTGTGGTACAAGTACCGCGGCTGTACTCCTTAACGTTACTGCCATCTCTGGGTGACTATAGCCGGGTTGCTGAACAGGACAACAAATGCTTTATAATTAATATAAAGCTCTTTTTTTTCCCCCACCTTCATTGTTTTGTTTAAATAACGTTTATTTATTTTTCCACTTTTAATATTTTTATACAACTTTATTTATTTATTATTACTGTTGAATCTGTAACTGAGCTCCAAAAACACACAAACGTGTTCCAATACCACCTCACTCTCGTGCTTCAAAGGAGAGCAATGGAAAAGTTTAATGTTGGGCAGCACGGTGGCTCAGTGGTTAGCACTTCTGCCTCACAGCACTGGGGTCATGAGTTTGATTCCCAACCATGGTCTTATCTGTGTGGAGTTTGTATGTTCTCTCCGTGTTTGTGTGGGTTTCCTCCGGGTGCTCCGGTTTCCTCCCACACTCCAAAAACATCCTCTACGGTGCAGATTCATTTTACAGGCCAGCTCGGTGCACCAGGGAGGTGGATCCGTGCACTGTGCCTCCACATTTCTGCACTTTACTAAATGACCTTTTATATTTTTCGGAGAAATCATTAAGAGGCTGCAACAACCATATTTATTCAGCCAGATCAGCTCTATCAAAACATATATATTTTTTTCTTTTTTAGACACTTTTGCAATACAAAATATATTTAATTGATCATATATTTTTTTCTTGCCATTTTGTTATGCATACGGGCAAGGTATGTGCCCGCGTTATATTCCTGTCAGGTGGCATCATTATTCAACTAAGCTACCCGCAGGATCCTCTTTAATTAAAGCCCAGGCCGTATTCCCCCAGACATTCACGCAGACGCACGCCGTGATCACTGTGATAGTATTAATTGTATTTTTTTGGGGGGGGAAATATCCACAACAGCCTCTATGTCCCGAGGACAAACATGGAGACAGACATATATTATTCAAAGCTCAATATAAAAGCAGAAGCCGGATCCCGGGGAGATCACAGTCACAGAACTTATTACGCATTCATAAATCCAAAATTTTAATATAGTTCAGAAGAGATTAAATAATTTGAGTTTAAAGAGTTTAAACAAAAAAAAACAAACAAAACTGCAGCAGTTTTTTTGGGGCCACTGCAGAAATTTATGCCGAACGCTGCTCCAAATTGAACCCATCATCAACTTGATCTGGTACCAGATGTTATATAACTTCAGGAGGGTTGTAATATATTGTGCTATAAAACGTTGCTTAGCAGACACTATATCACTACACTGTAGACATTACTTTCCTACAGCAAAGCCTTGAGCCAAGGCAGCAAATTAAAACTCTGTGTTGTACATCACATTCTGCTGAATCCGGTCCTCCGAGATGCAACAGATTGGCAGTGCTAAAAACGCAATTTGATGTCTTTCTGTTTGACGAATATTGTTCAGATATCTCAAACCCCCCGTGAACATCCAGCATGTCAATCCTCGGGAGCCTCTCCGCTGGGAGCCGCACAGCGTCTCCTAACTCAGCATGAGACGGGACAGAGAAGACGGGACGGCGATAAACATATAAAAGAAATTAGAATTTTCTTCTTATATAATTCTCCATGTTGAATAAATTAGACACCCCATTAATAAATAGACACAAGAAACTTTTTTTCATGGCTAACAGAATCTTCGGATGGCGTTAGCCATCTGGGACAAGCACCAAAGAGCTTAGCGCTTAATAAAATTGCCCAGAAAGCAGTCCCCATTGAATATTATGGTGCAGCACGGTGGCTCAGTGGTTAGCACTTCTACCTCACAGCGCTGGGGTCATGAGTTCAATTCCCGACCATGACCTTATCTGTGAGGAGTTTGTATGTTCTCCCCGTGTTTGCGTGGGTTTCCGCCGGGTGCTCCGGTTTCCTCCCACATTCCAAAAACATACTGGTAGGTTAATTGGCTGCTATCAAATTGACCCTAGTCTCTCTCGCTCTCTCTCTCTCTGTCTGTGTGTGTGTGTTAGGGAATTCAGACTGCAAGCTCCAATGGGACAAGGACTAATGTGAGCGAGTTCTCTGTACAGCGCTGCGGAATCATTGGCGCTATATAAATAAATGGTGATGACGACGACAACTGCGGCTAATGCGGTACTTTGCCTAATGCAGGCGAGATCTCCTTCTTTAGGGTTAAATGACATTAATATTTTACTTAAAAATGCCTAAACCATACGGAAACTGCGTTTCGCCCTCTAAATCAAAGGGTTACCCCCTTTTTCTTTTTTGACAAGTGGAAACGAAATCCTAAATCTGGCCCTTTCAGATCCACTGTGCAAACTGGCTCCTGCGCGCGCATATCTCCAAGACTGTTCCGGCGCAGTAGTAAATTAACCATTACCGTTCCGGGCTAGTATCGCCGAAGCAGGTGACTGTCGCTCAACCGCCTCGGTGCTATTTTCTTAGTAAATCATGGCGATAAGCTATTTAACTCTGCAATAAGAGGCTGCAACACAAATACCGCCGCTAAAGAGGAATGATTGGTAAACAGGCCTCCGTCTGAAAAACTTTGAGCCGACAGAGTGAACGCTACTTTATAGACTGATAGTGTTTCTAACTTGACCCGGACAAGAAATTTCTTTTTAAAATCTACATTTACTCCACCGGCTCCTCTGTGCCGAGATTACAGCATCTGCGACGCGTTTACACAGCAGATTCTCAGAGGTAAAACGGAACGTTTGTGAACAAAAGATTTAGATAACCAAAACTGTATCATAAACCCTCTAATTCCAGATAACGGAGTCTTATAAGGACTTGACATTTCACACTGGAATAATGCAATTCAGGAGACTTGGCTGCATTTCAATATTTTATCTCAGTGTTTAGCTGGATGCATTAAGAGGGGGCTCAGCGTACTCTATATTCCGGACACTCCTGTAGCGGGGAGACTGCAGCGACAGAGTAAATAATTTAAAACGATTAATTGCATAATTGCGGTCAGGCTGTTTACCAGACAGTTTAACTGGTAATGACCTCAGACTTACTGCTGCACCTTCGATCAATACACCAGGGGGAGAGCAAAAATACCCTATGGGCTCTATATATTCCACAATCCTCCTATAAATGAATAACAGTTTTATAGGTAAAATACATTGTGTTACGCTGTTTAATTAAATTAGCCCATTTATATGAAATAAACTCAATGTTCTTGCATTAAAACAGATATATAGTTTAATGGTTCGGAGTGAGATGTGTTTTTTTTCCCCAGTGTGAAACAACATTATGCACAATGAACTCTCTTATATATCAACAAAGTTGCTAAAAACTTCTGCATTAAGAAAAATAATAAACTACCCATTGCAAGGGGTAGATTGACTTAAAACTGAAGGTGTTGCCCATAGCAACCAGTCAGATTCTAGCTATCACTTATCTACTACATTCTAGAACAGTGATAACTAGAATCTGATTGGTTGCTATGGGCAACACCTCCACTTTTCCGTTTTAGGTTTGATAAATCTGCCGCTATATGTTCTAGTAAACTGTACCTGTTGCCTGGCTGAGCCTATCAATTCACTATAAGCTAGTGACACCACACGTTGTCTTATGGTTCAGTGATGTCACTAGATCCTACAGAATTGATAGGCTCACGGACATTGGCCCAATGGCAGCCTATGAAACAATTGCTTTACTCTGGGCAGTTGTTGGGTTTTCTTTAACCAAATCAAACCTTTCTTCCCAACAAGGCCCATGTACCGCCCGGAGAAGAGACCTGGGTTCCGGGGCCGTTCGGTGCCTTGAACAATTCGGACTTTAATCTTCTCCCGGCTATTATGCACCAAGATGTATGGCAGGGACCCGGCTGTAGAGCTCGATCTGCTGAGAGTCAATACAAAGAGACAAAACGCCTCTGCTTCCAAACCACAAATTAAATCCTCATTAATGAACCTGTCCTCATCAATAGGAAAACTCAATCCTTCGCCATGTGTTTGTGTAAATGAAGGACTTGCGGACACCCCCCTTTAAAAGAGAGAAAAGGAAGACGAAGGAATTGCCAAAACGTATGAACTAAGAATTACTCTCTTCATCATCACCATTTATTTATATAGCGCCACTGATTCCGCAGCGCTGTACAGAGAACTCATTCACATCAGTCCCTGCCCCATTGGAGCTTACAGTCTAATTTCCCTAACACACACAGACAGAGAGAGAGACTAGGGTCATTTTTTTTTTTTTATAGCAGCCAATTAACCTACTAGTATGTTTTTGGAGTGTGGGAAGAAACCGGAGCACCCGGAGGAAACCCACGCAAACACGGGGAGAACATACAAACTCCACCCATGGTCGGGAATTGAACTCATGACCTCAGTGCTGTAAGGCAGAAGTGCTAACCACTTCACCACCGTGCTGCCCATGGATACATGTCAATTGTTAGCGGCGTAATCCAGCTGGGACCCCCAGTGTTGATTGTTCTGGGACTTCAATAGAGGTGGGTTACCGATAGAGAGTACTGCATATCTACCAATCAAGGGACCCCAAAAACATACCACGAGAACCCACCATCCAGATTATTATTATTTCTTAATCTATTATTTATATTGCACAACAATAGTGGAGCTTACAATCTATATTGTGGACAGCACAGTGACTCAGTGGTTAACATTTCTGGCTCACAGCACTGGGGTCATAAGTTCGATTCCCGACCATGGCCTTATCTGTGTGGAGTTTATATGTTCTCCCCGTGTTTGCGTGGGTTTACTCCGGGTGCTCCGGTTTCCTCCCACACTCCAAATACATACTAGTAGGTTAATAGGCTGCTAATAAATTGACCTTAGTTTCTCTCGGTCTGTGTGTGTGTATGTTACGGGATTTAGATTGTAAGCCCAATGGGGCAGGGGCGGATGTGAGTGAGTTCTCTGTACAGCCCTGCGGAATTAGTGGCGCTATATAAATAGATGATGATGATGATATTCCTTAACACACAGACTAGGGTTGATTTCATCAGAAATGTTTTTGGAGTGTGGGAGGAACCAAGACCACCCAGGGGTAAGCCACGCAAACATGGGGAAAACATACAAACTGTACACAGATCGAACCCATTACACCAGCGCTGCAAGGTAGCAATGCTTACTAATGTGCTTTTATCTAGCAATCTTAACAACACAACAACATTCATCAAACCACCAATTGAGAGATTATTCATATTTACATCGTTGGCAATAAAGTCACACCGCTGCCACCCGCATTGTGCAGTAAACGTATAAAATGAGCAGGTCTATATTGAGCAATAAGCAAGTTGCTGACATACCCAGAAAAACACATTCTTATAACTGAAAGCCCTCTGTGCGGAATGAGAAATTACTGCCCAATAAATATGCATTTACTTGCTGGAAATAAGAGCAGCCACTCACTGACATTACAAGTATTCCTGCATTAATCAGACTGTGTTTTGCAGACGTCAAAACGTGAACCATCGCTCGTACATCACAGTGACAATAAATGGCGTAGAAAGGTAAAATAAGTACTATAGATTAATGGCCCTTAATGAGCAAGAAAAATGGCTTTTATGGAGTACCGCGGATTCTCAAAAGCAAGAACATCTTTCTTGGATGTGACTTATTACGCACCAGCGTGCACAACACGCAATTTGTTGGGTGGTGAAGTACAGGGAGTTCTATGTTATAATGACCAGGTGTGTATGTAGCGAAAACACAATCCACATAGCAGCGACAACAGGTCCATATTGTAAGATACCAAATTATTCCTGATGAAATTCAGTGTGTGATCTGAAAAGAACAGTAAAGATGATGTAAAAGAAAATAAATATAATAAATTAATCCATTATAAACACCAGGGGGTAAATGTATCAAGCTGAGAGTTTCCGGCGGGTTTGAAAAATGGAGATGTTGCCTATAGCAACCAATCAGATTCTAGCTGTCATTTTGTAGAATACACTAAACAGATGATAACTAGAATCCGATTGGTTGCTATAGGCAACATCTCCACTTTTAAACCAGCCAGAAACTTTCAGCTTGATACATTTACCCCTAGCACTGGTCTGAGGGTGTTATGTAAACCATTTCACTTTATTGGATTAATTTCAGCCTCTCGCTCATATTTCAAGTGTCCAGGAATCATTAACAACTCTGGAGGACTTCCGAAGTTTCCTGCGTGGCTGTCGATATGGGGTAGACTTCCTTCACCCTCTCTCTCTCTTATCTATAGTGCAAATTTAGAAGTGTCAGTATGAAAACTGTAATGGGAATGTAAGAGACTGGAATGTGATAATGTTACAATGAATTTAGTAGTAGAAGTGACAGTATGACATTCCCCCTACTGTGTATATGGTCATAAAATCGGGTTACGGTGCAGTCTCTTGGAGTTAGACGGATGCACTTCTCACACTTCAGCCAGATAAATCACACCAGTCCAGTGTTTTGGCTTAAGTAGCCTCAGATAGATTTATTCACCAGGCATAAAAAATAAACAGAAACAAAAGTCCTAGCCTGTCCTGATTCTAACTTCACACACAGGAACACCCTCTCTCCTGCGAAGGACCTTGTGTCCCACACACATACAAATCACAGGACTTACTGGTCACCGTTTGCAGTGTTTCTCAGGAGACAACCAACCTCCTCCCCAGGTCTAAGAGAAAACTACCTGACAACTTTTTATCAGCACCTTGCAGATGCAACTCCCGATTACCAGAAACTTACTAGCTGGTTGGTAAACCCGAATTGGCCCCTTCTCTCTCCATTTATACCCCAAGGACCGTTACCAGCGTTTCCCACAGCTGAAGCCACCAGCAATTTCCCTGGGGTTTTAATCATATAAAACAGAAATACGTGCCATTTGCCACTTACCTGGCACTTGTGTCATATTTATATCATAGTTGCCTACTTTCTCGGAATGTCCGGGAGACTGCCGAATTGCTGGGAGTCCTCCCAGACTCCAGGGAGAGCAGGACAACTTCCCAGATCCCGGCAGCTCCATAAGTAAAATGAGGGGGTGGGGCTTAGTGACGCAATTCTCCAAGCCCCGCCCCCACCTGCCCCTCGGACCTCCCGAAAAGCTAATGCCAAGAGTTGGCAAGTATGATTTATATTAATATATAGATACATTTAGTAAGTGACTGGAATGTGATTGTGTTACAATGGAGGCAGATCAATTGTGAAAATACAGAATCAATTTGCACAATTTAGTGTATTTTAATTCTGAGACACGTTTCTTCTAACAATAGTATGTAATTTACTGAGCTGTATTTGCTTGGAAACATAAAAGCAATTCCACCGCAGGAACATACATTATTCAAAAAGTTATTACGCTACAAGAACTGCACCGTAATCAGAGGACAGTTACAATATCTTTAATGACCGTCTTCAGATGGCGACACCACCGAGGGGTACGAAGAGATGGGTTTTGTTTTGCATCTATTTGGTCTTAATTGCCAAAGCCGATTCTTCTCTACGCCTTCTAAATAAATATCGTTTTGTTGGCAAAACTAGTAATTGCCCATTTCAGTATCGTTTTAAATGATTCAATTGTTTCACTTTTTTTTTTTATTTCTTCAGAATTTAAATTTCTATTACAGCTACAGATAAAAATAAAGTACATTGTAAAACCGAGAAAGACCTTAAAATAAAACGGTCAGTGATCTAGAAATAGAAAGAGAAGTTTGTGACTATTTTTAAAAGAACAAAGCAACTCCCTGGCGATCTTTGGAATCTTACAGGATAAAAAAAAAAAGCTACAAAACAACAACATCAGCAATTATTTGGATGCAGTAATTAGATACAGTAACAAACACATTTATTTATTTTTTTCTTTATATATGTTTAAGAAATAGAACGCATTGACAGATAAACCACAAAAAAAAGAACACAAAGAATTATCTTTGGACCTTGAAAACGGGAATTAATTAATTTCTTAACTTCTCCTCTGTTCTATTTTTTGACAGCTTAATGGGGAGATAGGAAATCACATAAAGATTGTTGATCTCTATGGGTGAAAACAAGGATGAAATAGACATGGGCATTTCAACAACACCGATGATGGAGCTTTTTTTTCATATATCCTACGGAATGACATTATCCACAGAATACCGAGTCAATTTGGCTAAAAATAACCAAACTAGCCAATCGCATCTTCCAATCTGCGGGCAACTTTACATTAATTCTATCATCTCAGTTTTTACTGACCCATGTCTCTCAAAGACAACAAAGATAATGGATAATACCAGCACAGTGGCTCAGTGGTTAGCACTTCTGCCTCACAGCAATGGGGTCACGAGTTCAATTTCCGACCATGGCCTTATCTGTGAGGAGTTTGTATGTTCTCCGCCGTGTTTGCATGGGTTTCCTCCGGGTGCTCTGGTTTCCTCCCACACTCCAAAAACATACTGGTCGGTTAGTTGGCTGCTATCAAAATTGACCCTAGTCTCTCTCTCTGTTGTCTGTGTGTGTGTGTGTGTGTTAGGGAATTTAGACTGAAAGCTCCAATGGGGCAGGGACTGATGTGAGCGAGTTCTCTGTACAGCTGCGGAATCAGTGGCGCTATATAAATAAATGGCGATGATGATTCTCCGATTTTCTTTTTTTGCCATAAAAGTGTAATCAAACAAAGGAGATAAAATAAAGTCCATTTAATCATAAACAGCTGCTAACATGGCACCATACAGAAAGCAATTTCGGAATGGTGTTCTGAGTAAGGTTATAAACAATGTATCCAGTATCCAAAAATATTTGGGGGGGGGTTCCAATGATTGCAGCCAGTAATCCCTCAAACATGACAAACTTTTGTGCATTTAATTCCTACATCTACTGTCAAACATCCGTCCAATACATCAGGTCGTAAGGAGCCTTGCGATGACACGCCCCTGTCATTTCTAACATACGCGCCGTTTGTCCTGTCAATCTTGACATTTAGGGGGTCACAGCATAGAGCAGTGAGAGCAGAATAGTTAAAGCAAAGCTCCAATGTCATATTGAGACCTTGCTAAGTTTCCTCTTCAGTTTCCGAGCATGTCAGGACCTGTGGGACAGTTTAAAGCTTCAAAAGAATGTGAAAATATTTGAAAGCTTCCTACCCCTGTTTCCCTACTGGCTCCATGTCTTGTTCCAGAGGACCGGCGGCTAATTCACTGCTCACGATTTATGTAGCGCGTCTATGGAGAAAATCTCATTTAAGAATATTGACTATTTAATTGCAGGTTTACAGTTAAGAAAACTCTGCAGAATTCAATTGTTATAAGTAGACTCACACGTGTCCAATTCAAACCACCAGAGAATTTTAGGGGGGGGGTTATGTCATTTGGCCGAGCTGCTGCGTACTTGCGAAGCAATGTGGAGATGGTCGATAGGAGGTAGAGACAACCTGTGGCTCGTCAGTTGTTGTGGAACTACAAGTTCCATCATGCCCTGCCAGGCATAGCTCCTTGACAGCTGGAGAGCCATGGGTCTAAAAGGACACACACAGTACAGCAGAGAGATCATCAAACTGGTCCTGCTGAGCTTACAGGGGCTCAAAAGAGTGATGTTAACACTTCCGATTTCCATCCGTCATCTGAGCAGAGGGGCAGATATTCCTAATGGTCACAGCATGCTGCCAAAGCACTACTGAGAGCCGCGTCTGGGATGGACACAGCTGTAAAGTCAAAGAGCATGAAAACAAGTCCTCGATTTTGGCTATGAATAGACCCGGCAAGATGAAGACGATGAGGGGGGCAGATCACTTCTCTACAGCCACACTCCAGGGGCCCATGCAATCTGTAGAGCGTCTGAACGGACCAACGCACACATCTCCTGCTTTGGGCACCGGCAGATAGATATATAAAAATCTGCAATTTGAAATCCAACCCTGAGGATTGCTCCTAAACTAATTATTTCAGGAGGCTATTAAGGCGATCTATTAAAAAACCTTGGCATCGTTTTCATTTCATAAACGGTCCTATCTGTATTCAACATTGGCTGAAAATGGAGACAGAGAGACGGTCACGTTCGGGACATAACTGTCTCTTTATATAAAGTTCCTCTTGGCTCATCCGTGCTCACAATGACCTCAATGAACAGATTCTCAGCCCAAAAATGTCTCAGTCACATACTGCATGTTTGAGTGTCTTAGGGCGACACCCATAGCGGTCCCTAGAATCGTAAATTCTTGCCGCTTCCCTGTAATTGTCTGTATACCTCACAACTGTACCTTACTGGTCTTTCCCAAAACAGACTTAAACCCCTACAATCTATTCTGCAAGACTGATTTTCCTTGCAAATCATTGTTCCTCTGTTGAATCACTCTGTCAGTCTCTACACTGGCTGCCTGTTTTCTACCGAGTCCAATATAAAATACTTTTACAAACCTACAAGGACATCAACAAAGCTGCACCGACATACATCTCCTCTCTTGTCTCAAAATATCTCCCAACTCGGCAACTCCGTTCTACACAAGATCTACATCTCTCATCCACACTCATTACATTCTCCCATTCCCGATTACAGGACTTTTTCTGGGCTGCACCCACTCTATGGAATTCTCTCCCTCGCACAATAAGACTCTCCTCTGGTCTACAAGCTATCAAGCGTTCTCTGAAAACCCACCTCTTCAGACAAGCTTATAATATTCCTCAACCACCCTCTTAACCTTACCCTATCACCACCCGTTACACAATTTCACACAAGACAACTACCCCATGACCAACATTGTTGTGTGACAGGATCATTTAGCTTATGAGTCACTTTTACCTTTGCAGTCTGGCTGGACCGAAATGCAAAATGTAGACTTAACCTCATGTGTCAAACTCCCGTTGTCCCATAGATTGTAAGCTTGCGAGCAGGGTCCTCTCACCTCTTTGTCTGTTTTACCCAGTTTGTTTATTAGTTTACTATGTTTGTCCCCAATTGTAAAGCGCTACATAATATGTTGGCGCTATATAAATAAATGATGATGATATCCAGAAGTTGGGACGGAGCTTATATAAAAGTGGGCAAAGTTTCACCACAAAGTGGTCATTCTGGGATGAAAGATCATTGGAAAGATGGGGAAAGGGATTATGTCCTGAAATATAAATAAATATATATATATATATATATATATATATATATATATATATATATATATATATATATATATATATATATATATATTTGCTCATATGACAAAATACCACCCACTTTCTAGTGAAGCGAGCGGGACGAGGGGGTTCAATGATGCAATCAAAGCATTTTGCCATGGGAAGAGCCAAAATGACGCAATTTGCGCAGCTCTTGCCGCTAGACTTCCCCACCAGGGAGAAGGCGCAAATATTATTTGGGGGGGCGGGTGTGACTCTTTTAAACAATAGCTCAACATTTTTATTTATTTTTTATCCTAGGGTGGTTCTTGTTCTCACCTGTTAGTTTGTTTTTTTGCAAAGTTTGAAGCTCTCCCGACAGAAGAAGAACAAGAATTTAATATTTCCTGACATGTATTTCCTTTATTTGCCCGGGTTAAGCAGACAGATCTAGCAATATAAAATACTAAACAGCTGGAACACAGACATCTGAAATTACATTTTCATTAAATGCTGAATATAACCCTAGAGAAATATGTTTTTTTGCCCTCTCTCTCAAAATTCTCCAAACAGTCTGAATGGCAACACTCCAGCTACGAAAATATTACCTGGAGAGATTTCGCAGTTCCGTGTCTAGACATGAACCATTAATATTAAACACACCTGTATAGGTTTGATATGAATATCTGACTGTATAACGTGAATACAGGGAGAGCTGTGAAGGTCTTAGCAGCTTTTAGATTTTATGCAATAGGCAGCAAAAAATATTTTATATAGTTGTGTACATAACCACTTGGGGTTGGGTTGAGCAATTTAACCAGCATTGCGCTGTATTTTTTCATATGCCAATGACCCATTCATGATTCATTCAAATGGTCCATTCATTTCAATGGAGTTGCTGCACTACATGTAGAAACCCCATTGAAATGAATGTGCCATTGAGATGAAAAAACTCCCCAGCCTTGCTAATTTGCTCCCTCCCCCCTTACATCTATAGAGATTCACTACATTTGATGTGCACACAAAGAAAGAAATCAACAGGAGTTTCTTTACCGCCAGCCAATCACATCACAGTTAGTGTGGGCACCACTTGTGATTGGCTGGGTGGCTAAGGGCAGCAGGGTCGCGAGTGAAGCGGCTCGTATCTTGCGTTATGTTCTTTTATGTTCCAAGAATTTCAAATAAAGAACATTTCTTATTTATTACAAAGAGGATGCAGTCTTGGAATACAGGAATAATCATTTTAACTCTTAATAGGTGAATGTTTGGGGCGTTTATGTTTAACAATTGTGTATTTTATTTAAATTGTATTATGATGGAATAGGGGAAAGTATTATAGTATAGGATATTTGTCATTACCTTAATACACAGCTATGGCACTTTCAGTGTAGAGTGTTCTTCTTTGGGGGGGAGGGGGGGTGTTTTTGGGGAGGGGAGCACTGACCAATTTTATTTATTTAATGTACAGAGTCTCTCACATTCACTTCAATAGCCCATTAATTTCAGTGGGGGTTCTGGACGCATTGGTAAATACTTACAGCGCATTTAAACTGCGGTTATATGACATATGATCCACATGTCAGACGCACAGCATTCTCCCATCAGGTAATGCACCAATGCAATGTAGCTTATAGTCTCTGTCTTTACCTTTTCCGTGCTTAAATATCTGAATCTGCAGCCAGAATCAGACGTTCAGGATATCAGAGTGTCCTAGACAGCTACCTCATATGCCCCAGACCCAGATCAACAGCACCGGTCAACGCTCCAAATCGTTCATCTCCCTTTCTAACATAACTGTACCATGTATTCCTCGGGGGGGGGGGGGCAGATTAATTAGCATGCATTCTAGCAAACCCATACACATGACAGCTGAAAATATTCTGGTGTTATGAGGTCAGCGCAGAACAACCCAAACATGAAAGGGTCCGTTTCTGTGGTAACAACACTGCAGATAATTACCGTTCACTCTGAGCCAAAAGCAAATATCACGGCTTCAAATATCCTAGAAAAATCATTTTAAACTCGTCCGCTGCTCAGCCCCGTAAATGGCAGCTGTGGAAATATCATTAGGCTGTGAGAAATCCTTCAGGTATTTACTAATCTTCCCAGGATTTTAATGACCCAGTTAGAGGAGACCGGAGAGGAGAGGCTGGCGCAGGCTCACCCTGCCAGTATAAGGCTGGGCACACACAAGCAGATTTCATTGGCTATAGTGGTCTATTAACATTGCAACATACAGTCAGTGCATACCTACCAATGTTCTCAATTTCTGGCCACTGAAAGGGATGTGGCTCTTATTGAGGGGTGTGGCTTTTCCATTTAGGGGCGTGGTTTGGGAGGTCTGTAAGTGGTCGAGAACAAGATTGTTGTGAAGTATCAAAAGTCAAACAGGGCAGAATGACCAATCTGATCGGCTGATGTAGGTAATCAGCCAAAAAGAGAAAACAATCACTGAAAACACAAATCTATACAATTTGGTCTGGTATGTGTGCCTGAACTAGTCACAGATCTAGTTGGACCTAATGACCTAATGAGAATATCTTCTTTTTTTTTTCATGGGATTTCCATATGTAACCACTAAACAGGCCCTGCCCACCTGGGTCACATGACATCTTTTTAAAGTGACGTAGATTATGGGACTGGGTTAACATGAGCACAATGCTGTGCAGGGACCTATAACAAGCAATCATCATATATCCTCCTCCATCATCATCCATTTATTATGCTCAGTCAAAATCTGTCCAAAGCAGATTGTAAAGCTGGGTACACACTACAGAAATTTCAACCAACTTTTTATGCCTGAGCGATTTTACATGCGATCGATGGTCCGATCGCTCGGTCCATGGACTGCATACACACGAGCCTTGTTTAGGACGATAAAGGGAAGAGCGGACGTCCCTTTAGCGGCTTTTTACAGCCATGTTATCGTGAGCAATGACTGTAATTTCGTACTCACTG
This sequence comes from Mixophyes fleayi, assembly GCF_038048845.1. Taxonomy (NCBI): domain Eukaryota; kingdom Metazoa; phylum Chordata; class Amphibia; order Anura; family Limnodynastidae; genus Mixophyes; species Mixophyes fleayi. The sequence continues at coordinate 38,457,209 of NC_134411.1, read as the reverse complement.
TTGTGGATCGGTCGGCAGTTTATACACACTACACAACGGAAACGAGATTGGAAGGGAAATATTAAACGGTACGACCAACCAAATGAGGAGACAATCGTCCATTTGGGCAGACTTTCGACCATCGTGTCACTGCACACACTGACCCGACTTTTGAACGAGCGGTCGTATGTCGGCTGATTTAGCCGATTATTGGATGAAAACTGTGTAGTGTGTATCTAGCTTAAGGGGTTTATAACCCGACAGTCTTAGAATCCATGGCACGACAATTCTGTGTGTATTATTTTGTTGTATCAGTATGGGGACTCATTTTTACTGACCTCTGTTTTTCTTACCGACAGCTGAAAATGTTATCATTTACTATCAGTGTGCTATTGTGTCATGACCATAACTGTCAACTCTCCCAGAATGTCCAGGAGACTCCCGGATTCCGAGTAGGTCTCCCGGGAGAGTATGGCAGCCTCCCGCATCTGCCCACATCCTACTGAAATGGGCAGAATTAGATAAAAAAAAAGCTGCGATTCTCAAGCCTGATCTGCATAGCCCCACCTCCGAAACGCCCACCTCCCCCACGCAGCTCACGGGCGCCGACGTTGGAAAGTCGGCAAGTATGGTCATGATTAATGGTTACAGTCAGTGGAAGAATAGAAATTTTAGAAGTGGCCGTATGGAAAATGTAATGGGAACGTAAGTAAATGGAATTGAATAATTACAGCAGTAGAAGTGTTGGTATGATATACTTCCGTATACCCCCCACTTCCAGTATACCGCCATTAACATGCGTCTCTGCAGAAAGATCCTTACAAGCCATAATATTTTATATATACAGCCACCCTCTGGTAACACAACACACTCTGTTTTATTCAGCAAGATCAAACACTGGGAATTGCACCTAACATACAGTTAAATGGTATGACACCCCCACCCCCCTCTGATGAATCCAAGACCCCCCCCCCCCCCTTCCTCTGATGAATCCAAGACCCCCCCCTCTGATGAATCCAAGACACCCCCTTTCCTCTGATGAATCCAAGACACCCCCTTTCCTCTGATGAATCCAAGACACACCCCCCCCTCTGATGAATCCAAGACACCCCCTTTCCTCTGATGAATCCAAGACACCCCCTTTCCTCTGATGAATCCAAGACACCCCCTTTCCTCTGATGAATCCAAGACACCCCCTTTTCTCTGATGAATCCAAGACACCCCCCCCCCCTCTGATGAATCCAAGACACCCCCTTTCCTCTGATGAATAATGCAGCCTCACTGATAATGGACTTTAATGATCCGTTTCAATAACCAGCAGTGTGCTCGATCTCTCTATCTCTCTCTCTCTGTAGCTGTTTAATTTGGAGCAATTATAAACACCAAACACAAACACTTTATCCAACAAAATAATTATAATATGCTCAAGTTACTGACAGATTCCCTGGAGCGGTCACACAAAGAGACAACCTATGAGCATCATTGATGACTGATTCCAAAAACACAAGACTTGGAAACCTATTATTGATGGATATTGGATCACACGGATAAAACAGGTTTCCATATGAGTTAAGGTTACAGAACAGTGTGAGCTGAAGGGAGCTGTGTCCAGAGACTCGCTATCCGGAAATACCGCAAGTCACCGACCCAGCTGTCATCTGGGATTATCTGCTCTATATAAGGTAAGCCGGGTATGATCACCATTATTGACCAATGTGCTCTCCTCCATATACACTCGGTGACTCCGTAAACAGCAGAGTACCCAGCGGCCGTATGCGGCAACTGCTGTACTTTATAAAGGTTCCATTCCAGCTTCAATACTCCTGGCTGCATTACTGTGATTAAATGTGATTATTGTCTCATCCTTCTGCCTGAAAACACATTCCGGGGGTAATGTGGATGCGAGGGGCTGTTAGATTAGAGTGTAAGCTCTTGGTCACAGGATATAGCAGGCAATAAGAGGCATCAGGCAGAACCTTAACACAGTGATGTCTATTTGCTCAAGAGGTCCTCACACGGACCATTAAACCATACTCCCCGAATTCCAGGTAGATTTTCCAGACTCCCCGGAGAGCAGGTAAGTCTCCTGCATCCTGCGGTCAAAATGACATGATTCACTCTTAATCGCGTCATTTTGGACGCACACCCCCGTGACAAATTTTTTACGATATCATTGCAGGGGCGGGGCCAAAATGACGCATTAGACCACATCCCGCCCCCTTCTGCCCTCCCGCCATGCCCCCTTCTGCCCTCCCACCACGCCCCCTATCCGGCATCTCCTGGAGGCCTCCAACTCAAAGTAGGCAACAATGCATTACACAATAGTTGGAGGTACTAGTGATCATCCAGAAGTACAGATGGTATAATACATTACATGGTCAAACAGGGCTCTTCATATACTGTTTCTGACACACATGTTGGCAGGGGGTAACCCTGCCACCTTTCTTACATAGCACCACAAAGTCTGAGATATTACATTCAATGATTAGCATCAGGATGTAATATGTTCTCTAAACTTGGATTTAAATGCAATTTAAACTTAACAATTTTTAGATCGATCTGTGATTTCCTAAATTACTCGATGTAAGGTTTTTTCTCTCTCTAAAACACAGGATGAAAGTCTAACAACCCCCTCCTGTGCATTCAGGCTAAAAGAGGTCTTAGTCACTCACAAATGAAAAGGCCGAACTAGCATGGAATTTCCTTTCTTCCAGAAACACATTTCCTCCAACATATACCTACTGCATCAGAAATCAATACATGTCTAATACCAAAATCAGTACATTTGCAATTATATGTGGGTAGCACCGTGGCTCAGTGGTTAGCACTTCTGCCTCACAGCACTGGGGCTAAGAGTTTGATTCCCGACCATGGCCTTATCTGTGAGGAGTTTGTATGTTCTCCCCGTGTTTGCGTGGGTTTCCTCCGGGTGCTCCGGGTTCTTCCCACACGCCAAAAACATACTAGTAGGTTAATTGGCTGCTATTAAATTGCCCTTAGTCTCTCTCGGTCTGTATGTGTATGTTAGGGGATTTAGATTGTAAGCTCCAATGGGGCAGGGACTGATGTGAGCGAGTTCTCTGTACAGCGCTGCGGAATTAGTGTCGCTATATAAATAGATGATGATGGTGATATACATCGGTGCACTGCATCACTAATTGAAATAAACAAATATATACAATAAGTTATTTATAAGTGATCCAGCCACAGGGTCCAATACAGGAAACTATTTAACCAGACACAGGAGGTCTGTTGTGTATACATAGTAACAAGTCAGAATTATATGTAGGAATATCGCACGGCATTTGTGCATGGATTGAATTATCCATTAACCACTAGAGCTCCTGTTCTCGTATCCGAGAAAACCAGCACAGCAGCTGAAATACATACACCAGACACGCTCCTGTATCCCAATTTGATTTAATGTCATTTATATTATATAATGTTTAATGTGGGCACTGCAAACACTGTGTGTATACACGGACGGTCCTGATTTTTAGAAAAAACACAGGCTTAATAAATGAGTGAACACAGGGAGGCACATTAATTGGGTGAGGGTCCCACGTGATCTATTACACGGGTAAACACAGAGAAACATGATATATCATCTCTGTGATTTATGCTGCAGGAGAGATAATTATATTGAAATTGTTGGGTAAGCAGTAGGAGAACAGCCCCCTGGGGAGCTTGGATACCAGTGGATATTACAGACTGGTAGAGGTCTAACATGCCTGTGCTACACGTGTATGTCATGTATGTATGTCAATGGCACACAACACACACACACAGGTAGCAGCATAGACACATATATGCATTACCCACTGATATGTACAAGGCACAGGAATGTGCTTTCCTGATGAGTACATTACCTAAAGCATTAGTCTGGGACACTAATGAAGGTGTGTTGGGTAAACGGTTAATATTTGGGTGTAATACTCAAGTAGAAGCAGAGTATTAACGGACAGGTAACCCCGGAGTCTGCACTCTGTAGTACCTGGAGGAATAGTGATTAGACCGGTGCAGCAGCTGAGTTTATACAACAGCAGGTAATGTATATGTATAACACACAATCTATATTATAACATATATAATATCACACACAGTTACCATCTAATTCAATGCATATGGAATACATTAGTAGACAGTTACACTACAGCTTCTATAAAGCAGACAATGACACTGTTCAGGAGCTTGAGAAGATATTATATATATTATGTATATGACAGAGATACATTGTTAGCTGGTAAAACTCCCCAGAAAGTGTACACACATTATAATACACAGGCGAAGGTGTAATACAGAGGAAAGTACTTTGTAGATGCCTTGCAGAAGGTGCATACGATACAGTATAATGCTCTGGTCATTGTGTAATTGAGAGGTCCTAGTGTCATATAGACAGGTAGGTGTAATACAGAGGAAAGTATTTTATAGGCTGGTAGATGACACACATTAGCAGGTAACAGTATGATATAAAATACACAGGTCATGGTGCAATACAGAGGATGGATACTTTGTCCAAGCTGGTACCATAAGGTATATATGGTGTAATACAGAGGGCAAATACAAAGGCCATAGTGTAATAAAGATGTAGGTGTAATACAGAGGTAAATAAACTGTATATGTTGGTTGGTAACATGCCCTGGAACATTTCACAGTGTAATATAACAAACAGGTCATGACATAATACAGAGATAGTTTACATTGTACACAGAGCATATAATATAGAGGTAGATTTAATACAGAGGTATGTGACCTTGTATATGCTGGTACTATAAGGTCTATATGGTGTAATACAGACACCACAGTGTAATACAGAGGCAGGTTACCTTGTATATGCTGGTACTATAAGGTCCACATGGTGCAATACAGGGACCAAAGTGTAATACAGAGGCAGGTTACCTTGTATATACTGGTACTATAAGGTCCATATGGTGTAATACAGAGGCAAGTTACCTTGTATATGCTGGTACTATAAGGTCCATATGGTGTAATACAGAGACCACAGTGTAATACAGAGGCAGGTTACCTTGTATATACTGGTACTATAAGGTCAATATGGTGTAATACAGACACCACAGTGTAATACAGAGGCAGGTTACCTTGCATATGCTGGTACTATAAGGTACACATGGTGTAATACAGAGGCAGATTACCTTGGATATGCTGGTACTATAAGGTACACATGGTGTAATACAGAGGCAGGTTACCTTGTATATGCTGGTACTATAAGGTCCATATGGTGTAATACAGAGACCACAGTGTAATACAGAGGCAGGTTACCTTGCATATGCTGGTACTATAAGGTACACATGGTGTAATACAGAGGCAGGTTACCTTGTATGTGCTGGTACTATAAGGACCACAGTGTAATACAGAGGCAGGTTACCTTGTATATGCTGGTACTATAAGGTACACATGGTGTAATACAGAGGCAGGTTACCTTGTGTACGCTGGTACTATAAGGTACACATGGTGTAATACAGAGGCAGGTTACCTGTATATACTGGTACTATAAGGTACACATGGTGTAATACAGAGGCAGGTTACCTGTATATACTGGTGCTATAAGGTACACATGGTGTAATACAGAGGCAGGTTACCTTGTGTACGCTGGTACTATAAGGTACACATGGTGTAATACAGAGGCAGGTTACCTGTATATACTGGTACTATAAGGTACACATGGTGTAATACACAGGCAGGTTACCTGTATATACTGGTACTTTAAGGTACACATGGTGTAATACACAGGCAGGTTACCTGTATATACTGGTACTATAAGGTACACATGGTGTAATACACAGGCAGGTTACCTTGGATATGCTGGTTGATGACGCTCTCCAGCCGGTCCAGCCGCTCTATAATCCTCAGGGTGTCCCCCTTGTCCTCTTGCTCCAGTTTCCTGCTGTCGGGGGGCTCCTGCACCCGCACATAGAGCCCGGCCATGTAGTTGGTGACCCAGCCCACGTACAGCAGGCACAGGATGTTACTCATCCCACTCAGGATCACGCAGGTGGACACGAAGGGTTTGGTTTTCCTGGTACAGACCATCCTCACCTCCCTCCATATAGCGGGGGCGGGGGGACCCCGGGAATTGGGGGGCTCAGTGTCACGGTTCAGCCGGTGCCCGGGGGAGGTATGGGGAGAAGTTACCGGACTCTCCGCCGCTTCTCATCGCAGTGAGCGGGCAGCAGCCCCTGGGAGAGACCGGGCACAGCGGGCACCATGTGACAGCCTGGACAGCCAATCACAGGCTCTCCTGTCTGCGCTCTATCCAATCACTGACAGGAGGGGGCGGGAGTTTTTCCCGAGACAAAACCTGCTCTTCTCTCCTCACATTCCAGCGCAGAATACTCTGATACATTGTATCTAATGTGCGATACATTGTATATAATGTGTGATTCATTTTATCTACTGTATGATACCTTGGATCTATTCCGTGATACATTGTATCTAATGTGTGATACATGTGTCTATTCTGTGATACACTGTATCTAATGTATAATACATGTTATCTAATGTATGATACCTTGTATCTATTCTGTGATACATTGTATATAGAGTGTTCCATTGTGCATATAGTGCATGATACATTGTATCTAATGTATTTTTTTATATATATATATATATATATATATATATATATATATATATATATATGTGTGTGTGTGTGTGTGTGTATTGTATGTTACATTGACTGTAATCTGTGATTTATTGTATATAATGTATGATATATTGTATCTAATCTGTGATCCATTTTTAAATCTAATCTATGATACATTGTATGTAATCTGTGATTTATTGTATATAATGTATGATATATTGTATCTAATCTGTGATCCATTGTATCTAATGAATGATATATTGTATCTAATATGTGATTTATTGTAGCTAATGTATGATACATTGTATCTAATCTGTGATTTATTGTATATAATGTATGATATATTGTATATAATATGTGATCCATTGTATCTAATGTATGATACATTACATCTAATCTGTGATTTATTGTATCTAATGTATGATATATTGTATCTAATCTGCGATTTATTGTATCTAATGTATGATACATTGTATCTAATCTGCGATTTATTGTGTCTAATGTATGATACATTGTATCTTATCTGTGATACATTGTATCTGATGCGTGATACATTGAATCTAATCTATGGTTTATTGCATGCGATGTATGATATATTGTAGCTAATCTGTGATCCATTGTATCTAATGTATGATACATTGTATCTAATCTGTGATTTATTGTATCTAATGTATGATATATTGAATTTAATCTGCGGTACATTGGGTCTAATGTGTGATACATTGTATCTAATCTGCGATACATTGTATCTAATCTGTGAGACACTGTATGTATTGTCTGATACCTTGTATATAATCTGTGTCGCAGGGTACCTATAGGGCATGATACATTGTATCTAATGTCTGATACATTCTATCTAAGATGTGATACATTGTATATAATCTGTGATACATTGGCTGTAATGTGTATATCTAATGTCTGATACATTGTATCTAATGTCCGATACCTTATATCTAGTGCCTGACACATTTTATCTAATGTCTGATACATTGTATCTAATGTCTGATACATTATATCTAGTGCCTGATACATTGTATCTAATGTCCGATACATTATCCCTGGTGCCTGATACATTTTATCTAATGTCTGATACATTGTATGTAATCTGTGAGACATTGTATCTAATGTCTGATACATTTTATCTAATGTCTGATACATTGTACCTAGTGTCTGATTACATTATATAGTGTATCTAGTCTGTGATACATTGTTTATAGTACCTGATATGTTGTGTTTATAGTGCCTGAAACAGTGTAGATAGAGAGAATGTGTCTGTGTGTGTGTGTGTGTGTGTGTGTGATACATTATATACACTCACTGATACATTGTATCTAATCTGTGATACTTTGTGTATATAGTACCTGATGCATTGTATAAATAGTGCCTGATACATTGTATTTATTGTGTGATATGCTATGCATATAGTGTCTGATACATTGTATCTAATGTATGATACAGTGTGTGTGTGTGTGTGTGTGTGTGTGTGTGTGTGTGTGTGTGTGTGTGTGTGTAACGTGTCTGACACATTGCATATGTAGTGCCTTATACATTGTATCTAATGTCTGATACATTGTGTATATAGTGCCTGATACATTGTAGCTAATATTTTTCTTTACATTCGCTGATAAATTCTGTATAGAGTCTCTGATACAGTTTTTTTCTCTTGCCTTCCACATCCAACAGAGCCTTTGATACATTATATATATATGTGTGTGTGTGTGTGTGTGTGTGTGTGTGTGTGTGTGTGTGTGTGTGTGTGTGTGTGTATCGTCTCTCTTACATTATATGTATTCTCTGATAAATTTTATATAGTATTTTATATGTTATATAGTCTCTGGTATATTCTATTTATTCTCTCATACATTATATAGAGTCTCTGATACGCTATCAGTGTTTGTATAGAAATGTTTTCACTCGAGAATGCTTGAAAACCAGCTCGGTGAGAGGGATGGTAACATGCAGCAATGTACAAGTGAAGCTGAAACCTCAGGACCAGCGCTGTGTAATGTAATAAATAAATAATTGGTCTGCATCCCTCGTCTACCAGGCCAAGCCCAAGCCCCCTATCCCCCTTCTTCATGGGGGGGGGGGGGGTCATGAACAATATTTTAGCCCCTGGAGTGACAATTTTGCCACCCCATTAGTTAGAGTATAATGGTCAGAGGTCCTATTACATCAAAAGAGTGAAAATATGTAAACACACCCAACTTTATCAGACACTTTAACCAAACAAAAGACCCTCCACACTTTCTCCACTTTCTTCAATTTAAAATAAAGTCTTCTCTTTCAATCCATTGTTGTCTCAACTGAAAACAAAATGTTTTCTTTCATCTGTCTTTATAAGTCACTGTACAAACAGAAATAAAAACACCAAAAAACAAAATATTGACTACTGTTATATTCAAATATAAGAATAAAGAATCCCAGGTCTCCTCTTCCCTGGCAGCCAATCACAAGCGCTTTCCCACACTAGCTCTTTGTGATTGGTTGGTAGCCATTGGGAGTTCAAGGGACTAATGTTTCCAATTTCAAATAGCAGATTTCCTGGTCTCCACCTGGGTTTTCTAGATCTCAGATTTTCCTGTCAAAATGTGTACTTAAAATTCCATGGTACATACATAAGGTGATAAGTTCAACAGGTAAAGTAACAATGTGGGACTGGGAAAGTTTGGGCGAAACTGAGAAAGACTGGGAAACACACCCAGTGCCGGAAAAAACAGGGAAATAACCTGAAAGTGAAAACACAATCAGGGATTCCAAGTTTTGATTATTTGAGAAGATTTTATTTTATATTGAATAAAATAATGAAAGAAGATTGGGGGGGGGGGGGGTCATTTGTTCACTTAACCTTTATTTTAAAGTTGTGTATTTACTTATTTGTACTCTTTTGGTGGGGGGAGAAGGGTCTTAATTTTTTTTTCCACTTTGCATCCCAATCAACATCATCATCATCATCATTTATTTATTTAGCGCCACTAATTTTGCAGCGCTGTACAGAGAACTCACTCACATCAATCCCTGCCCCATTGGAGAATACAGTCTAAATTCCCTAACACACACACAGACATAGACAGACAGACACACACACACACAGACACATAGAGACAGAGACTAGGGACAATTTGAGAGCAGCCAATTAACCTACCAGTATGTTTTTGGATTGTGGGAGGAAACCGGAGCACCAGGAGGAAACCCACGCAAACACGGAAGAACATACAAACTCCTCACATCTTGGCCCTTATCATGATGGGGCCATTATTTTAAATTTGGAGTCTTTGCACTTTCAATGTAGCGTGAAAAAAGTGCCCATGTGACGTCACCCTCAAGGATTTGTCCCTGAAAAATGTATTTTTTTTAATATATTTTATATAGACCAACTTCTCTACATTTGTTGTTATTCTTACTCCAGCAGACAACGCTTTAAGATTATTGCCAGAAAGACAGATCAATCGTGAGAGCTTGATGTGAGGTCCTGGCAAGGTAATTGTTAATTAGCGATTACAGGATGCCGTCCCGGCGGTGGAGGGGTTAATTAGTGGCTGGAGTTATGGGCTCTGGTACGTGACTGCCTGCACTTGAAGATAAAGCATAATTCATATTTGTTTTGATTTTTTGAGGGTAGTGACAAAGGAAGGGTTAACTAGTTAGCAGGAAGATTTTCATAGAGCCTGGCTGACATCAGAGCCCTGGAATATTTAATTAGTGGAAGAATTGGAAGGGTTAATTAGCGGCTGTCTGATGCCCCTGTCCCTGCAGTGGAAGCGTTAATTAGCGGCTGCATGATATCAGGGTCTTGGCAGGAGATGGGTTAATGAGTTCCTGAGTGATTTCAGCAGCCTAGAGGGGCATATGGTGTTTGGCTGATGTCATTGCTCTGGCACAGGAGAGGTTAATTAGTGGCTGTCTGATGTCAGGGTCTGTTCAGCGCCCGGGCACTTAGCTTGCAGATCTGCTCTCCAAGCATTGATTGGGCCAGCAATTCATGCAAGAGATTAACACTGCCCTGGGATCTGGAGGCGCAGAGCCGTTTATCATCCGGCGGGGCAAAGAGAACTGTGGCCGGGCCCAGCCTATGTGATGGAGATATGGCACCGCAGGCGTGGCACTTAAAGGGTTAAATTGGGTCACACGCCGGTTCCTCTGTATTTAAAGGAACACGCCGTCTGCACGCCCTACACCAATCTGCCACCTCTACTGTCTGCAGGTGTGTTAATACCAGCCATATACAGGGGCAAATGCAGGATTTGTAGAGGGGGGTTTCCACACCACGCCACCAGTGGGCGTGACCAGCATGCATGGGGGCATAGCTATAATATTAGACAGTGCTTGGCTGCTCTCCAACTCTTCCTATCTCCATAATATGGGGATAGGAACAGTGCACTACTGTTAGGTGCACATAGCTCTTTGTTTTCAAGCTGTGTGAAGCGGGAGCAGGGTCCAGTCACCTCAATTATACAGTGTTACAGGTTTGGAGGTGGGTTTCCAGGTACTAGGAACCCTCCCTTGGTTTGCCTATGATATGTAGGCTCTTGGACTCACCGTACCCTCCACTGCCAGAGGCAGAACTACACTGCAGGGAGCAGGGGCCGGCTGGCAAATGTTAGCCCGGAGGGCGATATAAGTCTCAGCAGCCTGTTGGGAACATTTTAAAGGAAGAATCGCATCATTGGCCCCACCCCTAAACTGTTATAGCCATTTTTGACCTATAACATCAGGGGGCAGGGCCATGATGATGCGGGAATTGTGTCACTAAGCCACGCCCCCTCATTTTACCTTACCGAGCTGCCGGTATCCGGGAAGTTGTCCTGCTCTCCCGGGAGTCCAGGAGGATTTCCAGTAATTCGGGAGTCTCCCGAACATTCCGGGAGAGTCAGCAACTGTGGTCTAACACTGGGCTAGATTAACCTGTAGGTTCCTTTATGACATCAGATTCTGATTCTATGTCACATGAAATCATTGCTCACCATGGGCCTGATTCATTAAGGATCTTAACTTGAGAAACTTCTTATTTCAGTCTCCTGGACAAAACCATGTTACAATGCAAGGGGTGCAAATTAGTTTCCTGTTTTGCACATAAGTTAAATACTGCCTGTTTTTTCATGTAGCGCACAAATACTTGATAGCTTATTTGTACACTGAAATTTAAAGTTGATATTTGTGCGTTACATGAAAAAACAGTTAGTATTTAACTTATGTGCAAAACAGAATACTAATTTGCACCCCTTGCGTTGTAACATGGTTTTGTCCAGGAGACTGAAATAAGAAGTTTCTCAAGTTAAGATCCTTAATGAATCAGGCCCCATGTTATTATGTACTCCTTTTTCAATAAATTTCTATTTAGCAAATATTGGAAAGGTGCAGATTCTCAAAGACACAGCCATCTCCCCCCCCCCCCCCCATAAAAAAATAATATGTTCCATTAATTACAGTCACAAAAATAATGTAAGTAGAACCCTCCACTTTACATCTACTAATTAATACAGTCCTTGTACTTCAGTCATCTTGGACGGATTTTGACTAAACGCACCCCGTATTAATACAGCAAACAGGAAAAATATTTACAAACATGGAGTAAACTTTTAACAGTTGTAAATACAATATATAAATATTACTATAGAAAATAAAATCTACTGTATTCAGTATCTATGGAGGGAAACAGATGTTGCTATTGTTAATTGTACTTATATCCTTGTCTGACAACTGCACACATGGAAAATCACAGCTGACATATAAATGTATGACCACACTGCCCCCTGTGGCCGTTTTGTTTAGTGCATGTCACAGAGGAAACATCATTTACATTACAGAGGAAGGATCAATTATGGAGTAGAAAACAGCAACATTTTATAAGTAGTTATTGTGTGTGTGCATATCAGAGCACTTGTAGGTATGAGCACCTCTTCTGCTGTTATTTATACATAATAGTTTTTTTGACTAATTGAAATATTCAGTGTGATGAAGTGATCCCTGGATACAGGAGACTTATAAGACCTGCAGGACGCAGATGGAGTAAACATTAAAAAAATAAAACATTTTTGTATCATTTTTTTCCATAAAATATTTTTATTAGGATGTTATGAAAGTTTATTGTACATAAAATACATTGTTGCAGTTGTTCCTGATACAAACACATGTTCTAGCTGTATACACATTCGTCATCACTAGTCATTAGTATACTTGTCAACTTTCTCAAGTTGGTCTCCAGGAGCTCCGGAGTAAGAGGTGGGTGTGTGGGGGCGGGGATCAACGAATGGCGTCATTTTATGCCTAAATTCAAGTCATTATATAGCAGGGACAAGGCTTAATGGCGCGATTGTATTATTAGGCTCCGCCCCATAACGATATGGGAGGATGTCTTCTCTGCCGGGAGTTCGAGGGGACTGACGAAAATTCGGGAGCCTCACGGAAATTTCAGGAGAGTAGCAAGTATGTTAATTGGACCTGTAGTGGTGCCAGTGATAAATCACGTATATTAGAGATACCCAGAGCTTGAATCAGACGCTGCTGTGTGCGCTCCAGCTTGGCACAACCTCACTGGGCGTGCCATTGACTACGCGCACACACCCAGCCCCCTCCCTGCACCACCCCTGACACCGTAGGCTGTAGTAGGGTTCTTTGCGCTCGGAGATGAATTGGACGTTGCTGCGTTCTCTGGCGTCTGGTCTGGTTCTGGGCTTGCGCAGAGCAAAATACAGCACATATCAGTATTTATGCTCCTTAATAAATAAGGGTCCCCGTGTAAGATGATGCCCTGATTCCTTATAATAAATATTACCATATATTTCTATTATGATACTTTTATTTTCTCAGGTTCCTCATTAATGATGAGATACATGTAGCAGACACAAATATTGGAAATATTTGGGTCCCCACGTGCGGCCGGTACTGCCTCTATGCGCTGCGCAATTAGTTTACCAGTCTCTGGAATTGCGCAGGGGAGATTCCGCAAGGAAGTCACTCAGCTGACGCCTGGCTGATGGTGGTGGAAAGCGCAGTCTCAGGCGCCATTCTAAATTACCCCATAAATAGATGATTGGATTCCGATTTGGTGACAGAGAACACGTGACCTACGGGTAATATCAGGGTTGTCCTCATCCAATCATTGTGAAACACATGTACACTGCGGATGGAGGATTTGTTCTCCTGGAAGACCCCCCTCCCGTCAGGAATGAAATGTGGTGAAGATGATCGCTCAGTACCAATAAGTAGCGATTAGCCCTGACCTTGGCTTCTGGGGGAATTACTGCACCAAAACCATGTCAGCCACGATATGTACACATGACTGTTTGTCGGGTACAAGGTAAATGAGGATTCATCCGACCATGCCACCTTCCACTGCTTAGTAGCCCACTAACTGTGCTCTCTGTACCAGTGAACGTTCACCGTGCCTTGCCTGGTGTGATGAACGGTTTATACATTACAGTCCGGCTGTGTTATCCTGCTCTGCAGACCTCTCATGTGAAAACAGCTGCTCACTCCACCAGTTAAAATTTGCAGACGAGGGATCCACAGTTGTTCTCCTACTTTACTTTGTACTTAGAATTAATGCAGATATCACAATCCTGTGAATGTAACACAATTATAGCATTGTCTGCTTGTGCAAATGTTGCACCTAAATGTAATGTTAGTTAATAAGCCCTTGTATCTTCTGGAGCCTGTGCACACTGGTAGTGCTATAGTAATTAGTTATACAGCTAAATGTTTTTTCATGAAGATACATTTATAAAGAAGCTGTTGAAGCGTTGCCCCACCTTTGCACGACTTTAAGTAATAGCTAACTATATATTATCCTGCAGCTCTTACAATATACATTGCTTCATCTTTCTGGCATTCTTCTGTGTTTTTCACCATTGGTCTTTATATCCTCCAGGCAGTGCTGTTCATATCTATTCTCCTTAGATACCACACAGCCCAGGTATGCTCTTTATATTGACTATGACTGAATCCACAACTCAATTTTGAGTGGTCTCGACCAACAAAAAAAAAAAAAAATCTATCCAGACTAATAAGCTCCTTTGGATTTCAGTATCATCTCTATACGGATGATACACACATTTATCTATCCTCTCCTGATCTCTCACCATCTGTGTTGTCTCGCGTTACTGACTGTCTTTCTGCCATTTCATCTTGGATGTCTTCTCGCCAACTCAAACTCAATCTTTCAAAACCAGAATTAATAATTTTCCCACCCAAGAACAGAAGCTTCCTGCCTGACATTTCAATTTCTGTTGCCAACATGACCATAAATCCCACCCCGCAAGCTTGTTGCCTAGGTGAAATCCTTGACTCACAACTATCATTTATTCCCCACATCAACTCCATATCTAAATCATGTTACATACATCTAAAGAACATTTCCAGAATACGCACATATCTCACACAAGACACTGCAAAAACTTTAATTCATGCACTCATCATCTCCCACATTGACTATTGCAATTCCCTCCTTACTGGTCTTCCCAAAGTCAGACTCGAACCCCTACAATCTATTTCGCATGCAGCAGCTAAATTGATTTTCCTTGCAAATAGTTTTTCTCTGCTGAGTCACTCCACAAATCCAATATAAAATTCTTCTACTAACATACAATATTGCACCGACATACATTTCCTCACTGGTCTCAAAATATCTCCCAACTCGGCAACTCCGTTCTGCACAAGATCTACGTCTCTCTTCCACTCTCATCACTTCCTCCCATTCTCGGTTACAGGACTTTTTTCGGGGTGCACCCCCGTTGTGGAATTCCCTCCCACGCACAGTAAGACTTTCCTCTAGTCTTCAAACCTTCAAGCGTTCACTGAAAACTCACCTCTTCAGAGAAGCTAATAATATTCCTCTGCCACCCTCTTAATCTCCCTAGGTTACCCTATTACCACCCTCTACACAGCTAACACAAGACAACAACCCTCTGACCCACATTATAGTGTGAGTGATCACACAGCCCACTAAATACTTTGTAACCTTTGCATTCTAGCTGGACAAATATTCAATATGATGTAGCACTTACCCTTGTGTATCAAACCATTGTCCCATAGATTGTAAGCTTGTGAGTAGGGTCCTCTTACCTCTAAGTATGTATGTATTACCCGGTATTGTTTTATTACTATTTGTTCCCAATTCTGCTGGCGCTATATAAATAAATGTTGATGATGATGTTGATGATGATAGAAAGGCATTGGTTGAAAACACAGTAACATGCAAGACGGATAAAGCGTTTACAAACATACCTTTAAGTTTGCCTAGAATTTTCTTTTTGTATAACCATTCCCAATATGGTAACAACCCCACTCATTGAAGCTGAAAGCTGACCACAATTTTATTTTGATTTTTACCAAACTTGCCAGACGTAAATGGCCGACAAACCTGGAACACCAGAAAGAGCTCTGTCCACCAATGGCAGAATGAGGTCATTCCTTAAATGACCGCCAACAATCTCAGTGTCGCTGTCTAACACAACGTCATTATGCCCAGACGACAGGTTGATTCGCCTCAATTGTTTCAAGTACTACAAGCAGACGATATGAAGACGATGTAGGTGAGATCACTATCAGTGTTGTATTATTTCTGTCGGGTTCTGGGTACTCAGCGTTTAGTACCCAATCCCTCCTTCTTTATACCACCAACTTAACACTCATCATCATCATCATCACCATTTAATTATATAGCGCCACTGATTCCGCAGCGCTGTACAGAGAACTCACTCACATCAGTCCCTGCCCCATTGGAGCTTACAGTCTAAATTCCCTAACACACACACACAGAGACAGACACAGACACACATAGACTAGGGTCAATTTAGATAGCAGCCAATTAACCTACCACTATGTTTTTGGAGTGTGGGAGGAAACCGGAGCACCCGGAGGAAACCCACGCAAACACGGGAAGAACATACAAACTCCTCACAGATAAGGCCATGGTCTGGATTTGAACTCATGACCTCAGCGCTATGAGGCAGAAGTGCTAACCACTGAGCCACTTAGACCAAAACTAGCATTACAGAGAGTGTGGTGTTATAAGGAGGTTGAAATAAACTGGAATGAATATATTTGAATGTTAATTTATAATCAGGAGGGTGAGTGCAGGTGGCTTTATAAAGGGGGTGATAGACATTTACCTAATTACGTACAGAGCATCAATGCAAAAGCCTGGAGAAGTCTAGAGCAAATTTTTCAGTATTGTATTAACTTCTCTCCTGCCTGTACCCCTGCGGTATTCAGTATAACCTGTAGAGAAACCTCATTTTACATTAGTTGTGTCTAATGTGAGAGCACAGAGTCAATGCAGAGCTCAGACCACGGGGGAGCAGAGGGAATGTTGACTCCCCATTGAGCAGGATGAAGGATTTCATACTCACCCTGTCAACGACAAGGCAGTAAACAGATATTGATTTCTCTATGCTGGAAGTTTGCATTCTGTGGTTCACCTGAATAAATCCAGGGGTATAAAATGATGACTTTTCACCATCAGATTCCTCGCAGCCAGTTCAATTCCCACCGGTAGAATAGACCCAAGAGGACCATAAATAATTTGGGGAACAATCAGAGAAACCTCAGCAGATTCAGTACGGCAGAAACTCTGTTTTTTTCCTGCGGTAATGAAAACGATGCTCCAAACGGGCACAGAAATTCTCATTTTCCAACTTACAGAATTTGGCAAGTGAGAATAACAATTTATATGTTACTGGAGAGTTTGCAGGAAGAGGGGGTGATGGGTGGATATTTTTTTGGAAGCCGTCACCTTAATTAACATAATTATTGCAAATATATGACTTAATGCAGTTTGCCATGGTACTTGTAACTGAGTCACACACAGCTGGCAGAAGAACCAGTTATTTGATGAAGAAAAGCAGCTTCTCTTAAAGGACAGATACATTATACAGAGCTTTATCTGATAGCAAAATAATATGTTCCCGTTGACATAAAGAAATTAATCTATACAAACATTATTTTTCCCCAACATCTCCTCTATTTGAGGATAGGCAGTAATCCACTCCCTCACTAAGGGGTTATTCTTCCTCTCTTTGATTCACTCCCTTCCTCGCCACAGAATTAAACTGAAACGATTTTACCTAAAATGGGCCAAAACATTTTTGCATAATAACATTGTATACAACAGTACATCCACCCATCAGCCACAACATTAATACCACTGACAAGTGCAGTGAGTAACATTGATTATCTGGTTACAATGGCACCTGACAAGGGGTGCGATATATTAGGCAGCAAGTGAACAGTCAGTTCTTGAAGTTGATGTGTTGGAAGCAGGAAAAATGGGCAAGTGTAAGAATCTGAGCAATTTTGACAAGGGACAAATTGTGATAGCTAGGTGACTGGGACTGGGTCAGAGCATCTCCAAAAACGGCCGGTCTTGTGGGGTGTTCCCGGTATGCAGTGCTTAGTACCTACCAAAAGGGGTGCAAAGAAGGACAACCATTGAACTGGCGACAGGGTCATGGGCGGCCAAGGCTTATTGAAGGGTGTGGGAAGCGAAGGCTAGCCCGTCTGGTCCAATCCCAAAGAAGAGCTACAAATTGCTGAATAAGTTAATGCTGCTATGATAGAAAGTTGTCAGAACACGCAGTGCATCACAGCTTGCTGCGTATGGGGCTACGTAACCACAGACCGGCTAGAGTGCACATGCTGACCTCTGTCCACCACTGAAATTATCTACAATGGGCACATTAGCGCTAAAACTGAACCATGGAGTAATGGAAGAAGGTGGCCTGGTCTGATGAATCACGTTTTCTTTTACATCATGTGGATGGTCAGGTGCGTCATTTACCTGGGGAAGAGATGGCACCAGGGTGCACTATGGGAAGAAGGCAGCCAGAGGAGGCAGTGCGATGCTCTGGGCAATGTTCTGCTGGGAAACCTTGGGTCCTGGCATTCATGTGGATGTTACTTTGACACATACCACCTACCTAAACATTGCTGCAGACCAAGGACAACCTTTCATGGCAGCGGTATTCCCTGATGGCAGTGGCCTCTTTCAGCAGGATAATGCGCCCTGACACACTGCAAACATTGTTCAGCAATGGTTTGATGAACATGACAAAGAGTTCAATGTATTGACTTGGCCTCCAAATTCCCCAGATCTCAATCCAATCGAGCATCTGTGGGATGTGCTGGGAAAACAAGTCAGAGCCATGGAGGCCCCACCTCACAGCTATATATATATTCATATGGAGTATTCAGACTTTCATTATCTGGGGGGTGTAGGTTGTACCCATGTAGGTACCGGCGGCCCGCACACCATGTCAGGGAACACACAGAGGTGGTTTTGTATAAGGACATAATGAGATACCGGCTCCTTCATTCTCTCAGCTAAGTTAGATTTACTGACTCATCCCTCTGCATTCTGAGCTGATTCTTTTCCTTTCCTCTTAGAAGTTATCTGACGCGACCCCTCTACACCTCACACCGGTTCCCCGTTCCCCGCTACAGAGACACCGGCTGGATAACTGCACGAATCATTTTAATCTGCTGCGTTTCATGTATGTAAGCCGTGGGAACTGCTGACAGCTTTGAGTTCATCGTATCCACCTCCCACCTCGTGCCGCACGTGATCCTGCCTGAGATTGTCTTCATACGGGCAACGTGTGCCCAGGCGTACAGACACATGGCATTCCTTGTCACCTGGTACCATGACAACCTGTGTCTTATTTGGAATTCTGTGAAATAAAATAAAAAAAAATCATATTGTTCAGGGTGTAGGCGGCGTTCCACGTACACGCTACAGATGCACACGTTTGCTGGAGAAAACTGGACCTCAGTTAAGGTTCCAAGAGACGTTGCCGGTGTCTCTTTTCATGAAGGAAACGGGATCTTTGTTCTGGACTTGCAGATAATTATTTCCTATTCCCTGACAGCCCAACGCTGCTGGCGAATGGAGGAAGTGCTGTGCGCGGCTAACGTCTGCAAATGCGCATAGCGCTTTGACCTAATGAGGGATCCAAAAAGTCGGAGAGACTTCAGCTAGATTCCATGTTAAAGTGAAGTAACGCCATCTTTGCATTTCACAGCTTAATAAATTGTCCAACACCACTGACCCCATAGAGGTAAACAGCAGGAAATAGGTTAATGCTGGAGAAATGCCATTAACCCTTTGTTAAATAAGAAACAGTGTTGAAAGAGTCTTTTGCCGGCGGTTATGTTGGCATTTTTGGCTTTTGGTCGATGTTAAATAGACACCTTATTATACTATATACCTATCTTTATTGCTTGTTATTGACTTGTTGTTTGTCTGTGCGTAGAGGTGTAGCGTCGTCTGTTCTGAATCGTGTTGGTTTGAAGGACTCATAATTTAAACTTTTCAAAAATTCGATAGAGAAATCTCAAAATCAATCCTTTAAACCAAAGCAATTATGAAGCACAAATAACTCTTATTTTATGCTGAAGTTTCTTCTGTTTGTTTTATAGCTGGACACGGACTATGGAAAATTACTTATGTAAATTCTATAACGATTTTACCAATAACAGACAGTCCCGATGAGCAGCCGATTCATGTGTACACACCTACACAATGTACCTTAAGATCTGTAATCTTCATCTGTCATAACCATCTGCTGAAAAGATGGTGACTCTGTACACTGTACAGATATCTGCCTGCACTGCTGGTGGTGAGTGCGTGCACACTGCCACATTTGCCTGACATCGTTCCATCGATGATCGTGATTTTTAGGAAGTTTATAAAACCAAATAAACAGAAGTGATGACCTTTGATACGATATAACATGGTTGGGAGCGTGTACACACTTATGCAATATCTGATCATACGGTCGTCTATTGTGTGATCGGCACGATAATTGTATCAGAGTGTATCCAGCTTTATCTAAGATTGTGATCCGAGGAGCAGAGACTTCTGGACTATTCAGTCTGCATAATGCAGAGATATCTGTACTGTTACATTGTATAATACAGATACACTCACTCATGTCTGCATATCCCAGTATAATACTCCGTAAAGTGCTCTCCGCTAATGTCTCCTCTCATCTTTGATTTGAAGATATTGGGTTCTAGTAAAGACTAAAGTGGACATACGCAGCAATTGTTCACTTAGATCATTTCCAGAGAAATCATTGATTTTAGCTTTGAGATGATATTGTTAAAACAATGCCAGTTAAGTGAACGTTCAATCAAACAAAGTCTAAAGCTTTTAAGCGTTTCTCTCGTTTAGTTAATAATGCCAAAAGGTTTTAGCATGAATTCTGGATGTGATTACAAAGCCGCAAAGTCAAAATGTAACTTCTGAAGGGAAATAAAAACAACTGCACGATACGTTATCTATTTCTTAACCATTTCATTACCCCTCATCTACCGCACCCATGGGCTGCTCTTTGTACTACTTTTTTAGCATGCTGAGTGGCACATTTAGCAAGGGTCGCCTGGTGTCATCCTGAGAAAAGCATGCTGTGCTATTTGCCACCGTTTATGTCTGTCGGTATCACAAAACAATGAATCATCAATGCACAAAATAAAAAATTAAAAAACTGTCCATACACCCCTCCAGCCTACTGAGGGCTTTCCACGAATCCTGGCCTGGCCTGCCACGTGACCGTCCTACAGGCCCGGCTTTAGAACATCCAGATTTCCCAGCATGCTTTGCACGACCGCGCCATGGGAGTTTCTTGTAGTGGTAAAACAAAAAAACGCTGCCGTGTTGAGGTTTTTTTTCACTTTCTAGTAATAATTTATTTTATGGAAGTGGCATCTTCATTGAACTGAGAGACATCTCATTCCTGAAGGTGTCTCATTAAAAGCAGCTCCGGTCTCAGGAGCCCATCAGTCTTAGTCGTTGTGGCTGGATCGCGCTGTTAACCACTCACTAGAACATTGACTCTAGTAATTACTTTGTGTCTTACCGTTACTAAAAGACTGGCGCATTCTCTTTCTTTGTAGAGATCGTATCTCTGAAACATAAACAGGATTTAACCTCTGTATTTCTCTGTGACTATCAAGTCATTCAGAACATGGAACCCCCAGTTCTACGGGTTTGTCAATAGAAAAGAGATGACCTGAAATATCAGACACAGGACATAGAAACCTTTGTGGTCCCACAAGGAGATTCCAAAATCCTTGGTAGTAAGACCCTGTTATCAGTATTTCTGTGTATGGAATCAAAGCAGTGGGGGAACTGTGCAGGTTAAAATTCCTTAGTACTATATCATCATCATTATCATCACCATTTATTTATATAGCGCCACTGATTCCGCATATATACCCCAGCTGTCCCGTTTTTCTTGGGATAGATCTGATATACGTAGCAGAATAGAAGTGGAGACATTATGGGAGGAGACTGGGGGCTTAACAGATAGTGAAGTCGTCTGTGCGGATTACGGCTGCGTCCAATCAGGGTCACAGCCTGAAGTCTCCAAAAGTTTCCCTTGGAATGTTGTGAAGGATGAGACACCTCTTTACAGAAAAGCAAAACAATAATGTCTACAAAGACTTACGACTGTCTGGGCGTACCCACCTATTCACCCTCCTTTCCTATAACTGGTCACAATGGTTGGGGTAGAGTAGTTCTGAGCTCTCTTATCCAATCCAGGCTGATTCCCTTATTTACAATGACATGGGTGATGTCCACATGCAACTAAAATCCAGAGGTTCCGCCTTCATTGGCACCGTGGCTGCTTAGTCTGGGCTGGAAGCTCTAATCTGTAAAGCTCCCGCCCGGGGGGCTGATTCCAGGGCATTGTCATCATGCTCAGGAGCCAACGCCAACTCCAAATTGGCTCCAGAAGACCAAGAGCAAGACCTTGAAGTTGTGGACCTGTCCCTTCAGCAGCTGGAGCCTACTGACCCTCTCTGCGGTGTCTGGTTTTGTGGGAGTCCAAGGAGATCCTAACTCCTTCTGGGATCAACAAAACCCATCCAGAGCCGCTGGGAGGTACTCCGGCACTGCGGCTCTCCAGTCCCTGGACACAAGACCTCCATAAGTCCACAGACACACACAGTACACTGTCTATTAAGGGACCCAGAAAAAATTTGCATGCCATCCAAAAGAAATCAAAAGATTGCCCCAGACACACAAATGTTTCTCTGTTTCATAATAGTGAAGCGTTGTACAATTACAACACACACACAAACACACACACACACACACACACACACACACACACACATATTCATTTGTTTGAATTAAGATAGAAATATTCCAACTCTTCCCATCTGAATTCTATACAATCAGATTGTGTCATGCAGACAGGATCTGATTGCATGCCTGGCACACACTGGTAGATTTCCGCACAATTAGCGCAGGCTTTTATTTACAACTGAATTAGAAAAATCTACATTTATTCGCAGTGACAGACGCACCGTAGCTTTGTATGCAAAGAAGAACACTGTAAGAATAAAAACGGTGTACTATGTCACATCATCAGCTGCGAGATCAACAATATAGCAAGGCATCATGGGAAGTATAATTCAGTAACCGCTGCAGTGCTGAATTTCCCATAGATTGTAGAAAACATGGACTTTGGCAGGAGCAAGTACCAGCCGGTCCTCTAGTCTGCCCATTTTATTCCTAAAAACCTCAGATCATGTTTGAGTCTTCTTCCCAGATTTAGAATAATCTTATGTCTATCCCAAGCATGTTTAAATGTCCCTACTGCTCTAACCTCTACCACCTGTGCTGGGTGGCCCTTCCACCTATCTACTACCCTTTCAGTATGTCATTATTTCACAGATTCACCCCTAGACCTGCCAGGCAGTCGGTAAATGATTCATTCTACATAGACAGTGACAGGACTTTGCTCGGTTCCTACTTGGCACTGACAGCTCACAGTACTTATCAGATCTTCCTCGAGCTTCTAAAATCAGAATTTTTCACCAATTGGGAAATTAAACCAGACCCAGCATTTAGTGTCATCTGACAGACAATTTGCTGTAATGATCGATTACTTAAAAAACTCAAATATTAATTTTGAACTTGGAAAGATGTTTTCAGTTATTTCCCTCTGGTTGGAGGTGTTCATCGTTCTTGTAGGATGATCCTGACACTTGTCCTCAGACTCGTTACCCAGATACCTGTCAGAGATAATGATGGCAGCCACTTCTCATGTACTCTATAGATAGATAGATTATATTCTGCTCCGCTCTCATATTCCTCCAGCAACAAAATCTGTGTCTCGGTTGCTGGAGTACGGATGGGGCTGTGTTGGCCAGAGGGACCCTCACAGAAACATAGATTAATCAAAGAGCCCCCAATCCAAACATAAACAACTATATTCCTTCCTCTTATAGTTGTACATGTTTGAGCAGGGGGGAGACACATTTCTCGCAACATTTATTTAGCAAATCTTGTTCTACAATTTTCAAGGCTTTTAAGTAGATTGACAAGTGGATTTTTTTACAATGTCACTAATTATTACAAGCAGTAACCAACTCTACTCCATTGTTTTATAGACGGACTGATATTCCCTTCCTCCTACGAAATACAATCCCATACATTTCCTTAAAAAACAAAAGCTCAGGCAAAGCAATTAAATTCACGTGTTGTTATTTTAAATGAAACTGGTATCAAGCTGAGCAGATGACGGCTCGTCAGAAATGAAAACCGTTATATTCCGCATTAATATGATTGACATCACGGAACGTTGTATTGACACAACAGGGAGCTAGGGGTGAAGACGACAGAGACAAGGAGGAGATTTGTTTCCCTCTTGATGATTTTTTTGTTTGCAATGTTCCCTGCCTTCCCCCAGCATTCGTTTCTTAGTCTTGTGTAAAGTGGGTACTGGCTAAATATGTTTTTTAAAATATATAAACTTAAAATATATACGGTCACATTTGCAGCTAGGTGTAAATCCAGAAAGAAGGTGAATGTTTCGCCATGTTGCACTGCAGTGGGGGGCAAATTAAATTGTGCAGAGAGGTTTAGAGTGAAGAGGGGGCGTCCTAACTCAACTCTAAATTGCAATGTACTAATAAAACTGCTTTGTATTTGTGTGCTCCATGCAAAATCCAGCAGCCTATTCTCTGCATGCAAAAAACACCTGTGCTGTAGTTCTCTGCAGAGCTAATTTAAGTAAATAAGTCCTTTAGTACAGGAGTTTATTAATTGTTTCTTTATCTAACCCAGTGTTTCTCATCTCTGATCCTCAAGCCCCAATTCCCCAAGTCCAGGTTTTAAGGAAATGTGTGTTTAAGTACTGGTGACTTAATTAGTGCCACAGTTATTTGGGTTCAAGAAATTGCATAGACCGGAGGACTGGAGATGGGGAACTCAGATCTAACATATATCATACTTGCCAACTTTCTAAAGTTGGCTTCCCAGAGGCCGCCGGGGAAGGTGGGGGCGTGATGGGGGTCGGGGCTCCAAAATTTGCATCATTTTGGACCCTCCCCCGTGACGTAATGACGCAAACGCGTCATTTTACAGCAGGGGGCGGGACCAAACACCGAGATTCCCTGTGAATCGCGGCATTTTGGAGCTAATTCCGCCCACTTTACTAGGAAGTGGGCAGATCCGGGAGATTGCCACACTCTCCCGGGAGTCCGTGAGACTCACACGAAATGCGGGAGTCTCCCGGACATTCCGGGAGAGTTGGCAAGTATGACATATATAAATCAACAATCTCTGCAAACACTACCTGATTTGCAAATTATTATATATATTCTCCCCGTATTTGCGTGGGTTTCCTCCGGGTGCTCCAGTTTCCTCCCACAAAAATCTAAAAACATACTAGAAGTTTATTTGGCTGATGACAAAATCCTAGTGTGTGATAGGGACTTTAGACTATATAATGTCCGATGGGGCAGGGACTGATGCAAGTGACAGATAATCTCTGTACAGCTCTGCGGAATTGGTGGCGCTATATAAATAAATCGTGTTACATGATAGTGAAAGTCAGTGATGGTTAAACACATCTAGATAATTAGCTTAGTTTCACTTAGAGACATGTGTATTATAAGGAATAATGTACAATAGGAAACATTCATTCCGGCTCTTTTATATATTGTTGTTTTAACTCTTTAAAAGCCATTTCACAACAGTCAACCATGGGGCCATTTAACAGCACTGTATCAAGAAATGGAAACATATAAGTGAACATTGCAAAGTTCCCAGGATAAAATTATATTTTAGCTAAATCTTCTACAGTCCGAGCTTGATATTTAGTTTACTCTTATTACCACTTCCACCCCGCTTCCCCTGAAAACATTTTCCCGAGACGTGTCAGATTGCTAATGAATAATTTGAGTGACAATCTGACTTCAGTCCTCTTGTAAAGCGAAATCATTGTTCTTTGAGCCTTCGTGAGAGATGAAGCATCTGTCAGTCTCCGGTCCCCCTGGCGCCCGGCTGGTGAGAGGTTTCACACCGCGGAGCGCGGCTCTTTGGTGATACAGCGTCTTCTGCTCTACAAACGTTTCATTAGGAATGGACACAGTCGTCTGAAGGCCCCCGCGAGATCGGAGTGAGAAAGAAGGCGAGCGGGGAGTACGGCTTCATTGCGCGTTAAACCCTTTAGCCATTTTAATTTTAAATGAACTAAAAAGAGAAGATATTGAGCAACAAGAACTCACTAAGAGATGTGTGAGGTCAATCGTGAGACATATGGGAGACTCCAACAAAGATGAAAACACTTTTTTTTGGGTATTCTACAGCTGAGGACAGTTTAATGGTCAAGGGTGTTAGGATTCATTGCAACTATCATTATACCCCGTAAACAGATGGTTACTCTGTATCTAACCAATGCACTTAATATAGCAAAGATCGAAGATAAGTAATCACCCATTAGCTCTGCAAAAATATATGAGCTTATGGAGGAAGATGATGATGTTTGCAAAGGAGCAGAACCTCAATGTCCTTTATTATCATCATCATCATCACCATTTATTTATATAGCGCCACTGATTCCGCAGCGCTGTACAGAGAACTCTCACATCAGTCCCTGCCACATTGTTGCTTACAGTCTAAATTCCCTAACATACACACACACACACACACACATAGACACATAGACAGAGAGAGAGAGACTAGGGTCAATTTGATAGCAGCCAATTAACCTACCAGTATGATTTTTGGAGTGTGGGAGGAAACCGAAGCACCCGGAGGAAACCCACGCAAACACGGGGAGAACATACAAACTCCTCACAGATAAGGCCATGGTCGGGAATTGAACTCATGACCCCAGTGTTGTGAGACAGAAGTGCTAACCACTGAGCCACCGTACTGCTGTTATATAGCTAAATAGTATCCCAGAGGAGTGATGTGCGGCTTCCGTCATACAAATGGGAGAAGATTGCGGCATTGAACGCACCTCTGTGCGAAACAAAGTTTACAAAACCAACTTCTTTGTGGTATGACCAGTTAATGGGGTAACTCTGTAATCAGGCTGCTGCTGGTTTTAATGGAGTAACGATTTCTTGCTGTTTTTATGAGCAATTAAACTGGAAGCATTAATGTAAAATGAAAGCTCGCAGCCATGATCATCTACAAACATCTAATGAAAATAATTACGAGAGTTGATAACCTACACCTAGCGCTCTATTTAGCAAAACACGTTCTCCATCTAATCCACCCACACTGATCTGAGAGCACAAAACAAAATTTGCCTATAAATGTTTTCATTATATTTATCAATGAGAAAAAATAAACAGGAGTTTAGGAAATATGAATATGAAACAGTGTTTGGAAAAAAAAATTCCAACGTTCCACAGAATCTTCACTGGTTGATATTTCTTTAAGGTGAAATGTTAAATAATTGTAAAAGTTCTTGCTCAATGTCTGCTTGAAGAAACCGTTTCTGAAAATGGTATTTTACGGGCTGCGCACAGCGGGCGCTACAGAACACATGGTGATTGAGAAGCTACTTGCACTCTGTAACCTCAGAAAGAGTACAGGACGGTATACAGCGACTATATACCCACAGAGCAAGGTCCAAATAATACATTGAAAAGTATAGTTACAATGTTTCAGTACATTGCAGATCTGAAAGACAGGTGGTTCTGAAAGTATTTTACTGAATATCACAGGCAAATAGCAACACAATACCACAAAATACAAGTTGGGTCAAGGTTAGCTGCAATTATCCACAAAGATTGTGATAATATCATTCATAAAATAAATTGCAACGTATCGTATGGTCTTATCTTACTTTAAGCTTTTCATTAATATGCTGTTAATATGTTACCATGATCTATGTGATTAATTCTTAATAAAATACAACACATATGCATCAAGGGTATTGTAGGTGTTTTATTTTAACATATTTTCCTAAAATAATCTATTTGTTTTTTAATTGAGTTTTGTTGGTTTCAAGGTGACATTACAGGTGGGAAAATGTCAAACATGATTTATCCTGATGTCAGGGATTACATCACATGACATAAGAGGAGGGGAATGGAGGCAGCAGGAAGCCACAGACTGAGAGTTATATAGTGGAAAGAGCAGAGTCCCCCAGCAGCACAGAGTATATCAGGAGATGAGTGATGTATTAGTGAGGACAGGGCTGCATGTGACAGGGGCAGTGACATGATGTGAGGAGGGGAATGGAGGCAGCAGGAAGCCACAGGCTGAGAGTTATATAGTAGAAGGAGCAGGGTCCCCCAGCAGCACAGAGTATATCAGGAGATGAGTGATGTGTTAGTGAGGACAGGGCTGCATGTGACAGGGGCAGTGACATGATGTGAGGGGGAGATGGAGGCAGCAGGAAGCCACAGACTGAGCGTTATATAGTGGAAGGAGCAGGGTCCCCAGCAGCACAGAGTATATAAGGAGATTAGTGGTGTGTTAGTGAGGATAGGGCTGCATGTGACAGGGGCAGTGACATGATGGGAGGAGGGGAATGGAGGCAGCAGGAAGCCACAGACTGAGAGTTATATAGTGGAAGGAGAAGGGTCCCCAGCAGCACAGTAAGGCTCCTGTCACACTGATGCGAGAAGACTATGGTGGTAAATACACCTCTATATAAAACAAAGTTCATACATCCAACTTCATTTCTTTGCGGTGCAGCAGAAGAAACTTTTCTATTGTACTTTTTTTTATTTAATATTTGTTACTTATTCATTTTTAAACAAGACTGCAGTGGAAAGTGGAACATTACATTTCACCTTCATCACTTCTTAAAGTAAGTTGCCCTGTAAAACGAAAGCCTTGGAATCACCCAGAGATGCTGAGTCCAATGTCCTGGGGAGACGATCAGAGAAACATGTTACTTACTATTCCAGACAGACGCGTTTCAGGAACACAATCTGCCACAAGATGGATGTTCTAAACACAGACGTCAAACACCTCAACAAGTCAGTCAAGCTAATGATCGGTGCCCGGAGACGAAAGCAATTTGTCAACTGCTCATTAAAGCAAAGTTGTTTTAGACTGAATAACTTCCAATAATTTTCTTGTTTATCAGCACCTGCCACTATCTGTGCCTCATCGTTATGTGTCTAATTATCACAGTACAGAACCCCCAAAGCTTAAAAAGCCAGACACACATATGGGGTGTAACAGATGATCCGTGGTCCTTACGGGCCCGAAAACGTACGGACGATGGCGACATTTCCTGATGGCTGCAGTTTATCTGTTGAATCGTTTTTAAAATGATTTTTGAAAAATATTTATCTATATTCTTAATAAAAAAAACAGTGAAAAGCAAATAAGAACATGTTATACATTAATAAAAATTACAATAATAAATCATTAGTACATAAGTAGGAATATCCTCAGATGAAATCCATGGGTGCCTGAGATCGCTCTCTCCGTCCCCCAGCATGCCCCCTTGCCCTTTGGTGTTTCCCTGCCTCATTTGTGTGGGTGGAGCAGGGAGGTGGCATCACAGACCAGGTGAGAATGGCAATGAAGGTGTTTGGAGAGGGGAGAGAGAACGGGGGGGGGGGGGCGTTTAGAGAACAGGGCAGCACTAGACACACCCCTAAGGTGTGGCCAAACCCCCATTGTGACATGGCCATGCCTCCGTCCCAATGTCACCTACCAAAATGTTGGCAGGTCAGGGCCATCTTAACAACATTATGGGCCCCCGGGCAAAGCAGTGCACCGGGGCCCCTAGATATAGATATAGATATATAGATGTATACAGATATAGATATAGATATATAGAGATAGAGATAGATAGATGCACTTGCTCAGTGATCCTTGTAGGTTTTTTTTGCAGGTTTTTTTCTTTTGCAGGATTATTTATTCTCATTAAGAGCCGTGCCCAGGCCCGGTGCTCCCATTAGGCAAGGTTAGGCACTTGCCTAGGGCGCCGGGCTCTGGAGGGCGCCTGGAGGGCGCCACAGAATGGTAAATGACTTTAAAACTGTGCGGCGACCGCTGACCATACCTGTCACGGCCGCCGCACAGCATTCAGATGCACAGGGAGGGGGGAAGAGGCTATTGCTCACCACCGCCGCCTCTCTGCTCCGTCTCCTCCCCTCCACTCACTACTGTCAGTGAGTGGAGGGGAGGAGACGGAGCAGAGAGGCGGCGGTGGTGAGAAAAGGTAAGGAAAGACGGGGTGAGGGGGGAGGAGGGCGCCGATTTTTGCTGGGGAGGGGGGGCGCAGATTTTGTAAAAATGCCTAGGGCGCCATGGACCCTAGCACCGGCCCTGGCCGTGCCTATGGGGCCCCCTTGCCCGTGGGGCCCCTGGGCAGCTGCCCATCGTGCCCAATGGAAAAGATGGCCCTGTGGCAGGTATGACAAAACCCTGGTGCTTAGTGGTAGCGCTGACCCTCTATTCATGTATCGCACCTTGGAGGCTGGTAAGAAGTATCTCTAGAGAGTGTTTTATTTGATCGTCTCATTGTAGAGGTCTAGCAGATAAATTCAGGTTTCCATTTTTTGGCAATATATAGTCTGGTCATCGCACAGAAAATTTTGTATAAAATTAGAAATTTTGGCATTAACTTTCTGTTGAGGTGACGAGCAAGTGCTTGTGATGGTAATATACAGATATTTGCAGATTCCTTACAATGCATCTATTTTGCAGATATACAAGATATTTCCACACATCGGGCCTGATGCTGAGATATACACATATACATTAAAACAAGTAAGCTCTAACATGCAGCATTGCAAAAATAGACATATATGTGCATTGCTAGATGTATCACGCTCTGCACCAGTAGTATATTCACCAGGTTCACCACAGACGTACATCAAACACTCTGACACCCAACCAGGTCATAAGCAGAAGATAGGTTTATTAACATTTGTTTTAAGCATGAAAATCGCATTCGCTATTAGGTTTGATTTAAATAACAGAACCCTCTATAATAAAAGCAAATTAAAGTGCAACAGAATCATTTCAAAATACAACCACAAAATCATATAATATATGCACAGCCAATGAAGAAAGCACTATCAGCTTCAGGTCTAAGGCTACAATCACTGAACAGTGAACATTATTCAGTTTAATACTTTCATTAAACCCACATAGCATTACGATTAAATATCCAGTATTCTCCTCATCTTCACAGTGTTTGAAATCTATCCCCACCCCTCTGTGCTTTTTTTATATACTCAATCCCTGTCACAAACAGTCTTCTTGGATCTCCTGTACGGAGGGTGATATAGTGCGGTGATACACTCCAGGTACATTTTTTTATTGGTAGCATTTCATCTGTGTTCTAAAAGCCTCAAACCTAGAGGCCTACTTCTCCTCCCACATTTTGAACCTACAACTAGTGCACAGGAGATAGATTCTCACCCGCCCCCCCCTTACATCCTATTCTCTTTATTACTTCAAGATTTGGCAGCCTTGAAGCCTGTACATGATTGGTGTCAGGCTATCCTCTCATTAAAGGAACTAATGTTATTTATAAAGTGTCTTTTTACGACGACAAGCAATGTCTCATAAACCGTGAAAGCAGGGAATGAGAGACCCCATGTACAGCATTCATTTCACTGTCAATAGCCCCAAAGGAGCAATTACATACTTAGAAAATAACTTTTTGATAACAGGAACAGAATGGTTTGTATCTGTCAACAAGTTCTAAGCAGAATGATCTGTGCTCAATCCATCTTCCACTAATGGAAACGTTATCACCATAGCAAAGCTCTTTAGCTAAAGGGGAACGAACCACCTCTCAAATATTGTATAATGTTGTAGAGGAGGGTAAACTGTACTCCTCTGCTTCCCGGAGTAGAGACTACAAAAATTATATTTGTTTTGAACAAGATATTTAAACGAGAGCGAGGACACAGTTAAAACTGGTGAGTTATTGATGCTGGAAGGAGAAATATTTATGGGGAAAAGAGAAATATGAAATGAATGAATGTCGCGTTTTTGCAATCTTCACCACGGGTGTTTTAAGGTGGATCAGCAAAACCACAAACATAGGTGTATCCCCATTTTAAGGGGCAGTTCGAAAGTGAAAGGTTGGAGTGTACCTTAAGCAGTAAATGGACAAATAGTCATACTTGTACAAATACCGTGCAGTTAGTAAATGAACCTTATTGTCCAATTCAATTAGTTACAGATTTATAACAAGTAATAGACTATTATATATGGTACAGGTGGAATAGAGCTAGTAGGCTTGGTAAATACAAAAAACAGAAAATAACAGGTTTCTATTTTGTAAATGGAAACATGACTTATAAGCTCTGATATCTGCAGTATAGAGCGAATCTTCTTTAAGCTCTATCACTTTGGGGCAGTGCAGATGTCTGAGAAATGGGCTTGCAGTCTCCTAGGTAACAAATATGCTCTGTACAGATTGGAGGCTTTAAACACAGGGGAAGTCAGTGTCAGTGATATAACAATCAGGTTTGAAGAGGAAAACTGAGTATTAGAGCTTTGGGTAAGAACTTTGGGATATATACATATTACTTGTGCGTGAGGAGGGAGACAATACTCCATTACTCTAAATTTTTGACAAGGCCTCTGTGACTAGATAGGATAACTGAACATTTGAAATTAATGTAAGGCCTCATAGATTAAACTTTTAAATGTCTTCTAAAGACTACACAATGATAATTCTGAACACAGCATTATCCAATCTATAGTGAAGGGTTTATGAAACACTGCGCTCACAAAGACCAGGACAGTAATATCATTCAGACAGAGTTGTGGTCACTGAGACCACCAAACACCTACTAAAAAGGGATAATACTATTTTATTATAAAGACAGCAGGGAGTTGTGGCAATAAGAGGAGGAGGTAATAGAAAAATACGATTAAAGACTATACTATGATAGCACTCCATTAGGATAGAGGCAGCTTTCTTTAAATGTTGAATACTTAGCTGAATACAGAGCTCTGTATTTCATAGTGTGATATTTTTATAGTGTAAATGAATGTGGCCCGGT
The DNA here is from genome assembly GCF_038048845.1 of Mixophyes fleayi. Lineage (NCBI taxonomy): Eukaryota > Metazoa > Chordata > Amphibia > Anura > Limnodynastidae > Mixophyes > Mixophyes fleayi. The sequence goes on along the minus strand of NC_134411.1, from coordinate 38,424,376 downwards.
AACCTCGATCCCTCTCACTTCAAACCCACAGACTGAACGTCAGAAACGCCTCTGGAAGTTCTTTTAATTCACCCGAGCTGTCGGTTCCCACAATCCGAAGTTTTTTTTTTATTAGCATTGAAATTAAGAGCTTGCAGAGGTTGGTTCGTACCCATCTGAGACCGAAAGTGACTGAAAATCGCTAGCGTATGACAGTAGTTCAATGGCTTGCCTGATGTCATGGCTGGATGCAGTTTGATTCCCACCGGCCTGATGTCCCTCCGCTGCCGCCTGAGCGTAGATTGTCAGCCTGCACAAAGAGGCGAGAGATCTAATTAACTAGCGCGCTGAACTGTAGCGGACCCCACAGGACACCCACGTAGAACTAAGTTATTGTCAATATGTGAAGTCTGTCACGTTGATGTGAATATCACTCAAAGTGTTTTCTTTATCTGGAGATGCCTGAGAATAATAGAGGAGTGAGGCACGAGGCACTTCATATCTCATAGGCTGCATGCTCATGAATATCTAGTGCCTCAAAAATTACCTAAATTATATCACTACTTCCTTGTGCATACGAGAAGAAGATTTTGGTGCAAGATGGTCAGCTTAACATCATAGGCAAATCAAGGGGAAAGGGGGGGGGGGTTCTAGTTCCTGGAAAAACCCCCCTCTAAGCCTGGGGCACTGTATAATTGAGGTGGCTGGACCCTGCCCCTGCTTTACACGGCTCTGCTTGAAAAGGGAGAGCTGCGTGCACCTAACAGTAGTACACGCAGCATTGCCCATGTATATTATGGGGATAGGAAGAGTTGGAGAGCAGCCAAGCACTGTCTAAAATTATAGCCACGCCCACATCTATGCTGGTCACGCCCACTGGTGGCGTGGTGTGGAAACCCCCCTCTACAAATCCTGTGTTTGCCCCTGAACATGTAGCTCAAAATGTAGAACTATTATTCCCTGGTTTTGGTTCAGCATGAAGTACTTAGAATACCACTAATAATGTCTTTGAGAAGCAAAATGGAACGCGGGAGAATGTAAGTGAGGTGTAGACTTGAGGTAAATCGATGTGGTAAGGGCAGATTTGGCAGAATTATTTATACGTAGTACTGTGATATGATTAGACGATGTAAGAACATCCTTCAAATTCAATTGTATTGTGTTTCAAAAAACCCACAAGAATTTGTTCACTACTTGACTCTATGATTATAGGGTCTGACAGGCTCACAAATGAATTTAATTGCATTAAAAGGTATTTGCTTATGTCCAGTCATGATGATTACGATGTGAGCGGGATGAAATAACCAGTACTTATCTATGCTTAGGGTATCAAGAAAATCGTTATGAGAAATTAGAAGACCGTGGAGGTAGAAAGAGTGTGACATGAAAGGGTTAATCACAACAAAACACCCAGTTTGCAGTTCCTTAGTAGCATCTGACCATTGTCTAATATCATGTTAGCATTTTTAAACATTCACTCCTTGCCCAAAACCCCCATACACAATGAGGTCACTGAAAGAAGAATGGGGTATGCTAAATTGTTGTATGATCCTGTCAATGCCTTTTGTTCAAAACCACTTCTGGTCAGAAATCCTATTATTAGGTCATATTTCTCTGGGAACATAATAAAGATATAATATTATATCTAATACACAGTGTATGAGTTTATGCACATATGCATAGGAAACATCATTATGAAATATGGATTCCTTAGGAAGCAATGTTATTTCTGTTAATTATGAATGACACATTTAGTGTGTGTTGCTTCGCTGATTACAGATATGTACAGGCATCTTCTCAATTATGGATCATGAATTGTTTTGTCTTGATGTACTTTTCCTACCTGAAATAACACAAGTCCACTAGGAGGAACCATCAAATATTGTAGACACAGCACCTGGCTGTCATAAACCACAGGTGAGAGGTTGATCTCATCTTGAAACTGGTAGACAACAGCCCTCTCCAAATATACACATTCCAGCTGGGTGATACAACTCAGGCCTGTGAAGTAGATTCAGCATCCATTAATCCCTGGTTTACCTGCGCACAGTGGGCCTGATTCATTAAGGAAAGTAAAGAAAAAAAAAAGAGTAACTGTGCACCTTGGCAAACCCATGTTGCATTGGAGGGGGAGGCAAATTTAAAATGTGACGGCAGCTTTATAGTTGGAGTAGGGCATGTCCTAGATCAAATGTAAATTTCAAGGTGCAAATAAAGCTATCAAGTATTTGTGTGCTACATGAAAAAACAGCCAGTATTTAACTTATGTGCAAAGTAAATAACTAATATGCACCCCTAGCATTGTAACATACCTCTGGTTCTCTATAAACTATATATTAGGAACAAAGAATGTACTGTGTGCCTCATAGCTTCTTTTTTGGGGGGAATGGGGTGCAGTGCTAGGATGAGACTTCTCCAGATCCTAACATAGATGTATGTTTTACACACACAGAGATCCCACCACTATAACAGTTCATTAATCCGATCTCTAGCCGCGCTGTTAGCAAACCATTAACTCTTTAATTGCATTCTCACTTGCAAATCGGTGAGCTCTGATGTCATCCCTTCAGTGTGCATTAGGAACACTGGAGTATTATAAGAAGTAATTCACCCAATGCTAAAAACTATTATGGATATTAAAAGTCACCTTACATTTCTGTGACCTTAATAAAAGACCTCAGCTTACAGCCCCGTGCTTTATATAATATAATATTATATAATCAAAGAATTCCTCAGTGACTATAAATATCTATATAATTTACGGCAGGGAATACACTATTTCATATATTACCCAACTCGACTTAATCCATTATCTAGAAATCTTTATAGGAACATCCAAGTTACTCCATCAAGAATTATCTATTTCACCATCATCATCAACAGCTATTTATATAGCACCACTAATTCCGCAGCGCTGTACAGAGAACTCACTCACATCAGTCTCTGCCCCATAGGAGCTTACAGTCTAAATTCCCTAACACACACACAGACTTAGGTCAATTTGATAGCAGTCAACCTACTAGTATATTTTTGAAGTGTGGAAGGAAACCAGAGCACCAGGAGGAAACCCACGCAAACACGGGGAGAACATACAAACTGCACACAGATTAGGCCATGGTCGGGAATCAAACTCATGACCCCAGTGCTGTGAGGCAGTAGCACTAACCACTAAGCCACCAAAAAATGCAAAAATGAAAGAACGTTTTGACAAGTTGCTATAAATGTTGCATGCACTGTATATCTGTAATGTTGACTAACATTTCTTCTGCATAAAACCATTTGTGTTTTTTGTTATATATTCTAATTAAGCAAATAACAATCCGGATGTCTCTGCATCCAGTGTATTGTACACATGTGAGAAGTGGCGCTGAGTAGCATTCTCCGCTGCGAGAGATTTTCGGCTGTCTGCCTCATTGCCGGGATACAGTGAAATCAGCAACACTATGCAAATTGTTATTTGTAAAATAATTATGTCTGCAATAATGTGATAAATAGACTCCCTTGTCTGTTGGTTATTACAGCTTCTGTGCAACACTGATAAACACCACTCAGCCATTATACAAAGTACTGAGGGAGTAACTGGACACTTCGCACATTTCTTGGGCTCCCCGCCAGTCTACAGGTGTTTGTAACTGCTCTCAGGTATCGCAATATACCCTAAATATAATTAACAACCTGTACGTTGCAGTTTAGTGATTACTGCTGGTTCTGTTTGTTTAGCAGAACTGTGCATTTATTTAAGTATTTATTTTTTTCGCAGACTCCAACCCAGGTGGAAAATCCCGACCGTGGTCTCATTAATTCATGGATGAACGCCTTTGGGCTACAAGAGCATTTGATCCCTTCTTCCTTTTCTCCACACAAAGCTGAGTGAATTTCACCTCAGAGAGGAATAAGTCCATTAAGCAGGAAAAGCCGCTCGTGTGCCAGGCTTTGGGGGAAAGGATTAGGCCAACGCACACATAACATTGAGGTATTTATAGAACCTGCCTTAAGCCAGACATATTTTGCAAAATACTGTTAGTTCTGCTGAGGTATCAGATGCTGGGGTTTAATTATGGGGCGCTGTTTGTTCCGTAAGACATTCGTGTTTGCTTGTTAAATTGCTTGTTTGCTTCCAGAAATTTTAATGAAAACACTTTAAGATGGATTCCTGCAGTCAATGTGTTGTGTTTTCATTGGAGATAATCCTTAGGTTTCTCCAGGCGGCTGGATTTACATGCATTATAAAGGAAGGGAACGTGGTGACTGGAAATTCACAGGTTAGGGAACGCACTGAAAAGCTGTAAATACACAGTAATAGTGGTAATTTGGTTAGGATGTGCTGGTCACTGCTGGGTATAATGTGTTGGCGTTGTTGGGTATAATATGCTGGTCACTGGTGTGGAGCATTGATTGAACATTGCTGGTTAGGATGTGCTGGTCACTGCTGGGTATAATGTGGTGGCACGGTAGGTTATAATATGCTGGTCACTAGTGTGGAGCATTGATTGAACATTGCTGGTTAGGATGTGCTGGTCACTGCTGGGTATAATGTGGTGGCACTAAATGCATCACACTATCACTCTGGTATTCTTCTGAGTTTTTCATCCATGCTTTCATATAATCAGTCACAGACTGATTATTTTTGTTGCCTTGCATACACAGTAGAAAGTTGTATCTGAGACAGCGTTTTATTTTATCCATGGGCAACGAAAAGAAACTTCTCTATAGACCTAACTTATGTCAAACCAAACTTGAATATTTTTCCTTTTTACACATCTATAAAATAACACTAAATATATACAGTATGCCCTTATCCAACATGGCCACCGATGTATCCCTCTATAGGGACACTGCCCACACTCTGTAAACTCCTGTTGCATACCTAGTTTCCACCTTTTAAAACCCCTAAAAGGCACAGGATAGATGTCCCCACAAAGAATCCTACTGCATCATCCACAAATGAATGCTTGATGCACAGCCGCTACATCGCGGGTTAGAATGCCGTTTCGCTCATGCGCGATGACGTCATCGATGACGCGGGCCCAAAATGGCGCCGCGCATCGCATATAACAGACCTAAACTCTCACACAAGCCATTCTATAACTCCTGATGAAGTTCTTTGAATGAACGAAACGCGTTGAGCCCCTATACCACATCTGGAAGACCACTGGCTGTACTGCTACACCCTGAGACACATACCATTAGAATATCCTGCACTGAGCTTCTGTGTGGAGCCTGCTGAGAAACTTCTACTACCTAAGGGGATGAGACTGCAGACCAGTCACTTACAGATAAGCCTATTTAAAGCATATATATTAACATACACTTTATCCATCGCTAAGGAGAATTGGTTGCTGATTATACTCCGGGAGTTCTAAGGAGCTACTATACAGATAAGCGGTTTGATTTTATATATCTGGTACGCACACCACTTCTATTTATTCTGCACGATCAACTTTAGAATATCTTTATCCTGTACTACAGTGATTTTGAGTTACCTGCGGTGCATCTATACAGACACCGTCCTGTTTTTACTCCTCTGTACATTTGTGCTTATATGTTATATACATTGTATGCACCTGAAGGCGCCGCCCTTTACCATTTATATCTTACTATGTTATCGGACTAACCATCCGTCTTTAAGGTTGGCTGCCACACGCACGTTGTGGAGGTGTTGCTTTTACTATCATATATATTTATTTATTTATTTATCGTCCTATTTTATCATACACGCATATGCAATTTTGTATTTGTGTTATCTTCCATATATTGGGTAAGCGCCACCTGTAGATATCTGGTTTGTTTTTTTCTCTCTCTCTCTCTCTCTCTCTCTCTCTCTCTCTCTCTCTCTCTCTCTCTCTCTCTCTCTCTATATATATATATATATATATATATATATATATATATATTTATTTATTTACATTTTTATGGACTATACTGTGGCATTGAGGTGTGAATTGGGGGGTTGCTGTGTTATAGGGGTGACACAGCCCCCCTGTATTTTCAGAACGCTGTGCACGCGCACACAGGGATATTATCATACGGCAGACACAGTGTCTATAGAAGGAGAGATGTGAATTCCTTCATCCTCGGCTCTCTGTGGATTTATCTTGCAGGGGAGATGCACATAGTCACAGTATCACAAAATAAATGTCTTTTTCACAGGGGCACATTAGCCATTTGTATACCGGAGACAAATCACTGCTTAATGTGACAAGTCAGAGAAATAAACTGTGTACACGGCCTATTTCATCATACGAGGAAAAGGTTCATAAACAAAGTAAGTAGAGGATGTTTGCCCCTTCCTCCCATGTAAATCTATCACTTCCACTGTACGAGGGGCGGACGTACTCTAACCCCCGGCCGCTCCCTCTGCAGACGCCGCTCACTGCGGCTGAGTAGAGGCCACTGGAAGATTTATTTAGTCGATTTCTGTGTTTACGGCAGATATTTTAGAAACGCTTTCATCGTCTTTGCCGCAGATTTAACATATTTTGTAACTCAGTTTATTCAGCACAGATCATAAAGTCTGCAGTCAGCGGATAGAATATGTTACTGGGGCAGATTTATAGGCAGATACAACCAAAAATAACTTCTATTTAAAGGGAAGAGTTCATAAAAACATCTCTACAATCTGATGTATCAGGAATTTGCAGGAAAAATAACCTCTATGTAAGAAATGAACTGGGGGGTTTTATTTAGCAAGATCAGGTAACTAAAGACGAGTGGGCTGTTTTGCTTGTTATTTTAACAAATATCTTTATATTACTGATGTTAGGTAAAATCCTCAATGAATACATCGATGTAAAGTGATTGCATCCTTTACCAAAAATATATATTTGCTGTGATTTCCAGAGAATATTCTGTCATTTAGAGATACCGGACTGGCTGAGGTCACTCAGAACTTCGGTCAGGGTCTCAATAACTCACAGGGGGGTATTCAAGTGTTCTGAAATCCCGCCGCGTAAAAACTACTACCGTTATTACAGTAGTAGTTAGTTGGATTTTAGCTCAGGGAGCTGCGAGCTGAAATCCAGCGAGAAAATTACCGTAGTAACGTTTTTTCTGCGCACTATTACCGTAATAACGGTAATAATACAAGGACCGCAAGATATTCGGCGTTTCCGCCGACAATTGAATACCCCCCCACAGTGTCTCAAAGGGCAATTCCATGAGTTAATTTAACGAGCGGATGGACCCTAAGCGGAATGTCACAATACAGCGTATAGGAGCTGAATGTGCGCGGAGCATCTTTCAAGCTTCTGAAACCCTTTTACTTGCAATGGTTGGGTGATAGGAGTCTAGTTTACCGGTAACAGCAATGTTACTGGTATACACATGGGGATTAGTGAGTCCGGCCAAGAAGTGTGAGACGTTATAGTCACGTTATTGTCTGGAATAGGACACTTTATCCTTGTCACCTCCTTGGCTCCTAGCAGCCCCAAGATCGGTAGTCGTGACTAGGACCATTGACGATTATGATGTTAACTTAAACTTTAGAGGAAAACGCCCAATTGATAAAGAAATTAAGGGGTGTATTTACTAATCTGCGGGTTTGAGAAGTGGAGATGTTGCCTATAGCAACCAATCAGATTCTAGCTGTCATTTATTTAGTACATTCTACAAGATGACAGCTAGAATCTGATTGGTTGCTATAGGCAACATCTCCACTTTTCAAATCCACAGTTTAGCAAATATACCCCTTAGGGTTAGATTTACTGAAGGGCGGTTTGACGAAACCGACAGTTTTTGGACGTTTTTCAACCGGTTTTAAAGTCACCGTCAAAATTGATAAATTCCAAACCATCATTAAAACAGCCAGAAAGCACTTTTTTTTTTAAAGCCACCACTTTACAGATCGCCATCCTGATTTTAACAATGATGAACATACAAACAGCCGGATTTACTAAGCTGGGGATTGCAAAACCGCCAAAAAAAAAGAGGTGGTTAAGAGAGGCGAGATTGCTCAAACTGCGTGCGGCCATTCAGAACATAGGAAGGAGCACCACAGACATATACATTATGGGGGTAATCATTATTTATTGATTAAGGGGCAAAATTAATTTATAATTAGTTTATGCTGTAAATTTTATTTTTCATTTTATTGTATTATATTATGGGGAAATATGAATATATAATTATATCAACTGGGTTTTACTATTTGATTGCAAATGGTGCAATCATTATTTATGGTGCAGACATGGGGCACTACATAGTGCCCCATGATATAATAATACAATCATACTGTCCCCTTAATATAATGAAAAATAACATTTGTCCACAAAAGTTAATTATATATTAATTTTACTCCTTAAGCAATAAATATTTACGGCCCCCATAATATATATATCAATAGTCCTCCCCTTATGTTCTGAATGAAACGGTAGCTCAAACAGCGCGTATGTGCTATTAAGCCAATCAGAAGCGAGTATAGAAAAATCTAAGCTCCGTTCACGTGAGTGCGGCTGAATCAGACGTAGACGCAGTCTCAGCTGCGCCTCTTGGAGGGCTGGAGGAAATATACGAGATGACGATGACACCAGCACTGTTATTGGCTGATTGCATTTTGACCTCTAACTGATGGTAATTAATTAATTAGTGTTTTAGCTGTATTATGTCAATTCTCTGCCGTCTATTGGCAATATTTGTCATTTCCATATGGAATACTGCAGGAACTAAGGGATGTGGAGCTGCTTGTTTGTAATTATAATTTATATGGTAAGTGCGACTTTCGTATTTTTTAATAACTAAGACAATAATCTCTCATGTATGTGACACTTCATTACATTATTATATTGTGTACAAACAAGTTTTATAGTCGGATGTATCCTGAGATACGTAAGACTTTATAAGCGCACATAAAAATGCTTTTGTTCTGTACATCTGTTTCTGCGTATGCTGGGAGAGCGAAATGCGTCCAACTACGAATTTGGCCCTAAGCATCCAATTTTCAGTGCATTCAAGACCCATCCTCTGTTGTGAAAATGTTTTATTTCATATAATTATCAAGATGAACGTGGAAATAATAATTGCATGAAATAAACAAAAGAATAAACAATCTAACAATAGATTATTCTTTAAATAAATGTCACCATTTGCAAATTGTTTTCAAGAGAATTGATCGCCTGCATCTCGGATGCTCAGAGTTCAGGAGGCTGATTGGCCGATCATTAAGTGTTAGCAGTTGTCATTTTGTCAAATTATTTTTATTTGAATCAATAAATTAGTTTGTTTTTTTCACTGGACATGTTCCTGCCGTCAGATTTTGTTAGGTATAGAAACACAGAAACATAGACTTTGACGGCAGATAAGAACCACTTGGCCCATCTAGTCTGCCCATTTCTTAACCTCTGGTAACCACAAACTCTATTTGCTCTTTGTGATGATATCCTTATGTCTATCCCAAGCATGTTTAAACTGCTCTACTGTATTATCCTCTACCACCTCTGATGAGAGGCTATTCCACTTATCCACTACCCTTTCTGTGAAGTAGTTTTCTTCACATTTCCTCTGAGCCTACTTCCCCCCAGTGTCAGTACATGTCCTCATGTTCTAATACTTCTCTTCCCCCCAGTGTCAGTACATGTCCTCGTGTCCTAATACTTCTCTTCCCCCCAGTGTCAGTGCATGTCCTCGTGTCCTAATACTTCTCTTCCCCCCAGTGTCAGTACATGTGCTCGTGTTCTAATACTTCTCTTCCCCCCAGTGTCAGTGCATGTCCTCGTGTCCTAATACTTCTCTTCCCCCCAGTGTCAGTACATGTCCTCGTGTTCTAATACTTCTCTTCCCCCCAGGGTCAGTACATGTCCTTGTGTTCTAATACTTCTCTTCCCCCCAGTGTCAGTGCATGTCCTCGTGTCCTAATACTTCTCTTCCCCCCAGTGTCAGTATATGTCCTCGTGTCCTAATACTTCTCTTCCCCCCAGTGTCAGTACATGTCCTCGTGTTCTAATACTTCTCTTCCCCCCAGCGTCAGTACATGTCCTCGTGTCCTAATACTTCTCTTCCCCCCAGTGTCAGTACATGTCCTAGTGTTCTAATACTTCTCTTCACTCCAGTGTCAGTACATGTCCTCGTGTCCTAATACTTCTCTTCACTCCAGTGTCAGTACATGTCCTCGTGTCCTAATACTTCTCTTCCCCCCAGTGTCAGTACATGTCCTCGTGTCCTAATACTTCTCTTCCCCCCAGTGTCAGTACATGTCCTCGTGTTCTAATACTTCTCTTCCCCCCAGTGTCAGTACATGTCCTCGTGTTCTAATACTTCTCTTCCCCCCAGTGTCAGTACATGTCCTCGTGTTCTAATACTTCTCTTCCCCCCCAGTGTCAGTACATGTCCTCGTGTTCTAGTACTTCTCTTCCCCCCAGTGTCAGTACATGTCCTCGTGTCCTAAAACTTCTCTTCCCCCCAGTGTCAGTACATGTCCTTGTGTTCTAATACTTCTCTTCCCCCCCAGTGTCAGTACATGTCCTAGTGTTCTAATACTTCTCTTCCCCCCAGTGTCAGTACATGTCCTCGTGTCCTAATACTTCTCTTCCCCCCAGTGTCAGTACATGTCCTCGTGTTCTAATACTTCTCTTCCCCCCAGTGTCAGTACATGTCCTCGTGTCCTAATACTTCTCTTCACTCCAGTGTCAGTACATGTCCTCGTGTTCTAATATTTCTCTTCCCCCCCCCCAGTGTCAGTACATGTCCTCGTGTTCTAGTACTTCTCTTCCCCCCAGTGTCAGTACATGTCCTCGTGTTCTAATACTTCTCTTCCCCCCAGTGTCAGTACATGTCCTCGTGTCCTAATACTTCTCTTCCCCCCAGTGTCAGTACATGTCCTCGTGTTCTAATACTTCTCTTCCCCCCAGTGTCAGTACATGTCCTCGTGTTCTAATACTTCTCTTCCCCCCAGTGTCAGTACATGTCCTCGTGTTCTAATACTTCTCTTCCCCCCAGTGTCAGTGCATGTCCTCGTGTTCTAATACTTCTCTTCCCCCCAGTGTCAGTACATGTCCTCGTGTTCTAATACTTCTCTTCCCCCCCAGTGTCAGTACATGTCCTCGTGTTCTAATACTTCTCTTCCCCCCAGTGTCAGTGCATGTCCTCGTGTCCTAATACTTCTCTTCCCCCCAGTGTCAGTACATGTCCTCGTGTTCTAATACTTCTCTTCCCCCCAGTGTCAGTACATGTCCTCGTGTCCTAATACTTCTCTTCCCCCCAGTGTCAGTACATGTCCTCGTGTCCTAATACTTCTCTTCCCCCCAGTGTCAGTACATGTCCTCGTGTTCTAATACTTCTCTTCACTCCAGTGTCAGTACATGTCCTCGTGTCCTAATACTTCTCTTCACTCCAGTGTCAGTACATGTCCTCGTGTCCTAATACTTCTCTTCCCCCCAGTGTCAGTACATGTCCTTGTGTCCTAATACTTCTCTTCCCCCCAGTGTCAGTACATGTCCTCGTGTCCTAATACTTCTCTTCACTCCAGTGTCAGTACATGTCCTCGTGTCCTAATACTTCTCTTCCCCCTAGTGTCAGTACATGTCCTCGTGTCCTAATACTTCTCTTCCCCCCAGTGTCAGTACATGTCCTCGTGTTCTAATACTTCTCTTCCCCCCCAGTGTCAGTACATGTCCTAGTGTTCTAATACTTCTCTTCCCCCCAGTGTCAGTACATGTCCTCGTGTCCTAATACTTCTCTTTCCCCCAGTGTCAGTACATGTCCTCGTGTTCTAATACTTCTCTTCCCCCCAGTGTCAGTACATGTCCTCGTGTCCTAATACTTCTCTTCCCCCCAGTGTCAGTACATGTCCTCGTGTTCTAATACTTCTCTTCACTCCAGTGTCAGTACATGTCCTCGTGTCCTAATACTTCTCTTCACTCCAGTGTCAGTACATGTCCTCGTGTCCTAATACTTCTCTTCCCCCCAGTGTCAGTACATGTCCTTGTGTCCTAATACTTCTCTTCCCCCCAGTGTCAGTACATGTCCTCGTGTCCTAATACTTCTCTTCACTCCAGTGTCAGTACATGTCCTTGTGTCCTAATACTTCTCTTCCCCCCAGTGTCAGTACATGTCCTCGTGTCCTAATACTTCTCTTCCCCCCAGTGTCAGTACATGTCCTCGTGTTCTAATACTTCTCTTCCCCCCCAGTGTCAGTACATGTCCTAGTGTTCTAATACTTCTCTTCCCCCCAGTGTCAGTACATGTCCTCGTGTCCTAATACTTCTCTTTCCCCCAGTGTCAGTACATGTCCTCGTGTTCTAATACTTCTCTTCCCCCCAGTGTCAGTACATGTCCTCGTGTCCTAATACTTCTCTTCCCCCCAGTGTCAGTACATGTCCTCGTGTTCTAATATTTCTCTTCCCCCCCCCAGTGTCAGTACATGTCCTCGTGTTCTAGTACTTCTCTTCCCCCCAGTGTCAGTACATGTCCTCGTGTTCTAATACTTCTCTTCCCCCCAGTGTCAGTACATGTCCTCGTGTCCTAATACTTCTCTTCCCCCCAGTGTCAGTACATGTCCTCGTGTTCTAATACTTCTCTTCCCCCCAGTGTCAGTACATGTCCTCGTGTTCTAATACTTCTCTTCCCCCCAGTGTCAGTGCATGTCCTCGTGTTCTAATACTTCTCTTCCCCCCAGTGTTAGTACATGTCCTTGTGTTCTAATACTTCTCTTCCCCCCCAGTGTCAGTACATGTCCTCGTGTTCTAATACTTCTCTTCCCCCCAGTGTCAGTACATGTCCTCGTGTTCTAATACTTCTCTTCCCCCCAGTGTCAGTGCATGTCCTCGTGTTCTAATACTTCTCTTCCCCCCCAGTGTCAGTACATGTCCTCGTGTTCTAGTACTTCTCTTCCCCCCAGTGTCAGTGCATGCCCTCGTCTTCTAATACTTCTCTTCCTTTGTAGAATGTTTCCCTCCTGCACCTTGTTATAACCGCTACAGGGGCAAAAGCAGGATTTGTAGAGGGGGGCTTCCACACCATGCCGCCAGTGGGCGTGACCAACATGCATGGGGGCGTGGCTAAATTTTTAGACAGTACTTGGCTGCTCTCCAACTCTTCCTATCCCCATAATATACACGGGCAATGCTGCCTGCACTACTGTGAGGTGCACTCAGCTCTCCCTTTTCAAGCAGAACCGTGTGAAGCGGGGGCAGGGTCCAGCCACCTCAATTATACAGTGCCCCAGGCTTGGAGGGGGGTTTCTAAGCACTAGGACCCCCCCCCCCCCCTCGGTTTGCCTATATGCTGATATATATGAAAGTTTCTATCATTTCCCCCCGTTCCCTTCTCTGCTCCAAACTATACATATTAAGATCTTTTAGTCTTTTGGGGGTAAGTTTTGTGCTGTAGACCATGCACCTTCTTAGTTGCCCTTTTTAGATGTGCTACACAGGAGTCAGAGAGCCTATTGCTTTCATTCCAGAAATCTGGTTACATTCGGACCCGCAGAAGATGAAGTGAGTAGGGTTAGAATAACCTACAGGAACCAGAGCATTAGAACTAACAGCAGCAGTTTTGGAGTGGGAGGTCAGCATTTAACTAATTAAACGTAAGCTAAATATTAATAACATCTTAGAGCAGTGACGTGAGACTCCTTATTAGTCAATACATCACTTGTTATTGTGTGACCGAGCAGACATTATACTCACTCCCATTGTGTAACGGCGTGCACTCGCAGCGTCAGTTACCCAGAAGAAACCTGGATGCCAGCAGATGCAAAATACCAATGATATTAATTTTGCCATATTTTTATTGATAATCTCTGCAAGTGAATTTCCCTTATTTGGATCTGCAAATAAATTAATTTATTTAAAAATAAGCAAAGAGATGTCTCTCATCTCTATGTTCTCTCACTCATCCACGACAGTGGTCATCTTATTCCAAACTAAACGGTTCTTTTCAGCACCACAGACAAGGGGGGGTAACATTTGTACATGATTAAAAGTAGAGGAATCAATGCACCAACAATATACTTATAGAGACAGCTGGGCTGGTAAAACTGTAAATGGAAGATAAGTATCAGCCAGAGGGTTCTGGGAGAAAATTAAAAAAAATTATAGAGAAGAGAAGAAAAACAATGACAACTCTACTGATTAGTGAATTCTGCCCCATCATAGATGCTAGCACATTGAAATAAAGTCAGATCTGGTTTTTTTTTACATTTTAAATGTAAACAATGTAGTGGGTATAAAATTGCCCTCTTGAAGTAGTTTATGATCCAAAAGAGTCACTACGGTTGAGATACAGATGCTCACAGAAATATGGCACTGGTCCGCAAACAACATCTAAATGATTTTGCCAAACTAAACAAATCTGTTCGGACATTCCAGGAAAGGCAAAACAATACAGTTTACACTCTGGCTTTTTTTTTTTTTTTTTTTTAAGCTTCAGCTCTACTTTAATCTATTTACTGTATCATAGCGTTGCAATAACCAGGCAAACTATTTTTTTTTTGCAGCAGATTTGATCTGACTGTGACCTGGTTCCCCTCCACCATCTCTAAAGCAATACTAATAACAACCGAGCCCAGGGGACACAAGAAAACACAGAGTCAGCAGTATTAATGTATGTACAGCGCAGCCGGAGCTAATTAAAACCGAGCAATTAAAAAACAATTACTTAATATAACACAGGCTGCAGATCATTCTTTGGGTGCTGGGCTGTGTTTTAAATAAGGATCATTTGTTGAGTGATAATATTTGCCTTTAATCCACACCATATTCTTCATTACCGCACACGGGAGTGAGTAATAATCCTGTGTTAGTCTATTCAGAGTTGCACTTAGATGCACAATACTCGCAGAAGGGTTTCGCTGTGTATATACTCTGCCTTATTAACAGCTCTTTGCTGAACTGCAGATAATTAAAGGGATGAATTTCAGAAAAGAATGTTAAGTAATATTCCACTACTGCCTGAGACTTAATCTTTATACACATCCATTTTATCGTTATAACGATCCAGGCTGAGCTGCTAATAGTTATATGTTCATATACGGCCATTATAAACTTTGTTATTGCTGGCTTGATGCACAATGCAGCCGGCACAGACGCAGTCAGAGGATAAAGACCTTTATATTAAACTCTGCAAAACATAGTAAGATTTTTATGCTGGATGTAAGAATACCCCGCTAATTCGGAGGGTCCTATTGGCACTAGGGCAGCCTTACTGTCAACACACTAAGAACATAGATGACAAGAGTCCCTATTTCTCCTGGACAGTTCCAATTTTTGCAAAAAGGGTGTGGCCTACAGGTTGAAGGAGTGTAACATTACAATTATGGGCGTGGTTTGTGCGGATGACGGCGTGTATTCTGCCAATCGGAGAGGGGTTTTGGGTTGAATGGGTGCTGCCTAAATTGTCCTGATTTTGCACTCAGGAATGTTGGTTGGGACGCATGAATTAAAGAGGAAATACAAGGTTCCTCTTGTTGATGTTGCGGCGTTACCTCGATCTCATGGCTCTTACGTAATGCGCCAATGACCAGGAGCGCATAGCAAGATTTAACAGAAGGACCACTCTACCAAGACCCTCACACTGCTCCTCTGAGCCTATGGAAGGGGGGGCATCTGCTCCCCAGGCCGGTCCCATAGTGGGTTACATTTTTTTCCTTTAAGATGTTCGTAATAGGCTACTGAGTCGAGTCTTGCCCCCCGGGCTACAACTTGCCAACTCTCCCCTGGCGTATGGGGGGCACATACACAATGAAGCCCCTTTTTGTAAAAGAAGCTTCAAGCACACGAATGTGTCACATATAATAACAATTAATTCAAGCAACAATCAGGTAAAACGAGCAGAAATTTAGGAGAAAAACTGAAAAGTTTTATTTAATAAATGGGGTGGGTTGAATATAGACATTTTACATGTATGATACATAACGGGTATGAAAGTGGGGGTAAGAAACACTGGACTAAAATTTGAATTAAGGATTATATAGTAACAAGGGATCATAAAAAGTCTGTGAGTCGTATTCTCCGGCTGCAGTATACAAGGTTCAGGGCTGTAGAGTTTTATTTGGAATAACAGTTTTACAACACAATACGTGGCAGCTTCTAGCTTATGGAATCCTTAATTTATTCCACTTTTTACGCGTGCTGTTTCAGAAGAGCGTTCTCCATCGTCTGTGCGACCGGCCGTCTTGCTGAGTGTGAAGAATGTTCTATGCACAGATACCCTGCAGAGTCACAGAGGGACTGTCAGACTTTCAGACAGACGCTAGACAGAGTTGGAAATGTTTTCTCTTCACTTATATTGTGCAGACATGTTTCTATCTCTCGGGGTACCTATACTGTCACATCAGCTGTCTTTTGATTATCATATTAAACTCAGATACTTATTGTCCTTTAGCCATATATAGGACAAAGCAAAACACAAAGATTAGGGAGTGTGACTGGATCACATATAAATAACTGATGGTATGAATTTATTTAAAGGAAAGGGCGCTTTTTTATATAAATTGCCAATGCACTTATTTTTAATATTGTGTATACTTTGAGATAGGAAATCGTTATTTCTTAGACCAGGGTAGAAAATGTGTTTTTTCTGTTTATCCTCTCTAGAGGAAATGCATTATGTCTGATGTATATATCTGATACAATGAGCCTTTGTTTACAAAGCCTTTGGTACATTGTGATGTGGGGAAGTGGCTTGTTTTGGGTTTTTGCTGTTCTGTGGGAATGTGTATTCGGCGACTACCTGAAGAAGGTGCTCATGTCAGATAGACCTTTTGGGGCATTTTCAATTGTCGGCAGAAATGCCAAAAATCTTGCTGCGCGCGCACTATTACCATTATTACGGTAATAGTGCGCATAAAAACCGTTATTACGGTAGTTTTCTCGCTGGATTTCAGCTTGCAGCTCCCTGAGCCGTGAGCTGAAATCCAGCTTACTATTACCGTAATAACGGTAATAGTTTTAACACCGTGGAAAACGGCGACAATTGAATATGCCGCTTTGACTTGCTAGCATGTATCCTGCCTCTGAAATAAGCTCCAGGATATCACAGCAAGGTGTTTAAGAATTTCATAACTAAGTGTAAATATTAGTGGCTTTGCAATGCATGTAAATCCATGTTTGTGTAAACAGGTTATATCCTGATTCTAAAAATAGCCTATGTCTAAACTGTATAAAAGGCACTAGCTTGTATTGGAAACTTGTTCTTCTGATTTTCATCTGACCTGATAACACTAGTACCACTAACCAGTGTGAGAGCAAATAAACATCTTACTGCTTGGAAACATCTTCAATATTGCTCTAATCCTGTGACCAACAGATTAGACCCTAAATCGAATCCATTCTCCGGCTGTCTCTGAGGTTTGGAACCAGCTTTCCAGTACCACCGCTCTGCCTGTTACCCAGCAGCCCTGGTCAGTGTGATAGGCCAGGGGGGATCCATTCACAGCAACCCGCATCCATAGTAAGAGGTCCGGAGTTACCAGCCCAGGTGCACCAGTAACGGGGTGCACTCGCAGCGTCAGTTACCCAGAAGAAACCTGGATGCCGGTATAGGAGTCCAGTGGTGGCAGCTCGTGTAAGCCCTCCTACTGCGGCAAGAGGGCGCATTTGGGATAAAAAATAGGAATGGTGGCAAAGTAAGCCCAGCCGGTTCCCAGCAACAGCAGACAGGGTGGCATAGGTGGTCCATCCTGTCGCAGGGAGTATTAGACTGACAGCCGAATAGTGAATTTAATAATGGAATTCACAATCCACATCAGGAATCGAAAACCATATAATGCAAATCTGCGCACGAACCAGAGATACGGAAAAATTGGATTTGATTTCGGTCTGGGTGGAGTTCACTTTAAATTTGACAAAACTCAGAGACTAATATATTTCAATGTAGAGAAATTGTGTTAACAGACTCATTTGAGTTTCTGTCTCCTGGGTTGTAAGAGAACGTAATGTACGTACTCAGAGAGGGCAGAACAAGTTTGGATAAATGAATCATTAGCCACCGCTGGATCACAACTTTAAGCAGTAACCCGACCTTAGAAGGAAATAGGAAAAGAATATAAACGATTTAGCAGTTCCACAACTAAGGTTTTGTTGCTGATTATTCACTAGAAAAGGTCAATAAGGGAATAAATAATCTACTTTTCAAATATTGTTTTGGATCAACAAATTTTATTCAAATGAAATGCAACAACAAATTGAGCCATTCTACATTATAAATGACCTTTTGTACCCTTAATATGTCTTGTTTATGTTGTGGATTGTATCTATAATAAGTAATAACTGATTTGTAAACTGATTTTCTGACAACAGAAGTACAATGAACAGAGGCAGATACTGGTTCTTGCAGGGAGGTTATAATATATTATATATCAGCCCGGTTATGAAGTTCTAGAAGGGGATCTGTCCCTTGTGTAAAATTTTGCCTGCAGAGGTTTCCAGATATGAAATACAACTGGGTTTTGAACAAATAATAACCTGTAAAACTAGACTTGTTTCTCATATTTCTGTAACTTGTAGCCGTGTTATCTTTTGTGTCCCCTCTAAAAGTTAACTATAGTTGTATAATCTAATATATAAATGCTTAGTGGCGTCTGTCTGTCTGTGTGTGTGTGTGAAAAAAAACAACCAAGTTGCAGCGCCACCTGCTGGGCAGAGTTATACACTGACCTACTAAATTCTTAGTGTGTGTGGGGAAAAAAATTCAAAAAGGGCTGAAATTTGGTAGGACTCAAACTCATTTTCGTGAGGTAATTTTACCTCATGAACACACATGTGTAGAGGCGTGCGTTAGTGTGTGTGTGTGGAAAAAACTATTTTCTCAGAAAGGGCTCCTCCAATTGACCTGAAATTTGGTATACTGACATTATTTGACAAAAAAATTAGAATAGTCAAGTCAGTTAACTTCCATCATCCCTCCTTCCCCCCAAGATCGGGGTAGTAAAGGCTAAATTTACGAGTTGAGGGGTCAAACTCATTTTCGTGAGGTAATTTTACCTCATGAACACACATTAAAAAGGGCGCTTGCGTCGGGAAGTAACGATCTTCCCCTGAGGAGGCCTGGGCTAGGCCCAAATGCATGACAAGAACTTTTTTAAGACCTTAAGTATCTTGATTTGACTAGAATGCATGAGTATCATGCACGGGTTAACTTGTAATATAATATAATCACAGAGTGCATGCAGGCAGTTTGTGGGATAAACCAGTGTTTGTGAGTTGGGGAGCTAACACTTAACTAGGAACCAATGACGTCACTGATGTACAGATTATGCAGTCTGCTAATGCACTAGGTTCTAGTGAAAGCATCGAGGCGTGAGGTACTTAGTGTCTCCATGCCTTGGTGATGTTATTAATCACTAGTGAATCCGCCCTAATCCTCACCTTAGGTCTAATCTCAGTGCATTTAGCACCCCCGGTCGTTATTGACATCACTAATTCCTAGTAAGTTGATAGGCTGAATATTTGAGAGTGCAGAGACAGTCCCAGGTGTTAACGTTTTGTTCCTGGAAATTTAAGTCCCTGAAATGTCCCTATTGTTCAATATTGACCAACTTCACAATACAATTCCTCTCTTTCTCAATGTTAGATGAATTTCTTCTGCTATTTTCTCGTTATCTAGGTAAATATTTATTGAGCAGAGTATTTAAAATGCTAAAAAAGTATATAACAATTAAATTCGTGTGCAAGGACATAAGGCAGTAGGCGATATACTGTATATTAGTTTTTCTTTAGATTGTTCTTTTTATTTCTGAAAGTAGTCTTTGGAAAACTCAAACTTTTCTCTCCAGTAAATAAATGTAATTCGGCTTTCATGGTGGAGATAACGAGGGCTTTAGATCCAAGCCGGCTCTCCGGTGAAAGGAGACAAATGACATCTGCGGTGAAGCTGTGGAGTGAGGCGTTCATCCGCTCGTGGGAGGGGGGGGGGGGGCAGCACACGAAATACCGATAAGTCCCCTGAGCTCCCCAGCAGTACAGCAAAGAGGTCATTAGATTGGAGGGATAGAGAGGATCATGGGGAAGGCGATGGCACGGAATCCGCACAGATCTGGGTCACTTATAGACTTCACTTATTCTGGATGAGAAGAAGGTTTTATAACAGGGAGCTGCGCTACAGAGTAACAGGAAAACAATGTTTAATAAACGCTGGAAGACTGACATGTTTAACATAGAAAGATGGAGCAATGATAACTGAGAACTCTGTAGGGGATTGGGACAAATTCAATGCTCAGAAACAAGGCTAATAAAGCCTATTTAAAAGGGATGGAAGACTTCAGTCCGATGGTAATAGCTATTGTGATTGGCTGGGGGGTTTGGCATCAACAGAGCGTATTTATATAGCGCCAGCGCTGTACAGAGAACTCACTCACATCAGTCCCTGCCCCATAGGAGCTTATAGTCTAAATTCCCTAACATACACACACACGCAGACACACACACACAGACAGAGAGACAGACAGACCAAGGTCAATTTATTAGCGGCAAATTAACCTACCAGTATGTTTTTGGAGTGTGGGGGGGAAACCGGAGCACCCGAAGGAAACCCACGCAAAAATGGGGAGAACATACAAACTCCTCACAGATAAGGCCATGGTCGGGAATTGAACTCATGACCCCAGTGGTGTAAGGAAGAAGTGCTAACCACTGAGCCACCGTGCTGGTTGCAACTTGATAATTGGAGATGACTCAGACTGCAACATTTACAAGGCTTGGGAGGGGGGCAGGGATGTACCAAAGTATCCGCTATAGGAACGGCCCAGGGGGCAGCTGACCCCCCCAGTCAGAACGTGAGGGGGAGAAGCCTTCAGTCCAAAGTACTTTGTGTCACACAATACAAGCTTCTATGAGAAGTAAAGAGGACAGGTTATCCCAATTGGCACAAGTAGCAAGCCAGTACTTCAATCGAATCCACAGTGTCAATGAAAACCAGAGCACTAGGAGTAAAGCCACGCAACACACAAACTCCACACAGATAACTTATCTGGTCAGGAATCAACTCGCTGTGAGGTAGAAGTGATAACCACTGAGCCACCAATGTTCCATGTAAGATGTCCCACTCACCTTAGGCTGGGCACACACTACAGAACATTTCTCCCAATGTGTTATTTATAACGATTTTACCAAAAGTCCCGATCAGCCGCCTATCCCTGTGTACACACCGTACACGTTTTACACTATTTACATTCAGATCTGTGCTCTTCATCCGAAAAGATCGTGAACCCAGCCTTAGATTGTAAGCTCTTTTGGGCAGAGCCATCTTTACCTTCTGTTTCATTCATAGTATGTCATTTGTGTCCCGGTCCCCTCGATGTACATCGCTGCATAATATGTTGGTGCTTTATAAATAAAAGATAATAACAATATTAATTCTTCAACTTCCTACTTCAGATCTTGTATCTGACGTGACTCATTGAGCTTTGTTTATGAATGGTACCTTGTACAATACTTCACAGCTCCCATCTTATTTTAATGGAAATTGATGTCTCACACGTGTCATGTTCTGGGATATTTAATTATTTTTATTCTGCAGATCCTGCTAATATCCAGACAAATTGAGGTCATTTTGATGAATGAAAGAAACGGGGTTTGTCGGACTGATGTAGAAGAAGTGGAGCTGCTCTGTATGCTGAGGATTATGGGGCTGTTTCCACTTATCTCCTGTGCCCTTGACGGTTTCCTCAGGTCCCCCGTGACTCACTCTTTAGATTGGAATCCGGGACGACAGCGGAACACGGCGAGCCGGTCTGGTTTCTAATAATCTACAAGCAGAAGGCTAGTCACCCGATGATTGACTGCTGGCCGAGACATCACACTCATCATTCACATGGAAGATTAAATGACCCTACAGCTGCCAATCTCCCTGCGGAAGATTTAACACTTTCCTTTTCATAAGCACGTTGTAAAAAAAAAGTTTAACATCCATCATGCAATCTCGCTGACTAATTGTCCCAAGTTAGCCACTTGTGTGTGATCTGCTTGAAAACAGATCCTGGGGTATATTTACTAAACGGTGGGTTTGAAAAAGTGGAGATGTTGCCTATAGCAACCAATCAGATTCTAGCTGTCATTTATTTAGTGCATTCTACAAAATGAAAGCTAGAATCTGATTGGTTGCTATAGGCAACATCTCCACTTCTTCAAACCTGCAGTTCAGTAAATCTAGCCCCCTTTTAGGAGCTGAAACCTGCATGTGACCAGCACTAGTGCAGACACCAATCAAAGTACGAGAAAGAGAGAAGAGTGAGACTGTGACTAGTATTATTCCCATATTCTCCTGAACAGAAGGGTTATATGGAAAGATCTGCTTATATCCTGCTAGTTCATTAAGATCATTAAAATCCTAGGGAAGGGGTTCCTATAATTCAACAGTATGGTGACTGCTTCCTTCCTCAATCTAACAAGTTCCGTAAAAAACTTTTTTTCCGGTAACTTGTGCTAATGCTGGCGTACATGATCATAATTAAAAGATTTCAGGGCTGTCATCTCTGCTGCAAAGAGCAGAGCTGGACAGTGCAGGTGTGGAGGGATCACATGATCCCTCCCTGTCACTCACAGCTCTCTCTCTGTTACTATAGTTGCAGAGACAGAGCGGAGATGTTTGTGCGCATGCCCAGGTCTTCAAACTGCACATGCGCAATTGCAGTATGAAGAGGAATGAAGATGACCAGGAGGAGATCTGGAGACAGCGCATTACGAAGAGGAGGGTAAGTGTGTTTTTTTTTTACCACAGAAACAACAGTTTATCGGAACTGCTGTTTCTGTGTTGCGTTCTTCATAAATTTGAGAAATAGTTCAATCCTTATCAATGCGATAAGGATTGAAAACTATTTTTCACTTTATGTGAACATTGATAAATGTGCCCCCAAGTATCTCATGGACTTATATACATCGCAGCTCCACATAGCAATATATTGCAGAACCTGCTGCACTGCCGGTCCGAGCAGAGTGACGGTGATACATACAGCCTGGCAGGCAGTGTGCTGTGGATATGAACGTTATATTGCAGCTATAGCGGCAGCACCAAGCTAAAGGACATCTGTGTTGTTCTCAGTCTGAAGGCTGGGAGGTGATTCCGCGGGGAAATACGATATATTGCAGGAAATGTTTGTAGCTGAAGACATTTCGTGTTACATCTCTCTCCAGAAACAAACATTTCACAACCTTGGCCGCGAGCTAGATACAGTTTTTCTTTTTGTCATGTACCGCGGTCTTACAATGGGGCCCAATTTCAGCTTCATTAAGCCCTGGAGCTGCCACAGAAACTCTCCACACAAAGGACAGTACATCCCGCACGGATTCTGTGAATTAAACCTCTCAAGGTACAAGATTCACTCAAATTGTTCTCTCTCCGCACAGTGACTCTGTCTGAATTTCATTACACCGAGGGGAGACATTCCTGCTCCTGCTGGCGGAACATAAATGGACGTAAAACCCAAACAGTTCTTAAGCAGAGGGCGGAAAGAGACAGGCGAATAATATAGATATAGGAAAATGCCTTTAATATCTACTTGTTATTTTTATAAAGACGTTATAAGGAACGATACGTTTGCTTTATAACCCATTAGGCAGCGCAAGTGAGGCTGTTACATTGTACACAGTAATAAAATAACTCACCCCCGGTGGGGTTTCAAAGAAAGCCCATGGAAATCATTTACAATGTGTAACAACGGAGGGGGGGAGGGCAGCATTTCTTATTTAATTGGGGTTATTATGAATCACATTCATAAATACCCCCCCTGTGTTCCTGGGAAAAAAAAGTTTAAAAAAACACTTTCCAAAGCTATAGTCTGTCTTATTGTATATGCATAAAAATCCTATAACATATTTATATCCTTACTTCATGTTACAGTGAGTTGTTTACATTCCCCCTTGTGTTTTATCACAATGCTAAGTCAGGAATGGGTCAAAGTGCTCTTGTTCTGGGACCCCGAGTGTCAACATGCCTTATTCTGGAACCCCGAGTGTCAATGTACCTTGTTCTGGGACCCCAAGTGTCAGTGTACCTTGTTCTGGGACCCCGAGTGTCAGTGTACCTTGGTCTGGGACCCCGAGTGTCAATGTACTTTGTTCTGGGACCCCGAGTGTCAGTGTACCTTGTTCTGGGACCCCGAGTGTCAACATACCTTGTTCTGGGACCTCGAGTGTCAGTGTACCTTGTTCTGGGACCTCGAGTGTCAATGTACCTTGTTCTGGGACCTCGAGTGTCAATGTACCTTGTTCTGGGACCTCGAGTGTCAGTGTACCTTGGTCTGGGACCCCGAGTGTCAATGTACCTTGTTCTGGGACCCCGAGTGTCAGTGTACCTTGTTCTGGGACCCCGAGTGTCAACATACCTTGTTCTGGGACCTCGAGTGTCAGTGTACCTTGTTCTGGGACCTCGTGTGTCAATGTACCTTGTTCTGGGACCTTCGAGTGTCAATGTACCTTGTTCTGGGACCTCGAGTGTCAGTGTACCTTGTTCTGGGACCCCGAGTGTCAACGTACCTTGTTCTGGGACCCCGAGTGTCAACGTACCTTGTTCTGGGACCATGAGTGTCAACACGCTCTTGTTCTGGGACCCCAAATGTCAACGTACCTTGTTCTGGGGCCCTGAGTGTCAGTGTGCTCTTGTTCTTTGACCCGAGTGTCAACGTACCTTGCTCTGGGACCCCGAGAGTCCACGTGCCTTGTTGTTGGAACCCAAAAGTCCCCATTAGAATATATTGCATATCTGACAACCAGGAGACACCTAAAACAGATATGGGAACCAACTTGGAGTCCCAACCCACAGGTTGCTCAACGCTGGTCCAAACTGCTGTGGTGAAGGGCAATAATACAATCACAAACTAATTGAACTTTCCTTCTCAAAAGTCCTTTCATAAAGAAGGAAAAACTCAACATTGACATTTTGTATCCAGCACAGGCAGATAATCAGGGCACTGGATCGTATAAAACAGGTTTGTGTGTAGGCCCGCAGCAACTAAGAGATGACCTTTAAAGTTTAATTATACCCATCATGGAGGAAGTGTTATAACTTAACAACATCATTAGTCAAGGAAGTACAGTAAGTATACTTTCCTCAATTAGTCGTCCTGAGCTATGGGCTCCTATAGTAATAAAATTTGAAATATTTTAATGCGCTCTGTCTTAAAACTTTTATTTATTTTGCATGCAGAGAAAAGCCTCGTTAATTATATGCTAAATACGCCAAGTTATATGTGGAAATACTCAGGCAATTAAAAGACTTGTAATGTGCATTATGGATATAAATTAGCAAGCGAAAAAACAAGAAATAAATCTGCACATCCCTCATTTACCCTACTACGTAAACCTTCAGTCAAAACTAAACTGAATTACAACACAAATAGCTCATCAGAAGCCAAAAAACAATTTTGAATCAAGATTTTATTACACAAGAATTCTCGATTCATATTGAAAACAATTAACAAGGTTCAGCTGTAGCAATTAAACGGTACATAGTAACCTTTGCAAAATGTCATAACAATACAGTTATATATGAATTACGCAGATAAAAAAAAACATCAAGAAATTACAAATCCAGCTGTCAATCAAATACTGCAAGGTATAAGATTATTTTATGATCGTTGCCTTGTTCAGCTGACGACTGCGCCTGAGTTAAATTAAATTATAAGTTGTTCACCAAGTCAAAAAGTTCAGAAATGGGCGGAATTATTCAACTCAGTATAATGAAAGATTTACATGTATGAAGATATTGACCGTAAGAAAACGCTGCTTTGGCCTCAATACAATTCTGATCTAAGTAATGACATCATTCTAAGCGAGCCATTCAGCGGGACTAGTAGCCCATGAGTCATGGAGCCACGTGAAGTTGCAGAGGTCCTAAGCCCACCCAATAGTTTAAGTTTCATGACCGATTGTTCATGATAAATCCAGTGCAAGACAGTGATTCAATAACTCAACAAGTATCAATTACAATATAAAATCGATAACAGACATATCTAGGTAAAGTAAAAATTCGGCGACTGCATAGAGAAATGTCAATGATAATATTATCATAGAATATAAAATATAAACTGGATGGGAGAAGACCTACAAGAGAGGAAATCCATCGTTTAGCCATTTTAACACTAAATTGGAATGTAGGCAACCCAAAACATCCAATGAATAGACATACTTAACAATACATTTCATAAGACAAAGGGATATAAATATGGAAACCCTAAAGGAATATTAAAAGCCTAAATTCTTCACCAAGACCCCAATGGTCCAAATTGCCATGTGCATAAATCCTCATGGTGGCGATAGATCCACGTCTACACTGCAGATCCCAGATTGGTGCTGAAAGAGTCTTCTGGATCAATGTGAATATTATTACAGTGTCTGGCTACAGAGATATTAATTTGCTATTTCTAACATCTCCACAATTTTGTAAAATTATCCTTCTAAGCTGACACTTGGTTTTGCCAAGAGTAATACAGGGAGAGTCACATTGTAACTGATATATTCTAACGCGTTTTACAGTTCATAAATGAACCATTGCAATAATTCTTATGTTCTTCAACATCAGATATTTAGATTTTAGTTGGATTTTGCTTTTAACAAAATTGACTTTTTAAAACCCATGGAAAAAAGTCATCCAAAATTGTGGCTTTAAAAACCGGTCCTTGATCAATAATGCCTTTTGGCACTATTATACCATGTTTAAAGGGAAACATATCACAAAAACTTAGCTGCCGACTATCCTTAATTTCAAGTACAGACCTTGCAAATCTGTCTTAATGTTTCAGTGACCCAGTATATGACCTGTGGTTATGTATATTAGATGCGCTATCTGTTCTAATCCTCTGGATTTTATAAAGTTAAGATTTATTAAAAAGGAAAATTTAAATGCACTAAAATTCCTTTATCAACAAAGTCAATAAACATATTACGATGGGGGCTGTGGTAAGATCCTTGTTGTATGTTTACTGATAGATGCCCCCGTTCAGAAATCTTGTTTTAACATTTCATTGCTCCAATAGGACAGGGACAGATACTGACGAGTATTCTCTGTAATTTGGTGTCCACTAAATAATCAGTAATAATATTTGCTGTACTGAACAGAGCAATATCGCAATGGGACCACACAAGTGTTAGGTTTGAATCAAAGGGGTGGAAAGAGAGCATTTAAAGGGTGGTACTACAGTGGCTGAAGGTTGGACATTGACGTGAAGATTTTACTGTTTCCGTCAAATGCATTTTCCACCAACCGGCAATGCTAGCGGCAGATTGATTTCACGGGGGGTGAAGCATTTTGCATTATGAAATGCACAGTTGCGCAGAAAGAGAAGCATAATGATCCTCATAGAGTCTGAGATTTTGCTTCTACGTCTATTATGTGTTGACTCAATCAATATTCTATTATATAGCCCCCCTCTTGTTCTGTTATGCTGATCAGAGCAACAATGTGAATATTATTATAATTTATTCAAAGTAAAGTGTCAACATATTTCAAAGTAATAACGTTCCGCCTAGAGAAACTCCATCCGAGCAGCGGGGGCTTCGATCTCGCTCGGCAGATTTTCCTTGAATTCCTGGCCCCGGAATAAAGGAATGACTGCGACAGGCAGATAGTGTGACTAGTACATTAAGAAATATTGCTTGTTATTGAGGGTAATAAGACCAACGAAAGCCTCTCTCAGCACAAGGTCCGTCCGCCAAGAGCTGTTTTCCAGATGTGATTATCACAAATCCGTCTGCGTTCCCTTGTCTCAGCATTAGGAATCTTTTTGTTGAGAGCTGGGGGCTGAGGGCGGGGGGGTCATCGCAAGTATTTAATTATAAATGGAAGTGTTTGTGAAAGGTGCCAGATTCTATCAATATTCAGGGTCCTGCTATACATATTCTATTTGCGTTTGTCACTGTAACAAGTCTGAACATTAAAGGCCGCCTAATTCCTTAGATGGGATATCTTGTTTTATGGTTACCCTCATCCGGTGGAAGTCAGCATAACGATGCTGACTACCCCGACAAGACTTACCACAACATGATGATTCCGAAGGGCTTCTTAGCGACAGTCCCCGATGCCGACTACTCTTGAAATGTCGTTTACAAAGGCTTCTACATCGTACATAGGCGCATACTTACATTACACCATTAACAGCACCGATAATCCCGTCGCCGCGGTGACTGACGTCATGAAGAGCAGCTGGATTCTTACTTCTTCATCATTGTTTCAAGTTGCTTTCAACAGTAGTTGAAAACGACAAAAGTTTTGTCCTTGATACTCTAACGGATCCATTACCGTTATGAAGAGTTTTGCTTGACCATGATAACCATTTGCATTCTGGTATGTGAATTATCAATCCATTTGACTTATAAGCCTAGTGTGGGCCAGTGTGTACGTGTTGAGTCTTGAGGTGTGAAGTGTTAACCCTTTGATTGCTGGTTTGTGCATTGCTAACCTGTGTGTAACAACAAGCAAAGTTTGTACCAGTATATTGGGGTCCTATTGCCCTTATTCAATATGTAGCGGCAGATCATACTTTTCAGTTCATTACATTCAGCAAACCTATAACCTGTGTGATCGGTGTGTGAAGTGTTGAGTGCTGGAATCGCGTGTGACCCCACACAGAATACACCCAAACCAGGGACGCTGGGAGAGCGCTCTTGATAAAATCACATATTCCGGGAGTACACGAAGGCCGGACTATGGGAGATTAATGTGCTGATGAAGAACAGGGGTCTGCCAGACTAAGGTTCTAGTTATCTATATTGTGGCTTCATGTCTAGAATAGATGAATTGATAACATCAAGACGGAGGCCAGAAGGTTCATGTGGGAGGACAGTGACTGATTAAATAGCCCAATGAGCGATGGGTGAGAGAGCAGAGATAATTAGTTAGGAGGACATACTCCACAATGTGCTGGAGGCTTCACATTAGTGGTCCCTCAGCACCCGGGGACCACTTCAACGTGTCAGACAACAGATAATCAATGAAGGATTCCAGGCTCTTCATCAGGACGACCAGCACGACCCTCCCATCTATTACTGTGGGATGATAATTCTACTGTGGCTGAATTTAGACATTTACAGTGTTCAGCATCAGGGAATTAAGAATCCACACGTTAAATGTACTTCAGGGAAATCACTTGTGAAAATGATCCGGGTCTGATTCATCGAGGGCGATATCTGCCGAGCGTATCGTACGCAAATCACTTTGCGCACGTCCAGATACAGGATATACGCCAGTAAACACAGCCCTGTCCGAGGCGTCTTTCTACGCAACAGCCTACAATTTTGGGGGGTGAACAGGGCGGGATGGGGCGTTTTGTCATAGTCACTGTACAGTACGGACGTGCCAAACTCAGCACACGCAGCCGCGTCTGAATACAGCTCTGAGCATCTAAAAAGTTACTGGTTTTTCTGCCATATTTCTTGCTCCAGCTACAGGGCTAGTCTAAGTCCTGATCAGTAGTGACAACGGCTGTGTATGATGCTATAACATGTGTTTGTATCAGGAGCAACTGTAGTAATGTTTTTTATGTTAAGTAGACATTAAGAATATCCCTTCCTTGTTGAATTTGGGGTGCGCAGAGCCAATTTCCGTGCGTTTTTAGATGATTCCGAGTTTTCGATACGTTGCATCGCTGTTTAACTGCAAAGGGTTTAGAATTTGACAGCTCCTTGGTGGTGGCAGTTTCCGTTGTTTATTCACAACTTTCAATAAAATGTAGACATCTACTATGTAGAAAGAGAATAATTGAGCAGTACCTGAACATAAAAACAGAACAATTCAATAGGATTGTCCTCATGTGACAACAGGTTGCTGTGAGTTCTTCATTTTTTGCAACCGTCAAAAAATAAATAAACATCATGTGAAACGATCGCGGAGATGGACCAATGAAATGTTGCGTAAGTGTAGACATGATGACAAGTACTGAGCTTTGTGCAACCCCCAGTGTATGAATATTGATACATTTGTATCTACATCTTCCGCAGTATGACTCTTCATAGATCCTGAATGACACTAATGACAAAATAATATTAAACCAGGGCTCATAATAAGTGTTTATTGATGTTGGTTTGTTACAGATCGGCGCTCACCAGGGATACAATCAGTTCCAACACCCAATAAGGTGTTGGAAATCATATTCGATCATATATATAAATCAACACATCCTACACCCAAAAAAGTAATATTGCATGATATAAAGATTTGGGGAAATGGTTTAAGACACCCAGGAATATTAAAAGGTTTCCTTTTTGCTAAGCCTGTTAGTCCAAACATCTCGGGCTTCATATCAACTAGTCCATCAAGTTGCTTAAAAGGACATCAGAGACAACATCTTTAGGTGGCCAGAACACTTCCTAAAAAATCCACTGGGAAGGAAATAGAATAATACAAAAACGAAACAAAAAAAAAAATCACAAAGCTTTTGCAGTACCACTTGTGTCCATCAGGAGTCAGTGCGAAGTCAAATCATTGATCCACCAGGTCTTAATTAAATAAGCACTAGAAACTCTTGTAGATTATTTTACTATTCTATGACAAGTTCAATATGCATAATACACGTACTACCTAGGTGTATTTAAGAATAGGTTGGCGTGTATAATAAACGTATGCAATGCGTATATATGGTAACCAACCTGTTTCGGAAATTGTAATTGTGGATTTCCCGTTGATAATGAGTTAGTTGTCCATGAACAGTGCAAACCTGAATATAATTACAACCTGTATTGAAAGCAGTTTTAACACTTTACTGGCTGGTTTCCCCGTCACCACCTATCAGCTGCATACACTAAGCCTCAGATAAGTGCCGGGAAGGACCGGGTGTCTCGTTTCAGGAATGATCATACTTGGATTCCCCGCTCTGCACATAGACAAACTGCTTCATATACATCATCCATTTACCTGTCAGCGGCATGCGTGTGTCCTCGGCACAGACAATTGACTCTGCATATATCATTTCTTTTTGTTGGTTATTGTTAATTAACTTTTCACGTTGTGATTTGTGTTCTTTGTGCTCAATCCTAGTAATCCCGAACTTTTCTCTGCTAAATAGATTATTAACATATTAAATAGCAACTGCTACCAATCTTACTTATTAATGTCTACAATGCAAAGGGCACCCACGATGTGCAGGGGGGGCAAGCGTTAGCCACACACATGCCAATCCAGTCAAGCAGGTTGGTCTATTTTGACGGAAACCAATTGTGTCGTCTGTGGCCCCGTGTGGATATGAATCTATCTGTTCAAATGGTGAATTCACTCGGCCAATGGCTTCCATCACTCTCTGCAAACCACATACATTAAATCATCTGCCTTACAGTAGCCACTTACCATCAGCAGCTTACATTTTTTATTCCGCTATCTTATGTATAGTGTCCCCCCCCCCCTACTTATTAGATTGCAAGCTCATTGGGTCAGGACTTTCCCTTCTGTTTTATGTCATTGTATGACCTGTATTTTTCCTATTACATTAGAACCTTTGAACGGTAACTGTGGTGATTCATATTGGTGTCAGGCAGCACAGTGGCTCAGTGGTTAGCACTTCTGCTTCACAGCACTGGGGTTATTAGTTCAATTCCCAAACGGGGCCTTATCTGTGAGGAGTTTGTATGTTCTCCCCGTGTTTGCATGGGTTTCCTCCAGGTGCTCTGTTTTTTTTCCCCCACACTCCAAAAACATACTAGTAGGTTAATTGACTGCTATAAAATTAACCATAACAAGTGTGTGTGTTAGGGAATTTAGACTGTAAGCTCCATTGGGGCAGGGACTGATGTGAGTGAGTTCTCTGTACAGCGCTGCGGAATCAGTGGCACTATATATATAGCTGATGATGATAATCTACTATATGCATTCTATCCATTTAGACCTATAAAGGTGGTTCATGTTAGTAGAACATAGATCTCCCCTGGATCCCTGTCTTCCCAGTAGAGTCCCCCTTTTTCCACTCAACTCTTATTTTCCCACCATTCAAACTCTCGATGAACCCAAATTAAGTGGACAGTTGTCACTTTAACTGTTTCACATTACTTTGCATGTGAAATATGTATATTGGAAATTTTATGAGTTGAGCAAACTCCAGGGGGAACGAGGTCCTGGTGTTTGCGACGAAGATGGCGTTTTTGGTGGCGCCCATTTATTTCTACACCGACATTTAACACCTTGTAAAGAAACATTTCGACAAGTCCTCATGTTAAAGAACATACAAGTGATGACGCTTAGCGGTTTGTGTCACTGAGACCCTCATAGGTGCCCACTGCGATTCCATATCCGATCCAGGATCCACGTAAGGTGACCGTGGGCTGCTCTAATTTATCTTGGGTCTAAGCCTGAACTGGTTTTAATGGAAATTGACTTAGTCCATATTTAGCTCAGTGGTCTCAGCCGGCTTATAACCGGTTGTTGTGGCCAAGCTCCGAGAGAAGAATAGCTGATGACACAAAAAGTGATTTTCTAAAGCAGTTTTTATTATTGAGGTCAGTTTACAGATTACAGTCCTATAAAACGAGATGTAACGTTCCTGGCAGCCGGATAAAACGTCTTCGGATCTGTCAGTTGGCAGCTTCCCGGTCATATCTGTCTACTGGGAAATTCTCAAACTCATTAGCGCTCTGTTCCAATTACAAAGAACTTGTATTCTTCAGACCAGATGACACGGAGGGATCTGGAATCCCTCAGTTGTTCTGAGGCCATGATTGCACTCAGTCAGCGGAACAGGAAAGTGACGGCAGAGCCGTTCCCGCGGCCAAAACGCAACGCAACACCTCCAGGGAGGAGAGATCCGTCTTGTGGGCTGGCCCAATATTAATCATATCAATTCACTAGTCAACCGTGACGCTTCCCTTTAAGGCCTTAGGGATATCATAAGTTTGTTGCAAATGGATTGATTGTATTCTCATGAATATGAATCCTGAAAAAAGTGTCACCTGTATTTTTACTATTAACGTCAATTTCTCTCTCTTTTTTAAGTATTTTAGAGGCAGAGTTTATCTTTCAGAAGTCTGGGATCAATACTGACAATAACAATTATAATGGTACAACCATGCTCCTATGCATTCACAAAATCTTTGATATATAATCTGCATTAAGTAAATAACGGGACCAATAAACATCGACGTGTCATAGTTTTCCACTGGTATCTAAACGGTTAAACTTTTAAAGACATAATATCTACTTTAAAAGTCAAAAGCAGCACGACGCTTGCGGTCATATGGAAATGCAATCTATAAGAGAAGCCTTTCAATCTTCACTCGAATGCAAGTTGAATAATATAATGCATAGCAGAGAGCGAAACGCGTGAGGGACAGCTCGCTCCCTGGCTTTGTTCAGAGATGCTGCTTTACAGGGAGCAGAGGAAACATGACTTCTCAGCTGAGATCTTAAAGCTGTCAGTGAATTAATGACTCTTTTTTTACGGATAAAGGGTAAATCGGAGCATGAAAAAGTCATGCCTCCGAGAATGGGGGTGTTTAATTAATCGTCTGTCCATCCTCCAGCCTCAGCGCGAAAATATCAACCACAAAAGGAGACGTATGTAATTTGCAATCTGCTCATTTGGGCATCCTAGGAAAGTGTTCTGCAGCCAGGAGGACTAAGAGGAATTATATTTAATAAATGTCATTACCTTTGTGTCATGTCTCCCTGTGCTTGTGTTTCTGTTTATTTGGCTTTTGTCAACTTGATCTTTATCTGTTTACTTGATTGTCCCTCGTCTTTGCTCCCCAATGATGATTAAATATCAGATCCTTCTCTGAGCAATTTCTAGATAGTTTTATGTGTGAAGCACCGTTTAGTATTATTTCATATAAGCTAAATTATCGATATTCCACCAACTGTTCTAATAATATTATTAATGATATTAAATATTTAACTATATTTCATTTAATAACGTTCACAGTTTCCTGCAGGTGAATACACAATACTTTTATAATACAATCAGAGCCGAAATTATGATATTTATAAAATTGTTTCCTGTAGGCACTTAACCTTTGACACCCTAAGCCCCCCTTTGTTTTTATTGGGTGAGCTTATGTCAATTTTAGTGGTACAGGCTTGATTTGTGGACCCCAAAAGTGGTGGTACTTACAGTGAAGGATGTGGGCTCAGTTACATGGTTGAGTTGGGGGCTTATTTCTTGGGAGTTATGGTTGGGATATGGTCGAAATCCAACCTATGGCTGTTGGTGTTGGGAAACTACAAGTCCCATTATGCTTTGCCAGTACATAGCAAGCCGATAGCTGTCATAGCATCCTGGGACTTGTAGTTTGTGGCCAGACTTGTTCTAATTCATGCGTTTCTTTGGAGATGACAAAGGTTATTCCATGAATAAACATGGTTCTCTATGAGAATTACTTCTGTAATGTATTTTAGTGGATTTTAATAGAAAATCTACCACATTCACTGCTAGAGGACAAAATTAATGTATATTTATATAACTGCGACTCGTTTATTGAGAGAGATGGGAAATAGAGAAAAACTTAATTCATGTATTTAAAAAATACCGAAAAGGTTTAACACAATTTAGATGATCGTCCCCCAGAATGTCAGACACAGCACTGTGATTGGTGGAATGCAGCCAATGAGCAGAGACGTGCAAGGTAATGCAATAATCCTATTGGCTGTAGTAGTATTAGCCACTCCCCATGTAGAATCTTAAGACTATGATTAATCAGTTGGTAATGACTGATCCCACTTTACTTTCGTGGTGCAGATGTCAGTGATACTGTGATACAATGAGCTCATTGTGTATTATACCAGGTGTAGCGGGGCCCTGTGAGATGAGACGTGAGCACCTACTCTCAGCGGACACTGATCTATGTTTGGGGCGTAATTTACACAGCTCCCGGCTGACAAACCAGACTCTGGAGTAATCGCTTTCTTGGAAATGTAATTTAACAAAAATGATAAATCAGAGTGTGAGATATACACCTGGCTGGGATCAAAGGGAGATTGTGGCCAAAGAGAACATGTTCTGTTACATATAATTGTAAATTAAAACGACCCAACAGGTGTGATACAAGTTTTGTTTTTTAAGTTAACATTGGACCCACGGTGGCTCAGTGGTTAGCACTTCTGCCTCACAGCACTGGGGTCATGAGTTCGATTCCCAACCATGGCCTTATCTGTGTGGAGTTTGTATGTTCTCCCCGTGTTTGCGTGGGTTTCCTCCGGGTGCTCCGGTTTCCTCCCACACTCCAAAAACATACTGGTAGGTTAATTTGCTGCTATCAAAATTGACCCTAGTGTGTGTGTGTCTGTGTGTGTGTGTGTGTGTGTGTGTTAGGGAATTTAGACTGTAAGCTCCTATAAAGCAGGCACTGATGTGAATGAGTTCTCTGTACAGCGCTGCGGAATCAGTGGCGCTATGTAAATAAATGGTGATGATGATGACGATGGTGAGCACCATCTTTGTCACAAATTAGCTGTTGTAATGTCCTGCTCAGATGTGGACCCACCAGGTCCTGTCACTTACCACAGTCCTGTCACTATCCTCAGGTCCTGTCACACATCAGGTCCTGTCACTTACCTCAGTCCTGTCACTTTCCTCAGGTCCTCTCACTTACCTCAGTCCTGTCACTTACCTAAGGTCCTGTCACACATCAGGTCCTGTCACTTACCTCAGTCCTCTCACCTACCTAAGGTCCTAGTCCTCTCACTTACCTAAGGTCCTGTCACTTACCTCAGTCCTCTCACTTACCTAAGGTCCTGTCACACATCAGGTCCTGTCACTTACCTCAGTCCTCTCACCTACCTAAGGTCCTGTCACTTACCTAAGGTCCTGTCACTTACCTCAGTCCTCTCACTTACCTAAGGTCCTGTCACACATCAGGTCCTGTCACTTACCTCTGTCCTGCGGTCCTCGGGCTCTGCTGGTTTTCAGATTAGTGATTATGGGCCTGATTCATTAAGGATCTTAACTTGTGAAACTTCTTATTTCAGTCTACTGGACAAAACCATGTTACAATGCAAGGGGTGCAAATTAGTTTTCTGTTTTGCACATAAGTTAAATACTGACTTTTTTCGTGTAGCACACAAATACTTGATAGCTTATTTGTACACTGAAATTTAAAGTTGATGTCTGGTTTTGTCCAGGAGACTGAAATAAGAAGTTTCTCAAGTTAAGATCCTTAATGAATCAGGCCCTATGTCCCATTTTTTGCCTGGGGAATTTTTTAAAGGATATGTCCACCCAAAATTAAAATTTTTAGCCAACAGCCCCCTCCCCCAAACTAGCAAATTCTGTGGTGTACCATCGCCATGGACCGCACTTTCTGCGTAAAAGTGCTCTGCGCTATGGACTATGCACCAGTGAGCGCAAGTACGTCCAATTCATCTTCCAACGGGAAGGCCTTTTTTTAAAAAAAATGTTTTATCATTAATAATTATATTAAATGTAATAACTGGTGTTAATGTATTTAATAATATATTTTTTAATCTCTGTACTCAGCTGAGTCCACATTCCACATATATATTGTATGTATCCTGCAGTGTGTTGTCTGTCTCAATACGGCAAGTGCTGGATACACAGAGCGGACCTCACCCGTAGTCAACAAGAGACGTTCCTTCAGATCTGCTTGTAATGAATACGGACGGGCAGATATCTGGATTACGCAGCGTCTTTAAAAAAACTCGCATTGCGTTTATTTAGAGGCCTTAGTGAATCGGGCCCTCTGTGCACAAGATGTATTTTTGGCACAATCTGGTCTCCTCTCCAGTGTTACTGAGGCCTGGAATGTAAAATGTCTTTTTATGAAAGTCCCATTAAGTTTTTAGCTCGCCATAATTAGCGTGCATAAAAGTTAATTGTCTAACGCCTTTGTACATATTCCCGCAGTCAGTAAATCACAGATCCTGTATTAGGAAACACGCAGACCGTACGCACTAAGGATAACGCCGCTGGTCGGCAGCCATTGTACCCGACAGGACTTATACGGTTGATATAAATCTGTTCCCTATTACACCTCTCACATGTAAGGTAGAAAAGAGCCAGACAACAGACCCATCTATCACCAGCGCCGGATTTAATGGGGGCTGTGTAACAAGGGAATGAACACATTAAACTCCCTGGAGAAATTCAAGTGGAAACTGGATGATTCATTGGTGCTAAGTCCCTGGTACTGTACAGAGGTTATAATTTGATATTAGCCAGAGGCCTCTCTGAGATTGTCTGTATCAAAGTATCCGGCCTGATTACTGGACACATAAAACATCCAACTAGATTTATCCGAGTAGAAATCAGATGCTGCTCAAACAGGGCAAATATTGGAACGGTGGGAAATGAGCAAAGAATCTGTTTTATTAATATTTACGGACATTAGTTTATGTAGCAATGACTGTGATTTATATCCTTATAATCAGCGCTTAGGGCCTGATTCATTAAGAATCTTAACATGAGAAACTTCTTATTTCAGTCTCCTGGACAAAACCATGTTACAATGCAAGGGGTGCAAATTAGTATTCTGTTTTGCACATAAGTTAAATACTGACTGTTTTTTCATGTAGCACACACATATCAACTTTACATTTCAGTGTACAAATAAGCTATCAAGTATTTGTGTGTTACATGAAAAAACAGGCAGTATTTAACTTATGTGCAAAACAGAACACTCATTTGCACCCCTTGCATTGTAACATGGTTTTGTCCAGGAGACTGAAATAAGAAGTTTCTCATGTTAAGATCCTTAATGAATCAGGCCCTTAGTGAGGTCATCACTTTAGTAGTGCTATAAACACTTGAGCATTATAAGGAATATCACACACACTACCATAAATTATAGAAATTTAAAGTGCCCTTGAAGTTCTCTCACCCGATGAATATAAATACCCAGCCAGTGGTCTTGTATCTTATAGGATCACATAACTTCACGCAAGGTTTTTAGAGGGGGTGGTGGGGGGGGGGGGGGTAATTGATTTTTGAATAAAGCAGAAAAAAAACAACTTACTGCAATAAGTCTGCAACTGGCATTTTTTTGTTTAGATGGTTGTGTATTCAATTTTATCTTAGCAGTAATTACAACCAGTGTAAAATCTTTGATAATGACAAAACTGATTGTAATATTTTACAATGAATTGTGGAAAGAAGCTAAACGTGACTAATAACTAGTGATGCATTTTACACTGTGCTATAATTTCACTTACACATCCCTGCAGATGCCAGTGCAGGCAGGAACAGAGCCCAGACAGGAACAGACCCTCCCTGCTTGGGGAGGGTGAGCGCCCACTCACTGCTCTCGCCCGATGTCTCATGTTTGCCCCGTTCTCCTCACTGTCCCGGTCATGTCAGATTGTTTCTCTACGCCATTGGATTTGTTCTGTTAAATGCATTTGTTTATTTATTATTCTGCTCTGTACCCATTCTTCTGATCTGCATGGCGGCCAACTGTCTCCATTTAGGGGGGACAGTCCTGATTTGAGGGCTCTGTTCTGCCTTCCCAATCGGGAGGTCTTTTTCCCGCAGTGTTCTGCACGCGGCAATGAAGGGGTTTGGAGCAGAGGAAAGAATTTGGGCAGTCTTGCCATTCAAAAGCGCTAGACATACCCCCGGGTGTGCCCATCCACTGGGGCATAATCGTACCCCGATGCCGCCTACCCAAATGTTGGGAGGTATATATCTGTGTGTACTGATGTAATCATGTATGTTGTGACTTCATATGTATTCAGGCACCTGTAATGTAAAACAAATGGGGTACAGTCTGCATCCAGCTCCGATCCTCGCTGCGAGTGGCAATGGCTGGGTACGAGGTACGGACACATGGAGGCCGTGTTATATGCAGAAAACTGGAGGTGCATTATTTACAGACAGTTGGCAGCCCTGTTGTGTGTTGAGGAACTGTGGGCTATGTTCTACGTTGGCCCTATGGGGGCCCTGGGCTATCGTTGGGAACGGCTCAGATCGCACTTCTAATTAGAGCTTTGCTTTACACAATTCTTTCATAGAAGCACATTTATCAATGTTCTCAAAAAGTGAAAAATGGTTTTCAATCCTTATTGCATTGATAAGGATTGAACTATTTCTCAAATTTATGAAGAACGCAACACAGGAACAGCCGTTCCCGATAAACTTCTGTTTCTGTGATAAAAAAAACCATACTTACCCCCCTTTTCGTAATGCGCTGTCTCCGGATCTCCTCCTTGTCCTCTTCGTTCCTCTTCATACTGCAACTGCGCATGTGCGGTTCGAAGACCTGGGCATGCGCACAAACATCTCCGCTCTCTCTCAATAGTTGCAGAGAGCGAGCGGTAAGTGACAGGGAGGGATCATGTGATCCCTCCACACATGCGCTGTCCAGTTCTGCTCTTTGGAGCAGAGCTGACAGCCATGAAATCTGACAATTCTGATAATGTACACCGCTGGCGTACATTAGTACAACGAGTTACCGAAAAAACATTTTTTGGGGAACTTGTTAGATTGCGGAAGGGAGCAGTCACCCTACTGTTGATTGGTGACTGCTCCCAAAAACAAAAGAGAATGCAAAGCAGCAGATATCCACGATATCTGCTGCGATGCACCTTTCATAAATATGCAGCGCCCTCCAACGTGCTTCGGAGTTACGAAAAGAGAGTGAAAGTTTGCTAGCACCCATTCATAAATATGCCCCATACTGTAGATTCTCTGAAAGCTCTGCGCAGTTTATGCAAGGTCTTTCACTGGCGTCTAAGGGGGAATGCAATTAGCCATGAGGTGTCGACGGACATCGCCTCGATGTCCGGCTGAGTGCGTTGCTGGTCATTACGGTACAGAATCTACGCTCATTTTCTCTTCCCATTTTCTGTTGGCCACAAGGGAACATGAGTTAGATTTGAGTAAAAAGACTGAGGCGATGTGTCCGTGCAGACTCACTCGAAGGCACATGGCGGCCCCTCGCGGCTAATTGAACTCCCCTCCTAGGTCTTAGTTGTTGCTACAGAATTAACAATTCTGTCTACAAATGGATAGAACTATTGGATGTTGCATAAAGCAAAGAGAACTCATCTCCTGTGGGACCTACAGATATTTGTCTTATAATTCCCTCAAATATCAAATATTGTCATCACATTTACAGAGGGGACATAACATGCTCTGCAGAGGATACGTACTTTTCGTTATAAAATTCAGTACGTTTGGTCTTTTTACGAGATCACTGATTTATTTTGCTTCTCCGGGGCTGCTACGTCTGGTATTCCCACCGGCGGAGCGTCTGGACTCTCTAAATTACGCTCATTGATTTGTAAGCTTGGTATTTACACTACAGTTTTTCCTTCCACTCCGGATGATAAAACGTTCAGTGTGACCCTCAGCTATGAGGCGGGTAGGAACAGGCTGACATTTTACTTGTTGGCGGAGAGACCTCATTCCTCCGCAGCGGCAGGGAATACGGTACCTGGATCTCTGCCGCATAAAACGCCACTTGATATTTTAAAAAGCAAAAACGACTCCGTAATGAGCAGCATAAAGGGAGAGCATCCGGGGACACGTCGGGTGACGGCTGCACAATAATGAAACAGCCTCATTAGAATTTCAATCTTTTAGAAAGATAAAGACTAATTTTTTCATTAAATAGAGAACGAGAGTGAAGATCAGGAATTTAAATACGCTCTGATCAAAGCCGGCCTTATTACCATATACACGCAGGTGAAGTGCTCGCTCCATTGTCACTCATCTAGGAGACAGAAAAGTGTTTGTTCCATTTAAAATTACACTCTCAAAGAGACCGTTTAAATGTGAACAGCGTCCATACTATGAAGTCTCTTAAAGGACCACTGAGCCCCAAATCACAAAAACAGATGAAGGTTCAATGTTACCCTATTATTAAACAACATTTTCATTACAATCTAAACTAATACCTCTCCCCTCCATTACAGACACCTGACACCCCTCGCCGGGGGACGACGTCCTCCTGATGGGAAAGGATGCAGGTCAAACATCTGAAATTTCAGGCAGTTAAGCTGCTGTAATATCGCCGACCCTACTCCTGTGAATTAATCTGTCCATACATACTTTGCATGCTTACAGAGCAAGTCTACAAGCTTGTCACTCACACTCTGCCTGCAGATTGAAAATCGGACAACTGAGAGCATAAAGTATGTAGTTTATGTACAAACATGTCAGCTATTATATTCAGCATAGTCTTTAATATATAAATATATATATTAGACAACTTGTAGTCCAATTGAAGGAAGAGAAGGATTTTAGAGACAAGTTCCTGGTGAGTCAATTAAACTGTCTATAGTATGTGCACCTCACACCCTCATACCTAACCCCCCGGGGATTGTGTTGTAGAGTTATAATACCTGAGATGTGCACCAGTTCGTGACACACAATAATGATTTGTCACCTTAGCTGATAATGTATCAAAACACAACTGTGGAGATTGATTTGTGTATTCAAGCTCATAACTTTAGTGACAACAAATCAAATACTAATAACAACTATCTGAAGTTATTTATCACAATGACGTAAAATGATTTCTGCAGTGTCATAATGTAATACTAAGGCCAATCTGTCTGCGTTTAATGATATAGATTTGTCAGAACTTATTTGTCGGATCCGGACGCCCAGAATTGTACGTTGTCAGCGAGACACAGATAATGATTCACAGCGTAGATGCTGAACTGATACAGGGGAGATTACTGCAATGAGTGGAAACAGCCAGAGATCAATTACAGGAGAGGCAATAACACACTGTACTTATAAATAAATCTTCTGCCCAATGCACAGACCTATAAATGGGGAGAACCTGTGACATTAGAGGCATTGGCCATTGACCAAACCCTTTAACCATTGCCATTTTCAAATAAAATCAATTATTTTTATAACAAAGTATGTATGCTCGGGGTCTGATGTTCACTAAACCCATGATTGTGTTATTATACAGTAATGAGATTATTGACCCCCAAAAATAAAAAAAATAAATCCCAATTTTCTCCGTTATAAACAGTTCAGGATCTCATCTCTTGGGAACACCAATTAATCACCAATGTCATTAGACTATGGAAGAGATTAATTGCTTGGGGCTCACGTGAGATTAAATTACAACACTGGACAATTGAGGGAGATCGTTGGACATTAATCTTGTGTAGTGCAGTCTGCACAGTATATTGTGTGCTTTAGGATAATTCCACCCAAAAGTAACAATATAAATGTGAGTGAAATATGAAGATCGCAATTCGTTACGAATTCTGTGATTAATGAGACCCCTGTAACTGAACAGGAATTCCTCTCTACTGTGCCAAGTGGTTGTCAAGACCCCGCCCCCTTGGAGTCCTGCTAGGAGCCTCTGATTTGGAGGAGCGCAGGTGAGATTTTCTTCTTCTATCTCACATAATTCCCCTTTAGCATTTTTTGGACAATGTTTGCACTCAGCAGCATGTAGTGAGCAACACCTCATGGCAATTTTATGACATTCAAGGAAAGGTAAGTGGTCGTTAGCACCGGCTTCTTTCTTTATCGCAATTGTTTGCAGTCGCATATCACAACACTCGTCATTATATGTGCGTCGGAGAGGTACACCCTACAGATGTCGGGGTAAGTGTTGTCGGGGTTTTCAGCATCAATATCCTGTACCCAGTCCGGTACATTATACCATCCATTACAACATATCAAAATATTCTCCTGTTTATTCCTTTGTCTGTGTATGTGGATAGACGAGAGAGCGTGTGTAGGCATTCCTGCTCTCTAAACACAATGATATAATGAATTATTAATGTCCCGTTCATGCTGACCACTGTACAGAGCACACAGGATATTTCCTCCCCAGACGCAGTAATTGCAGAGTATACACCAGTATTGATTACTATCGCTGAACCTTCAGTACCGCACCAGCGTTATTTATTGTATTAGATTATATCCACATCTTTCAGGAGTATATTATTGCCATTTAGTTACCATCACAACCTGTTTGATACAATAACTTACTTTGTGTAATGAGAATAAATCACTTCGGGCTTCGTTTAGTGTTTGGGAGTACGTCCATTTTTTTCTGGCATAAATCTACGCGGTTCTGTACTGTGTGCGCCTGCCAAGATGCGTCTGTATCTAGATTTGTGCATTTGTTAGACTTGTGGTTCCTTACACCTGGAGCGGGGGAATGGTAAAATCTCAATTCTGCCCTGCTCTGCAAAACGTGGCAAATTGGTGGTGTGCCTTCAGTGTACTTCAGCAGGAACGCCTTCACTCCACCCGAATTTTCCTCTCTGTAAACATCCGCTTCTCCGCAAAGGCGGCCATCTACGGCCTGAAATTTAGGTTCACGGCCGGGCCATTAACATTGATACAATGGGGCATATTTAAGAAAAAACGGTATTGCACTATCGTGCACTTACTGTGTAATTTGGTCTAGAAAGTGTCCAACGCAAATTTATTAAAGTCCCATCGCACTGATGACTGATGAAAATGACTGCTTTTCACTTCAGATCGTTTTGGCGTACATCATCGGAATTGAAGAAATCTAATGCTGTCAGCTCTGCTCCGGAGAGCAGAGCTGTACAGCGCATGTGTGGAGGGATCACATGATCCCTCCCTGTCACTCACCGCGCTCTCTCTGCAACGACAGAGAGGGGATCTGTGTGCGCATGTCCAGTTCTTGGAACTGAACATGCGCAATTGAAGAGTGAAGAGAAGACCTGGAGACAGCGCTTCCGAAGAGGGGGGTAAGTATGATTTTTTTTATCACTGAAACAGCAGTTTTTCGGAACTGCTGTTTCTGTGCAGGGCTGTACATAAATGTGAGAAGTAGTTCAATCCTTATCATTGCGATAAGGATTGAAAACTACTTTTCACTTTATGTGAATATTGATAAATGTGCCCCTATGTATCTCACTCATAGAACTTTAGGGCTCTTTACACGAATAGCCAATCAGAGCGGTTTTCTCACACTCCAGCCAATCAGAGATAAGCTGCTCTAGCTATTTACAGACTTGTCGCTTTCCATTCATCCGCGTTGTCGCTAACGCATCAGGTTCTTGACATCTAATAGTTTCTTTTTCCTCCTGAGGTTATTCTGGGATAATTTCAGGACTGAAGACGAATAGAAACCTTTCCATTTCAGAGTCCAATAAAGATGGAAACAAGGGTTTGGCTCAGTGTTTATTTCTAATAAAGGTTGCTTTTTTTTTTTTTTTACAAACAGTCCTTGTCTTTATTCACTATTACTGGCAGTCATGGGCATGCTAGTACTTCTAGTTCTACAAGTGCCAGCATTCCCAAGCAATTAACGGCAGCACGGGCTTGCTGGTACTTGTAGTTGCACACACTTAAATAATGATTTTCTAACTTTTTTTTAATACATTTTCAAGGTCTAACAGTATTAGCTCCACCACTGTGCAACATTCACTTCTTTCCTCTCAGAGTAATAATGTTGGCACAAACCTTTTATCATTGTGTGTAGCTTTGGCACCATCCTGTGGATACATAGTAATATTACTTATGGCACAAAAAGCAAATGGTACTGAACGTACTTTATGTTTTGAATAGATATAAGCAGGGCCTGATTAAGGGTTCTGGCCGCCCTAGGCTAATACGGCCGCAGCGCCCCCCCCTCCGAATATATAGGTGTATAGGAACACTCCTGAATATGAATGTTCAGGTGTATTCTCCAGCATTCAAATTTAGACAGATTGTGCCATTGTCTCTTACCTGTTCTTGCTCTTCTCTCTTGCAACTTTGTTATCCTCACGCTGGCTTCTGGAAAGTTGGCGTCCTGTTTTGAAAATGCAAAAATGTATTATAATGCAAACCCTGAATGATTAGGCCCTTTAGT
The DNA here is from genome assembly GCF_038048845.1 of Mixophyes fleayi. Classification (NCBI taxonomy): domain Eukaryota; kingdom Metazoa; phylum Chordata; class Amphibia; order Anura; family Limnodynastidae; genus Mixophyes; species Mixophyes fleayi. The sequence goes on along the minus strand of NC_134411.1, from coordinate 38,379,794 downwards.
TAAAACAAAACACTCCATTATGGCCAGCTAAAAGTACCCCATTGGACAGGCATATATAAGCAATATCTGAATATTTGTTGTCAATCAAATACAAACCTCTACCAGCCCCATCTCACTAATATTTAGTATTCTAGTGATTGCTGAGACCACCCATGTGACCACCACACAATCATGAGATTCTGCCCCCCAAAGCTGCTCTATTTTTTAAATACCCCCTGCAGCCATTTTCCTTAACCACAACCCCCCCCCCCCCACAGCCATTTTCCTTAACCCCTGCTGCAGCCATTTTCTTTACCTCCCACCCTGCATCCATCCCCCTTGCAGCTATTTTCCTTACCTCCACTCTGTAGCTATCGCCCCCCCCCCCCCCGTCACATCAAAACTCCCCCAGTCACATATATCAGCCCCCCTCCTCTGCCCTCCCTCATACATATCAACCTCTCTCCCTCCCTATAGATTTTCATGGCAGCCCCCTTCCCCCCTCCCACCCTATAGATTTGTATGACAGTCCCCCTCTCCCTCCCTATACATATGCATGACAGTCCCCCCTCTCCCTCCCTATAGATATGCAGGGTAGTCCCCCCCCCCCCCTCCCTATAGATATGCAGTGTAGTTCCCCCCTCCCTATAGATATGCAGGGTAGTTCCCCCCCTCCCTATAGATATGCAGGGCAGTCCCCCCCTCCTTATAGATATGCAGGGCAGTTCCCCCCCTCCCTATAGATATGCAGGGCAGTTTCCCCCCTCCCTATAGATATGCAGGGCAGTTCCCCCCCCTCCCTATAGATATGCAAGGCAGTTCCCCCCCCCCCTCCCTATAGATATGCAGGGCAGTTTCCCCCCCCCCTCCCTATAGATATGCAGGGCAGTTCCCCCCTTCACTTACCTGTAGTTGTGCCAGCGTCGCTCCTCTCCTCAGATCAGCAGATAGGAAGTGAAGACGTCCTGCTTCCTGTCTGCTGCACAGCAACAGGCAGCCTGGCGATTGGCTGTGTGTTGCTAACCACTGACCACCAATGCTTTTGATCGTCGAGCCCTCCACCCCCCCGCGGCGCCCCCCCTCCCCCACCCCGAAAAAAATACCCGCAGCGCCGTGCCCCCCGGGACCCAGCGCCCCAGGCTGCCGCCTGGTCAGCCTAGTGGTTGATCAGGCCCTGGATATAAGTTTAGATTTTCATCTTTTTTTTAGAACAGCTTTTTGATGAAGCACAATCTGAAAGATTTGTTATCAATTACAGAAAACCTTCCAGAGTTTCTACGTTATTTAATATTTTTAGAAAGGGCCGAGATTTTCGTCTCTGTTCCATAATTTTTCCCTATTTACGGAACCCATTTAGGGTGAGTCTTTCCTTTTGTTCTAGTGCAATCATAATGCTACTTTGTTGTCGCTGCCTCATTAATTATAATAAAACCGCCTTTGTCATTCTCTATTCTGGTATAAGTTCTTGTACTAAACTGCTCAGAAATGTATAAATCGATGTAGAATTTATAGGTAATAAGAGTTTTAACACATATGGAGCGTGATAAAAAAATATATTTCTGTGTAAATTGCACAATAAGTTGCTCATTAAGAAGCTTCAACAATGGAAATATCATTTTGGAGTTTGCGGAGTCTCCCATGGTCATTATATACCATATTAACCTGTTTTACCACCACAGAGGCAGTCAGTGCAAAACTTTAACTGAAAATCATTTTATAAAAAAAAACAAAAACTACAGCACATTCACGTGTTGTGACGAGAGCAGAGTACCAGGCACTGTTAGAGAAGTTTCAGCTCACCTGGGGATGCCCATGGTCAGGAAAAATGCCAGTGACACTTCCCCCTCACGTCCCTAAATGTTGCCGTGTAGCATTGCTATATAACGGTTGCACATATATTGTTTAGTCATGGACTTGGAACTGTAACAGCTGTGGGGAATCTTTGTCATATGTTAGACATTGTATCATTTGCAGGCAATACTCTTAGCAGCATCGGGACATCGTAGTTTTGCGGCCGGACAATGTGAATCAGAAGAGCCGGTCAACCTGGAGTTTCCGCCAACCCAACAACACAGCCAAGGGTTATTTATAGTAGAAGGCCACTGCTCAGCTTTATGATCCATTATTAAAGCTCCTTAGCAGGGTGGGGGCCATTGTAGGAGACTCTGATCATAAGCCTCTGTAGGAGGTCTCAAGGTACATTGCAAATTGACACTTTTCCAGTCCCAGAATATAAGGGCTGCAATGTAAACTTTGGAAGACCCGCAACCTCCTCTGCTATCCATCACCCACATTATGGAGACCAGAGGGACCATAAGACACAGTGCCAGGGAGCCCTGGGTTGTTGGACAGGACTGGTTGGGGGTTCCGGCTTCCACTGGTCACTCTAGAACTGAATGCCACAAGCCCCTTCCCACTGAATCGAAAAAAGCCCTCCAAGAATCACAGAACCTCTAAAGAACTTTTCTAATTGTGTGGGCCCACCAAAAGCAGGGTGATATATGGTTCTAATCGTTACCTTGACCAGCAACTCAGCAATCAAGGACATAGGGTGGCCCGATAAGTATGCCTATGATATTGTATGTTTTCCATGCAACTATCATATCTTTCTGCACTGTGTAATCGTACAAATCATTCTTACAAGTGCTACAGCCATTTGGTGATTGAGTTTGGGTTATAAATAAAACATACTCTATTTGAGTACGAGATATTTGCCTAAGTGTGAACTATGTAACCACGCTTACTGTACCAGGTAAAGGGGAGGGAGGCTTATAGCCCAGTGGTGTTCATCCAATGTTGGAGCCGTTCCCGGTTAAGTCTAATCCCACTCCGCATCGGTTGGCTGGGGTAGTGAGCCTGTGGGCGATCTGGCATTGTGACACATAAATTAAATAACTATATTAAAAGTGATGTACAGTATTTTTTGTTCCTCACAGTGGGCATGCTGTAAGGTTATCTCACAATCACTATTACCTTATATACACAATTACCATATTTGCGGTAGGCTCTCGAAATGGGTGTGGCATGGGCGTATTCAGGCGTGGCCTATTGCAGATAGTTTTTGCACGTTAGAATGTTGGCAGATAAGGTTGTAGCATTGTTTGAACACTGCTGTGCTGCCATTTAGTGCCTGATTCAGAACTGGTCGCAAATCGGGCTTAATTTACTCCAAAACAATGCAAAAGTAGCATGTTTTTGCCCATATGTCGAGCTGTACATATCCCACGGCTCTAAATCACCAACAGGTTTATGTCTAGTGCTAAAATACATGAACGCAAAATGCAACAGTCACATTCACAAATGTGCGCCAAATCCTATAACACAGCCGCTAGCAATGAAGGAAGTAGTATCAGCTGAGAGGTGAGCCTGCAATTATCCAATCAAAAGTGACTAGCAAATGGCGCCAGTCTTCATAAGCGTGTATTTGTACCTGTCCACTAGCAAGCACAACAAATATGGCTCCTGACCGGCGCCTGTGCATATCCGTGTTGTCTACGTCAGCCGCATTTTCATGAATACGTCTGTACAGTACTCAGCCTATGTTATATCATACCCCACCCCCCTCATCCCACCTCTCCGGTTGTGGTCTGCCCACGTGTGCGATCTTGGTGGGCATACGCAGGGCAAATTTGCGTCATTTACGCTATTCAAACTGGACTAAGTTCAACTCGGCATCAGGCCCTTAATCTGCCAACCTCCAGAAACACATCGCTCGCCGTGCGCTGTTCAGTATTTACAGCCGGAGCGTTTTCAAAGCATCTGTTTACTGAAAAGAAACAGAACATAAATAATTGTCCTCAGTTAAGTTGAAATCACAGGAACATTTCCTTTCAAGCTGCAATGATTAAACGCTGCGCGGCTTTCAACGGAAATAAAATTATTATCGTGGAACTAATGTTTACTTCTATTCTTGGGAAAAAAAGAATATTTAGATAAAATCATCACTTTGACAGGTTGTATTTATAAACATATAACAAACAAAAATACAGCGGTTAATGGGATCATTTATCACTATGGTAACCATTGTTACCTGGTGGCGTCACTACACACATTAACCCTAACTTCCCTGCTTTGGCGAATCTAAACAACTCTGTATATTGATGTGTCTGCGACCCTGTGGGGTCCAGAGATCTCCTGGATCCCTGATTGCTACAGAATTCAATTCTCAACACTATTTAGAAATTTGTTCCTTTTTAGGGGGGAAGTGGAGGGGGGAGTGGGGGGGGGTCACGTGCAAAAACATCAATGTTTATCAGTGTTAATGAATTAATGTCACAAAACTCTGTATCATTTGGTGTGTATCTGTTTTATTTTCAACAATGATGAAGGGAGCGTGTCAGGAGAGTAAAGTAGAGGCCCACAGACAAGCAGGGAAGTTGCGGGAGACGGGATCCCAGGGGAGAGGAGAGGTTGTCGGGAGACGGGATCCCAGGAGAGAGGGGAGGTTGTCGGGAGACGGGATCCCAGGAGAGAGGGGAGGTTGTCGGGAGACGGGATCCCAGGGGAGAGCAGAGGTTGTCGGGAGATGGGATCCCAGGAGAGGGGAGATTGTCAGGAGACGGGATCCCAGGGGAGAGGGGAGGTTGTCGGGATCCTAGGGGAGGTTGTCAGGAGACAGGATCCCAGGGGAGAGTGAAGGTTGTCGGGAGACAGGATCCCAGGGCAGAGGGGAGGTTGTCGGGAGACAGGATCCCAGGGGAGTGAAGGTTGTCGGGAGACGGGATCCCAGGGGAGAGTGAAGGTTGTCGGGAGACGGGATCCCAGGAGAGAGGGGAGATTGTCAGGAGACGGGATCCCAGGGGAGAGGGGAGGTTGTCGGGAGACGGGATCCCAGGAGAGGGGAGATTGTCAGGAGACGGGATCCCAGGGCAGAGGGGAGGTTGTCTGGAGACAGGATCCCAGGGGAGAGTGAAGGTTGTCGGGAGACGGAATCCCAGGGGAGAGCAGAGGTTGTCGGGAGACGGGATCCCAGGAGAAGGGAGATTGTCAGGAGACGGGATCCCAGGGGAGAGGGGAGGTTGTCGGGAGACCGGATCCCAGGGGCGACGGGATCCCAGGAGAGAGGGGAGGTTGTCGGGAGACGGGATCCCAGGGGAGAAGGGAGGTTGAAGCGAGACGGGATCCCAGTAGAGAGGGGAGGTTGTCGGGAGACGAGATCCCAGGAGAGAGGGGAGGTTGTCAGGAGACAGGATCCCAGGGGAGAAGGGAGGTTGTCAGGAGACAGGATCCCAGGGGAGAGAGGAGATTGTCGGGAGACGGGATCCCAGGAGAGAGGGGAGGTTGAAGGGAGACGGGATCGCAGGAGAGAGGAGGTTGTCAGGAGACGGGATCCCAGGAGAGAGGGGAGGTTGAAGGGAGACGGGATCCTAGGGAAGAGGGAAGGTTGTCGGGAGACGGGATCCCAAGGGAGAGCGGAAGATGCTGGGAGACAGGATCCCAGGGGAGATTGTCAGGATGCAGGGAAACAGTCCCAAAGGAGGGGACGGGGTCACAGAGGACAGAGCAGAGGGTCACAGGGTGTTAGGTGGAGTTATCCGGTGCACAGGTGAGTAGGAGAGCGGACAGGGTGCAACAGAGAGGTGAGGGTGTCAGAGGATCCCCTCCCCCACTCTGTCCACCAACCTGTTTTTTTTTTAAATATATATATATATATATATATATATATATATATATATATATTTATATGTGTATATATATAAAATACACATTTCTTTACCTTTTTATATACTGCCTTCTCCAGCAATGTAACCTTTGTATTAATAAACTTGGTGATCAGTAACTAACACTACAGATTGGGCCCCCATCAGCATTTGGGGGCCTTCCTGGCAATGTTCCAATACTCTGATACCCCGTGTTTTATTTGCGGTGTCCAACTTTATCCAGTGTCTAAATGGCGCAATAAAAACGCTCTTCAGTGTAATTAAATTAAAATACAATACATTTGAGCGCACCATTTGACTGCAAAAATTTGGCAACAATCTACAAAAAAAAATTACTATTTGCCCGTCTGTAAGTGCTATTGTAATAAACAGGGAAGAAATGTGATGTGAGAAACCACTCATTTTGCAATTGAAATCTCCAGCTCACAAGTAGATAGGTTGAGGGGAACTTTTTTTATATAGGAAAAACTAATATTAATAATTTGCAATCAATATTATTTGCATGGGGGAGGTGATTATTTTTAATGTGTAGATAGCCCTCAATTTTCGTTTTCCTCCTGACTGCCGACTTCTTAAGTCTCCATCAGACACAGTTGCTGCAATTTAAAAGTTGCTCGGAGGGAAAAATATTCATGAAAGTCATACTGGAAAGGCTTTATATGAAATGTTTTCCTGCGAGGGCCATTATACTTTAAGCTGAAGCTGCTATTGCCAACAAACAGTGTAAATGTAGAACGTTTAACAGAGCAAGGAAATGCTGATACACATCCGTTTTATCTGATGCTCAAAGCAGAGAACAGAAAAGTGGCAGAACCAGTAAGTGGCTGCTCAGATAGATAACACAGATCTCTAGTGGAACCAGTAATGTGTAAACGTAGACATTAGAATACCGACAAGATACACAAATAGATACACATTTTACTCTGCACCGTCCCATGGTAATAGATGAAAGGGATATATTATCATTTATAATAGAGAGAGAAATTATTAAAAATGCAGCTATACATCTCTAAACCTGGAAGGTTCCAAAAAGCAAAAAGATTAAAAGGTAAAATATTTCTTCTGTGATACAGAGCTCCTCCTACTGTCACTGTGAGCAGTGATTTACAAAGCAATGAGAAGACCATATACATGATCAGAGCTCCTCCTACTGTTACTGTGAGGAGCAGTGATTTACAAAGTAATGAGAAAACCATATACATGATCACCAAGCTCCTCCTACTCTCACTGTGAGGAACAGTGCTATACAAAGTAATAAAAATACCATATACATTATCACAAAGCTCCTCCTAATGTTACTGTGAGGGGCAGTGCTATACAAAGTAATGAGAATACCATATACATGATCACAGTGCTCCTCCTACTGTTACTATGAGGAGCAGTACTATACAAAGTAATGAGAATACCATAAACATGATCACAGAGCTCCTCTTACTGTAACTATGGGGAACGCTGCTATACTAGGTAATGAGAATATCATATACATACATACGATCACAGAGTCTCCTCAATTATAGTCACTGTGAGAAGCGCTGTTGCACCAATTAATGAGGAGGGGAACGTTATACACACAGACTTGATCATTAATTATCTCTTCTTATAGTTACTCGGATATAAAAGGTAATGATTAGGGGACTATTATATACATAGACTTGATCGCAGAGCTTATCCTCCTAGTCACTGTGAGGAGCACTGCAACACAAGATAATGTTGGGAATATCATATACATATGTAAAGACTGTTAGCGACTAATGTAGGAGTTGGATGTAAGTCCATTTGAGTCACATAAAAATGTATCTCTCTTCAGTTGTGTCACACTAGCTGTGCAAACAGTTTGAGGTTCGTATATCTTATACTACAGATAGTTTTGCTTGGAAAGGGGGACAGGGGATGTACATGTTTAAGTGCAGCACAATATGGGCATTAGACACAAGTTACCCACAACCCCCTGCGATGAAAGTGACATTAACATACATATCCAGACATATTTTTGTTACCATTTCTCTAATGGGCAAATTATCACAAAGAAACTGACGCTTGAACAAACACCTCTCAGATATGGGAGCACTTCATCTGAATGTAGCTTCCAGTAACAAAACCAGTCTATCGCTATAGCGCCAATTAAACGTATTTTAATATATAATTTTGTTGTTCTGCATGTTGCAAATGCAGATTTACTGTATGCAAATGTTAGTGAGTACCTCACGCCTCAGACGTACACCTCCTACCTCAGTGATGTTGTGAGATCCTAGTGCATTCATAGGCTGCATCCTAATACATATTGAAGTGCAAAGTGGGTCATAAAAGGTTAAAACAAAACAAACAAGGGGGTAAAAATTATCAAGCAGCCGGTTTGAAAGAGCGGAGACGTTGCCTATAGCAACCAATCACATTCTAGTTATCATTTATTTAGTGCATTCTACGAAACGACAGCTAGAATCTGATTGGTTACGGAGGACTGCACAAAACACTACAATTGTGCAATATCACTATACGTTCCCATCCTTTATATCTGCACGCGGTGCCGTCTTCTAATGAGTAACGTAATACTGTTATGAGTTGTGTTCACTCTATCTACCAATATGTGTTGAGTCTCAGTACGTGGCTACGTCATGCAAACATCAACTTACTATATATATATTTTATATATAAACATCTGCCCTATGAGGGAGAATTTAACACATTATGTCTCCGAGAACTGATATTCCAAGGAGCAATGTGTCTTTTGTGATTATTATATAACTTTGAGTCTATGGTATTAAGATACATTGAAACACAATGATTATTAGATATGTTTAAAAGTAACTACTATACCGACATAGTTGAAAGTTGATTCACAATTACAATTTTTAAATTAGAATCATTTTTTTAACTTAAGCAGCGAGTAAAGTCACTATTTAACATTAATATATTTAAAAGGCTGTGTATTACTGAGACGGATAAAGTACATGAAATGACTGGAGTGTTTAAACCTGACTAAATATGTCCACCGTGCTCTCATTTTGCAAGAGGCTGCCATGTAAGGAGAGGGGGAGGGACTTCTCTAACAGAGGAGACACAGAGTGACTGACAGCTTTGCAGTCATGCACTGTGTGTATTGGTGACTTCATAGATACAGAGGGACAGCGATGTCACAGCAGCTGAAGTGACGGCATCCAGTCTAGAACCTGGTACAGGTAAAAGGGTGTGAGAGAAGTTTCAGCTGTCAGTAATAGTCAGGATTTAATACTTTATTTCTGAGTAGAGATGGAACAACAGGGTAACATTGAACAATGGATTTTACTAACATGGTTTATATCTGAAACATGTTATTTTGGGGTTTAGCGGTCCTGTAAACATACACAAATACACACATTTTAATAAAGAGCTCTTTGTGCTTCATAATTTTTTTTATAAATGCAATTAAACAACTATTGTTTCTTAACACAAAGCAGAACAGAGGTGACAGAACTTGTTCATTTATTATAAATTGATGGTAAAACATTGCTATCTGGTGAATGCATTTTAAGACAAAACTGATGAATACAACTGCATAACAATAAAATATACATACAATATAAAAGTAATAATTCTATCATACGTGATAGTACTCTCTTTTTGGCTGTTTGAGGACAGACTTTCGTGCACGTTTTTTGGATTTCAGCTTCAGCTTAAGCAGGGGTGTAATTTTGGCCTCGTCGCTGTGATCCCCTTTGCCTTTGAAGAAGTACGAAGAGTTTAGCACTGACTGAACCAGTCTGGACTCCCCAAATCTTGGAGGGGAGCCCCAGCTCTTCCCTGTGCCTCTCCCTGCAGCTTTTTGGACCGCAGGAGGTGAGGTAGATTCTATTAAAATAACATCGTCGTTGCTGACATTGAGGAGGTCACTGGCGGCTCGGATTCGAGACGGCAGAGAGAGGTCGAGAGGCTCCTCGGAACAAGTCTCCAACGCTCTGACTTTCTTCAGAAAGGTCATCAACGCTAGGTAACTAAAAACGTCATCGGTCTGAGTAGACTTCTCCGCTGAACTTGCAGAGTGGTCGCGGGTGACATCAGAGAGATCGGCGCTCTTATGCGGTAATCCAGAGAATTGAGAGGGCAACAGAGTTGAATCGGAGCGGTGGTGAGGACCAGCCTGCTCCTGGCCGAGGGGTGGAGAGTCTCCACTGCTGCAACTGGAAACAGGAGCCGGTAGAAACAGCTTCTGAGTAATAAACAGGTCTTGACTGTGGTCAGAAACATTATTCATGTCTTCAGCTTTAACCTGAACGCCAACTTTGTCCTCCAAGATCGTTCTGGCTAAGCCAGTCGGAGAAGACAACGGAGTACTGTGATTTTGGACTCTAGCAATGTTGCTTTGTAGAATCATCAACGGCTCCTTCTCTCTGTGGAACGTAACAGTGTCTCTTGTGACCATACCCTTCAATTTGGGGTCAGTAGTGACATCAAAATCGCTATTTTGGTGGGTATTCCCACCAGACAATATGTCTGAAATATGGCTGTGATTCTCATCTCTTGTTTCAAAATGCACTCGCTGCTTTTTTTTCTTGGTCTTCTTCCTATTAATGGGGGAATCCGGGAGGTCACATATTTCGGGCATGTTATTTGCTTCTCCAGGTCTCTGTGAGGAACAATTCTCTACGAATTCCAGTGACCTCTTCCTGTTCCGCTTCTTCTTCTTGTAGGAGCCGCTTGTGTTGGAGGAGTCGTGTAACGGGCTAGCGCTCTCTCTTCTCTCGCAGGGCGTGGAAAAGGTTTTCGTTTCTTGTTCAACGGTTTTCGATTTTTTTAGCTTTTTTGCTTCTTTCTTCTTATGCTTATTTATCTTATCTTTACTTTTCATGGAGGTTTTTTCCAATTGACACAAAAGTTCTAGGTCATCCTCTTTCAGGCTCTCTTCTTCCAGCTTCAAGAATAAGAAAAAAACATGGAGGACGTCATATTATAGATACTGACAAATCAATCAAGCCATGTTCACTGCCTGTCGGATTCTAGATCAACATAAATGATAAGAGTGTGGCATTAAAACCCTGCGCACCAACAACGCAGCTGTGCTCTTCACCATTTACACACTATCCACACTGGACGACTTACCTGCTATGTTCCCACCAAGCAAGGATCTGTCACCAACCAATGCCTTATAGTGGGGTAACACAGGGAAAGACTGATTAACTGACCAAACAAAGACTACCTGAAAGAGGGGGGATCGTCCCTCCACTCACCAAACAATACCCTAGTATGAACCTGATAATGGGCTCTGTAAAACAGTCCAATAAGGATACATATATGTAAATAAACATATATAGTGGTATTAAATTGTTAGCGAGTTTTTTTTATTCCCCGCCGTGTAAAAAAAAAAATCTCCCGCAGGTTTTTGACGGCAATAGCGACCGTTTTCAGTTAGCGCAGCGGGAAAACTCGTGCAATTCAATTCAAAAAGAGGGAACGCTGCCCCCGCACATTAAAAATTATGTTTACGAGATTTTAGGGGAGTTTTAATGCGGTCATGTATAACACAAAAAATGTTTTTGCATACATTTCCATACATTAGATTGCATTACACATTGATAATATCTACATTACAGTACTTTCTTTAGCATATTTTTTAATTGAACTATTTTTTACCATATAATCATCTATACCATGTCAAAACACATTACTACATTCATATTTGTACTAAAAACATACCTAAATATAATTAATTAGTGATTTTATTTTATTTTTATTATTATTTCATTATTTTTTCACAAGAACATCAACTTACACAAGTTAGGCATTACTGATAAACATAAGTTTAACTTTTTTTCCCACATTTTTTACATGATTTCAAATACTTTTTAGAGGTTTATTTATGTTTAACACACCCCAAAGAGGTGCGAGATAAAACAGCATATTTTCCTGTTTTACCCGCCGCGTTACAAAACAATTGAATAGCTTTTAACGCGGCTGCCTCTTTCACACCCTATACTTTCAATAGACCTTCTACTGGAGCGCGAGAGGACTGTTTGAGGGGAAAAAACGTAGCGTTAAAAATGGAATTGAATTGCGGGTAAAATTAACCCGCTCGAAAATTGACTTAACATGGTCAAAAAAAAACTTACTGACAACTGAATACTCCCCATAATGACACATTCAATATATAAAAGATGTGGAAAGTGTTACGAAGATTTCAGCAGTGTCTATACATTAGCAGTAATATTATAACACGCTGGGTCCGCCCAGGTTTACAAAGCGAGGACATGACGACAGACACTGAGAAGACAAATACCTTTCGCTCTTGTGAGGCCGATGACTCCTCTAAACACGTAGATCCGACATTGTTCACACTTTGGTGTTTGTTTTGTGAATCCATTGCTGTCTGCCCCATTGGCTGTGCAGTCTGGAAATAAAATGTATGAAATGAGACACAAGTAGGTTGCAAGTTGAAGAATTCAGAGACAACACTAAACGAGAAGATGTCACACAATAGTTAGTGCAGACCGACATTAAGCTGAGTGAATTGTAGACCACATTCTAGTGAAGCAAATGAACCTGGCAGTCGGTAGTTATAGGAAAGGTGCACAATGTTTGTTACCTATACAGGGTCTGTGCACTCTCTGACCTGCTAACACTACAGGGGCGCCCATGGAGAGCTTACTGCCCAGAGATTTAGTAATCACACACATGGAGATTGTATTGTCAGAGTCATTCACAATGTGCTGTCAACCATTGGCAGCACAGTGGCTCAGTGGTTAGCACTTCTGCCTCGCAGCACTGGGATCATGAGTTCGATTCCCGACCATGGCCTTATCTGTGTGGAGTTTGTATGTTCTCCCCGTCTTTGCGTGGGTTTCCCCCGGGTGCTCGGGTTTCCTCCCACACTCCAAAAACATACTGGTAGGTTAATTGGCTGCTATCAAAATTGACCCTAGTCTCTCTCTGTCTGTGTGTGTATGTTAGGGAATTTAGACTGTAAGCTCCAATGGGGCAGGGACTGATGTGACTGAGTTCTCTGTACAACGCTGCGGAATCAGTGGCGCTATATAAATAAATGGTGATGATGATGAACCATTATTATCCATAACAGCAGGTGGAGCTGCCAGGAAATGCCACAGAAACTGGGGTGTATATACTGCACCCTGCATTATTATCCTGCACCCCACATTGTCACACTATATACTTCACCCCACATTGTCTCACTACATACTGCACCCCGCATTGTCACACACTACATACCGTACCCACCCCACATTGTCACACACTATATATTGCATCCACATTGTCACACACTATACATTGCACCCACATTGGAGGATGAAGGGAGGCACTTGACAGCGAGACGGTGGAGTCACCCCTGCGCTTTCTTTGAGAACTTATTGAACTCGGGTAATACCCACGTTGATGCTGTACATGCTTTATTGATTTTATTTCTGGTACGCATATTTAGCTACCCTTTTATATTAATTTTACAATAAAACAGTATTATGCTATGATATTCCTTTTTTTTATTGTGATTGCATCGCTGGAGAAAAGTATGGAGGATATGACCATCTCTCCATTGGATGTTATCAGAAGTGCTGTGGTACAAGACTCGTGTTTGTAAGCCTAATACCTTTGGGAATTTCCTCACGTGGTGTTAACGATTTGTCCTATCCAGACACTCCTACACGGATACAGACCCTAGGGTTTTTTATATGCTTCACCTGTTTGTACCATACTGCTCTATGTTTCCTCCATGTCTTTTGTTACAGTAATTCACCATATGACACTGGCATTCATTTATTTGTGACCCAATCAGCGCCATAAGGTATACTATCTATGTATTATATGTGACTTTGTTAAGAAGTTGGTGACTTCTTTTTGTAGACCTTAGGCAGCTTTTGGGATTTAGCATTAGCGCCCATTCTTGATATAATTTGCTTCTACTGCACCCACATTGTCACACACTATATATTGCATCCACATTGTCACACGCTATATATTGCACTTACATTGTCACACGCTATATATTGCACCCACATTGCCACACGCTATATATTGCACCCACATTGTCACACGCTATATATTGCACTTACATTGTCACACGCTATATATTGCACTTACATTGTCACACGCTATATATTGCACTTACATTGTCACACGCTATGTATTGCACTTACATTGTCATACGCTATATATTACACTTACATTGTCACACACTATATATTGCACTTACATTGTCACACACTATATATTACACTTACATTGTCACACGCTATATATTGCACTTACATTGTCACACACTATATATTACACTTACATTGTCACACGCTATATATTGCACTTACATTGTCACACGCTATGTATTGCACTTACATTGTCACACGCTATGTATTGCACTTAAATTGTCACACGCTATGTATTGCACTTACATTGTCACACGCTATGTATTGCACTTACATTGTCACACGCTATATATTGCACTTACATTGTCACACGCTATATATTGCACTTACATTGTCACACGCTATGTATTGCACTTACATTGTCACACGCTATGTATTACACTTACATTGTCACACACTATATATTGCACTTACATTGTCACACACTATATATTACACTTACATTGTCAAACGCTATATATTGCACTTACATTGTCACACACTATATATTACACTTACATTGTCACACACTATATATTGCACTTACATTGTCACACACTATATATTACACTTACATTGTCACACGCTATATATTGCACTTACATTGTCACACGCTATGTATTGCACTTACATTGTCACACGCTATGTATTGCACTTAAATTGTCACACGCTATGTATTGCACTTACATTGTCACACGCTATGTATTGCACTTACATTGTCACACGCTATATATTGCACTTACATTGTCACACGCTATATATTGCACTTACATTGTCACACGCTATGTATTGCACTTACATTGTCACACGCTATGTATTACACTTACATTGTCACACACTATATATTGCACTTACATTGTCACACACTATATATTACACTTACATTGTCAAACGCTATATATTGCACTTACATTGTCACACACTATATATTACACTTACATTGTCACACACTATATATTGCACTTACATTGTCACACACTATATATTGCACTTACATTGTCACACGCTATATATTGCACTTACATTGTCACACGCTATATATTGCACCGCACATTATACACAGTTTGCACCTATCACCTGCTAGTTCTGGCGCGTAATTACCCCGCGGATGCTGCAGTCGGAGCTACAGGGTGAGGTGACGTCACTGAGGGGAGGGGGCGGGGTCACCTCTGGGTATTGGGGGGGGGAGCTGGTTGTCCGGGACCCGCACTCTGCAAATGACCGAGTCCCCGGGGCGTGTCTACAGAGAGAGAGATACCTGGGGCAGGGGTATCAGGGAGATGCCTGGGGCAGGGGTATCAGGGAGATGCCTGGGGCAGGGGTATTAGGGTATCAGGGAGATGCCTGGGGCAGGGGTATTAGGGTGTCTGTGGGAGATTCCTGGGACAGGGGTATTAGGGTGTCTGTGGGAGATGCCTGGGGCAGGGGTATTAGGGTGTCTGTGGGAGATGCCTGGGGCAGGGGTATTCAGCACACAGAAGAAGATAACAAGAGATTTCCTGACTAGAACAGGTATATTTTGGGGGTTTATAGATTACTGGGGATAATATTGGTTACATTTTAAGACTATTCTATATACTTTGCTGCTGTCCAAGTGTAAATATAAAATGTTACATTCAATACAGTCTCAGTATTTATATATTATTAGAACATGACCACTATACTTTGGTTCTGTTATTCAGTTAACACCGTATGCAGTAGATTCTCATGTAGGCACCTTGCAGAGTAAAGAACTGATAGTGGGACCTACGTCCATCGTACAGAAATAAAGACAGGGACATATAAACTGCTGTCTGGAAATCAGATATTTGTTAGCTATATTGGTGCAGGGGGGAGGGACAGGTCACAGCTCCAGTGTATATAACATAAATGTTACATTTTATATCACTTGATGTATTATGTGGCAGGAGGCAGCTCTTTATACTATAAACCAGGAGCGATGCTGCCACAGTACACTTAGTACTGGTGTGTAAGTTGTATATTAGAGCTGGAATACTATGCAGAGATATTAGATTATATCGAATGTCTGTGTATTAACTAAAGATTTAGGAGCGAGTGAAAAGATGTAACTATGGGGTACAGTTATCAAACTGCGGGTCTGAAAAGTGGAGATGTTGCCTATAGCAACCAATCAGATTCTAGCTGTCATTTTGTAAAATGTACTAAATTATATGATAACTAGAATCTGATTGGTTGCTATAGGCAATGTCAACACTTTTCAGACCTGCAGCTTGATAAATTTACCCCCTAATTCCCAAACAAGCCGATCCACTGATTGAAGGGGGATTTGGAATATCTGACAGTTCATGCCACCTTTCTGGCTAATGATATATATATATATATATATATATATATATATATATATATATATATATATATATATGTGTGTGTGTGTTTGTGTGTGTATTATGCTTCTGTCATTTCTCCCTCTGCCTGTCTTAAACTGGGTACACACTATTGAAAATTTCTTTAGATGAGATCAGGGTCTTATTAAGGGTTAAGGTAAAATAACCACCCCCTCCCCCCCACCATCACCAATGTTTATATTCCAGTAGGGGGGGGTTAAAACTCAGATCCCCTTGGCTTTTTAACAGGCTCACAGCAATCTTTGTCACTCATTTAGTTTTTGTTAAAATCAAAACTGTGTAACGGAGGCGGGAACAAGCGCTACTAAAGGTGAAAATGGGGAGGCGCCTCTTGCCATCCGTGTCTCTCCTACTCGCTTATTCTCAAGCGTCCGCCCAAGGATGACTTGTTGCTTTCAGCCTTTACCATGGGAATATGTCAAGATTAAATCCTCACCACATTTTTTTTTAATTCGCAAAACAACTGTTCTGTAATATTTTACAATTAATTTCAGTTTCTCTCACTGTCATAATTTTGCACCCCCCAAAAAAAGCCTGGCGCCCTAGGCTGCAAACTAGTCAGCCTATTGGATAATCAGGCTTTGGATATGAATTCTGTAACAATGTTACCAACATCTTAAAGTCCCGATGATCATGCCGATTCATGTGTACGCACCTACACGATTTACTTCATCATACTAATGCATTATCTGACCAAAGGGACATTTATCCTGTGATCTGCCTGATAATTGCAGTACTTTTCCGCAGTGGTTACCCAGCTTTACACTTGTCTGTAAAATGTAAACACATTGCAGGCTCCCTCTCCTATCTGTTTGTAATCTCTATTTTCCATGTCAACATCTATTCTTCTATTTAATACTTTTGTTTTAAGTCTCCCCTTCCTTTCACTGTTTCTATGGTTGTCCTCACAATTTTGCCTAAGAACACAGCCATGAATAAAGAATGGCACCAACACATCCTCCAAGAGCAACTTCTCCCAACCATCCAAGAACAGTTTGGTGATGAACAATGCCTTCTCCAGCATGATGGAGCACCTTGCCATAAGGCAAAAGTGATAACTAAGTGGCTCGGGGATCAAACATCAAAATTGTGGGTCCATGGCCAGGAAACTCTCCAGACCTTAATCCCATTGAGAACTTGTGGTCAATCCTCAAGAGGTGGGTGGACAAACAAAAACCCACAAATTCTGACACACTCCAAGCATTGATTAGACAATGGGCGGCCATCAGTCAGTATGTGGCCCAGAAGATGACTGACAGCATGCCAGGGCGAATTGCAGAGGTCTTCAAAAAGAAGGGTCAACATTGCAAAAAATGACTCTGCATAAACTTAATGTAATGGTCAATAAAAGCCTTTGACACTTATGAAATGCTTGTAATGTTACGTCAGTATAACATAGCAACATCTGACAACAAAGGTCTAAAAACACAGAAGCAGCAAATTGTGAAAACCAATACTTGTGTCATTCTCAAAACTTTTGGCCATGACTGTATGTGGCAACATGGTAGCTGCAGCGCACCCAGGACAAACTGCTGCCCATTATGTATCTTGTAGACCAGTGATTGGCAACAGGTGGTCCTAGGTCCACATGTGGCCCTCTGAGCCCTCACCTGCGGCCCCCAACTTCTACTTACTTTATTATTAGATATGTTTGTTATAGCGTGAAATACTTGTTTGAAATGCCGGCTGATATGTTATTACAGATAGTTGTCTCTTTGATTAAATATATTACTGATATAAAGGGATTTGAAGGTCTTGGCGTTCCAGGCCATCACCGTTACAGGCAGAGTACATTTGGTGAATAAGTATTAGGATAAACAATTTCAGGCGCACTTTTAATCCTATCCCAATCCCCTGACATTGTCATCCCTGTAAGTGTGTTACTGGAATCTCAGAATGAACTTTGCGTAAACATAAAACATAATCCGTGCGCTGTGAAATGTACAATCCGCTGTATGAAAGGACGGTGGTTTTATACAATTGTTACTTAATAGACTATTATTGCATCCAATTGTAGGTTGAATGTATAGAAAAGTAACAAAGTATTTAAGAACAACCTGGGATGACAACACATAGACAAGTGGAGACCACAAATATTACCCAAACCTACCCAACCTTTACCCTGCCTGTCCTAAACAACTTGAACAATTGTAAATCTCCCAATAAACCTAAGAACAGATAGGTTATATTTCCTGAGAGCAGTGGTGAGGACCATAACTGGACTTTTTTCAGGCTACACCCACCTTGTGGAATTCCCTCCCTCGCACAATAAGACTTTCCTCTAGTCGTCAAACCTTCAAGCGTTCTCTGAAAACCTACCTCTGCAGGGAAGCTTATAATATTCCTATACCACCCTCTTAATCTCCCTAGGTTACCCTATTACCACCCGCTACACAGCTAACACAAGACAACAACCCTCTGACCATCATTACTGTGTGATTGATCACACAGCCCACTAAATACTTTGTAACCTTTGCATTCTAGCTGGACAAATATTCAATATGATGTAGCATGTGCCCTTGTGTATCAAACCACTGTCCCATAGATTGTAAGCTTGTGAGTAGGGCCCTCTTACCTCTACGTATCTATGTATTACCCGGTATTGTTTTATTGCTGTTTATTCCCAATTGTAAAGCGCTACGGAATCTGCTGGCGCTATATGAATAAATGATGATGATGAATAAATGACAGTATCATGACTACAGCACTAGGGATTAGGAGATGAGCTTCTGGCCCTTCTCAGGGTCTGCTCATTGGTATCCAGCAAAACGATAATAGTCAGATGCAAGCTAGGTTCGTTAAGCAAGTTTAGCAGGTAAAGAGTAAAAATGCACTATAGAAACCATCTCTTGATGGTTACTGGTTGCTAGAATGTTCTTTGTATTGAATAGAGGTCACTAGAATGCACTCTATTGTACAGAGGTCACTAGAATGCATTTGTATTTTATACTGGTCACTAGAATGCTCTTTCTATTATATACTGGTCATTAGAAGGCTCTATATTATAAAGAAGTCTCTAGTACACTCTTTGTATTGTATAATAATCAAAATCATGCTCTGTATAATATAGAGATAACTAGAATACTCTCTGTCCTGTTTATTAGTCAGTAGAATGTTCTTTGTGCTGTTTACTGGTCACAAGAATGCTCTCTGTATTGTATAGAGGTCACTAAAATGCTCTCTGTATTGTATAGAGGTCACTAGAATGCTCTCAGTATTGTATAGAGGTCACTAGAATACTCTATTGTTTAGAGGTCACTAGAATGCATTTGTATTATATACTGGTCATTAGAATGCTCTCTATATTATAAAGAAGTCACTAGTACACTATTTTTATTGTATAGTAGTCAAAATAATGCTCTGTATAATATAGACATCACTAAAATACTGTCTGTCCTGTTTACTGGTCACTAGAATACTCTTTGTACTTTTTACTGGTCACTAGAATGTTATTTGTATTATATACTGGGCACTAGAATCTCTATATGATATAAAGGTCCCTAGAATGCTCTCTGTGTGATAAAGAGGTCAGTTGTACACAATGTATTGTGTACTAGTCAAAATAATACTCTCTATGGTATAGAGGTCACTAGAATGCTCTTTGTATTATAAACTGGTCACTTGAATGTTCTCTGTATGATACAGAGGTCTCTAGTACACTCTTTGTATTGTATACTAGTCAAAAGAATGAACTCTAGCATAGATGTCTCTAGATTGCTCTTGTACTGTCTACTGGTCAATAGAATGATCTCTGTATTGTGTAGAGGTCACTAGAATACTCACTGTATTATGTACTGGTCACTAGAATGCTGTCACTCACCAGACTGTGAGTGCTTCCTCCCGTGTGTTTAGGAACCGTGGCCGTCCACCATCTTGAGGGTCTGCGCATGCGCAGCCCTTTCAACCTTCAGTACCTGTCCCTTTAGTTAATTGGCTGATCAGGCAACACTCCCTATTTAAAGCACCTGCTGTCCATACCTCGTTGCCTGATCTTGGAGTCTCATTCCCCATGAGCCTCTGAAGGTGTTCCTGTGTTTCCTCGTGTATTCAGCGATGCTGATTCCTGTGGTTTCCAGACCACTTCTACTCCTGTGGTTTCCAGACCACTTCAACCCTCCTGTGTTTCATCGTGACTGTTAGCTGATTCCTATCCGCTGCCTCCGTGCACTACAGTCTTCTGACCACTTCAACCCTCCTGTGTTTCATCGTGACTGTTAGCTGATTCCTATCCGCTGCCTCCGTGCACTACAGTCTTCAGACCACTTCAACCCTCCTGTGTTTCATCGTGACTGTTAGCTGATTCCTATCCGCTGCCTCCGTGCACTACAGTCTTCAGACCACTTCAACCCTCCTGTGTTTCATCGTGACTGTTAGCTGATTCCTATCCGCTGCCTCCGTGCATTACAGTCTTCAGACCATTTCAACTCTCCTGTGTTTCATCGTGACTGTTTAGCTGATTCCTATCCGCTGCCTCCGTGCGCTACAGTCTTCAGCTCATCTCAACTCTCCTGTGTTTCCTCGAGACTGCAACAGCTGATTCCTATCCGCTGCTCTCCGTGCTCAACAGTTCCAGCTCAGCTCTACTCTCCCGTGTTTCATCGTGGCTGCACCTGCTGGTTGCTATCTCCGTGTACCTGCAGAGTCCTGCTGGCTGCTACTCCTCAGTTCTACTCGTGTCTGCAGCAGCTGATCCGCTCTCCGTGCTTCTCAGTGTTCCTGCTGGTGTCCACTCGCCAGTCTGCATCGGATCTGCGCCTCACTGCTTTCATCTCGTCTAGACCATCGCTACTCTTCAGGGTCCTCCAGGAGTCCAGTTCTACATACTACTGCTTCCTGAGTATTTGTGCTATCCCTGCTGGTCTACCTACCTGTGCGCTGCACCTACTTGATTACCGCTTCACCCTCCAGGGACTTCGCATCCTGCCGGCCTCCAGCCGTTCAGGTATCTCTGCACTCCTGTCTGACAGCCTGCTCCTGAACCACGGTATGCATACTTCTCATTGACTGTGCTGGTGTATTGCATATCTTGCTGGACTGAGTTGTTCTCCTCTGGAGCTTACTATCCGCTGAGACTTTTGCCATCATTGACTGTGTTATCTTTTGCTGGATAGTTTCAGTGACTTTGTATTATTGCAGTGCTGTTCGTCATTATTATATTGTGCATGTCATTGTGGATCAAGTTCAAGGTGCCCGTGTATCCTCTGTATTGCAGTCTCTCCCCGTGCTCCTCCTCACATATATATTCAGTGGTGCAACTTGCTAGAGGCAGACCACTGATTCCTGTTTCCTGTGTCACCTGTTCCAGTGTCCTCTCACATAGCAGTGGTACAACTTGCTAACGCAGACCACTGACTCCCCGGATACCTTCACCTGGATTCTATTCCTTCACCCAGACAGCGGTACAACTTGCTAAACGCAGACCGCTGACTCTCATCACCTCCTCGTTTCTGTTGGACATTCCTCCTCACTATAGCAGTGGTACAACTTGCTACCGCAGACCACTGACTACTCTCACGTGTCCTTTGTCCACTCTGTTCCTCGTGTATTACTACATATATATTACCAGTGCTGCTAGTCATAGACTTTCCCGAGCATCTCTATCATCTGCTGTCTCCTGTTCCGTGATCACCCCGCTACCAGAGTACCATATTACCATCTATACTGCTCTGGTAAGCTTATCACCTGGTGATCCCTGGGTAAAGACTCCCAGTGCCCGTGACAGTAAGATCAGGCCATGACAGACCCAGATATGGAACCTACAGCCAAAGAGATGCTGCAGCATCTGGTCACCCGTGTGGAGCAACAGGATGCTCGCCAACAGCTGTTACTTCAATGTTACCAGTCGTTAGCCACCCAAGGAACATCTGGACAGACCGTTACAGCTAATGTTGAAGCTCCTGTGCTTTCCCCCGTTTCCCCAGTGCCATCCCAGGTGTCTACGGCTTCCACGCTTCACCTGCCTACTCCGTCAAAATACGATGGAGACCCCAAAACTTGTAGGGGTTTTCTTAACCAATGCTCAGTTCATTTTGAGCTCCAGCCTCAAAATTTTTCTACCCATCGTTCCAGAGTGGCCTATCTTATCTCATTGTTTTCTGGACAAGCTCTGGCTTGGGATTCCCCTCTGTGGGAGAGAAACGATCCTGTATTACAAGATAGTGCCAAATTCATTTCTATGTTCCGAAGTGTGTTCGATGAACCAGGTCGTGTGACCTCCGCTGCTTCCAGCATTCTTCGTTTACGTCAGGGTTCTCATACAGTAGGCCAGTACGTCATTCAATTTAGGATATTAGCCTCTGAACTTCAGTGGAACACTGAAGCATTAATTGCCGCCTTCTGGCAGGGGCTCTCCGATAAAATTAAAGATGCACTGACTACCCAAGAGCTTCCTACGTCATTAGAAGATTTGATTTCTCTTTGCCATCGTGTAGACATGAGGTTTCGTGAAAGGGAATCTGAGAAAACAACTTCAGTTAAAGCACCTCTTCGCTCAACCCCTCAATTTCGTCCAGCTTCACCTTCTGTGATCCCCATGGAGATAGGACGTTCCAAACTAACGTCAGAGGAGAGGAACCGAAGAGTAAAGAATAGACTTTGTATCTATTGTGCTGATTCCACACATATGCTCAGTTCTTGCCCTAAGAAATCGGGAAATGCCAGGCCCTAACTAGTTCTGGAGAGGTGAAGTTAGGGTCCCTGGAGTCCTCTCCATCTTCTACGAAATTAAAAGTCTGCGCTTTTGATGTTACGATTTCCTTTGCTACCAAATCCTTTGAGTCTCAAGCACTGATTGATTCTGGAGCAGCAGGAAATTTCATTTCTAAATCCCTAGTGAATCAATGGTCCCTACCAGTGATTACTTTGAAAACACCGATTACTGTGACTGCTATAGATGGATCACGTCTCATCAATGGTCTCATCACCCAGAGTACGTCTCCAGTAACGCTTCAGATTGGTGTGCTACACCATGAAGAGATTTCGTTTTTAATTCTTCCTGCTACGACAAGTCCGATTGTCTTAGGCCTTCCATGGCTTCAATGTCATTCTCCGCAGATTGACTGGCGCACTCCTCAAGTTACGTCTTGGGGAGCTGAATGTCATCATCGTTGTCTTTCTCAAGTCATTCCTCTTAAAATACAGCAATCTTCCATCTCATCTTCCTCACCGGGACTCCCTCCTCAGTATGCTTCATTTGCCGATGTTTTTGATAAAGCTCAGTCTGAACGTCTTCCTCCTCATCGTTCATGGGATTGTCCGATCGATCTTCTACCTGGCAAGACTCCTCCTAGGGGTCGGGTCTATCCACTTTCGTTACCTGAAACTCAAGCTACATCTGATTACATCCAGGAGAATCTCCAGCGAGGGTTTATTCGACCTTCCACCTCTCCCGCTGGAGCCGGGTTCTTCTTCGTAAAAAAGAAGGATGGATCACTACGCCCCTGCATAGATTTTCGTGGACTCAATGCCATTACTATTAAAAATCGGTATCCCATTCCGTTGATCACTGAGTTATTTGATCGCATCAAGGGAGCTTGGATCTTTACCAAGTTGGATCTTCGTGGTGCCTATAATTTAATTAGAATCCGGCCCGGTGACGAATGGAAGACAGCGTTCAACACCAGAGATGGGCATTATGAATATCTAGTAATGCCTTTCGGGTTTGTGTAATGCCCCCGCTGTTTTCCAGGGCTTCGTTAATGAGATATTTCGGGACTTGTTATATGTATGTGTCGTTGTCTACTTGGACGACATATTGATCTTTTCACAGGACATGCCTTCTCATCACCAACATGTGGCAGAGGTCCTTTCCAGACTCCGGAAAAATTCATCATTCTGTAAATTAGAAAAATGTTCATTCGCGTTGACCCAGATTCCATTTTTGGGGTATATTGTTTCCGGAGTTGGCCTACAAATGGATCCAGAAAAGGTGAATGCTGTATTACATTGGCCCCAGCCAACTACTCTTCGTGCTATCCAGCGTTTTTTAGGTTTTGCCACTTACTATAGACGCTTCATTCAAGACTTCTCGTCCATTGCATCTCCTGTTGTGGCCCTGACTCGTAAAGGGGCCAATACTAAGCAATGGTCATCCGAGGCCCTCCAAGCCTTTCAATTTCTTAAAGAGTCCTTCTCCTCTGCTCCCATTCTTCGACAGCCTGATGTGACACTTCCCTTCTTCCTAGAAGTAGATGCCTCTAATGTGGGCTTAGGAGCCATTCTCTCCCAACGATCGGAGCAACAAAAATTCCATCCTTGTGCCTTTTACTCTCGGGGTCTCCTGCCTGCGGAGAAAAATTACACTATCGGGGACAAGGAGTTGCTGGCTATCAAAGTTGCATTAGAGGAGTGGAGATACTTATTGGAAGGAGCTCGTCACCCTGTGACGATTTTCACGGATCATAAGAACCTGTCATACTTACAGTCTGCCCAATGCTTGAATCCTCGTCAAGCAAGATGGTCTCTTTTCTTTTCCCGTTTCGAATTAATCATAACCTTCAAACCAGCCGCCAAGAACAAGAAAGCTGACGCTCTATCCCGAGCTTTTGTGACGTCCTCTGACGTTGAAGAGGTTCCCAACCATGCTATACTAGACCCCAAATGTATCTCGCTGGCTGCTTCTTCCACTAAAGTGCTACCATTTGGGAAGACCCTTGTGCCTCCTACTCTTAGGAGGAAAATCCTTTCGTGGTTCCATTCTTCTCGTTTTTCTGGACATGCTGGTGAACGCAAGACCTTTGAGATTCTCTCTCGAAGTTACTGGTGGCCCTCGATGAGGAGAGACGTCAAAGAGTTTGTAGCTGCTTGTGAATTGTGTTCTCAGTTTAAATCCTCCCGCAGAACTCCAGCGGGGTTGCTGCAACCACTACCCATTCCGTCCAAGCCCTGGACCCATATTAGTATGGACTTTGTTACTGATCTGCCACCTAGTAAAAATTGTAATACTATTTGGGTAGTGGTAGACAGATTTTCTAAGATGGCTCATTTTGTCCCTTTGTCTGGTTTGCCTTCCTCGTCTACTCTGGCTGAACATTTCGTTAAGGAAATCTTTCGTATTCATGGATGTCCGTCTGAGATTGTGTCAGATAGAGGAGTACAATTCGTTTCCAGATTCTGGCGGGCCCTTTGTAAAACCTTGGGCATACGATTAGCACTCTCATCTTCCTACCATCCTCAATCAAACGGACAAACTGAAAGGGTCAATCAAGATCTCGAGACCTTTATAAGGATGTTCTCATCAGCCAATCAAGACAACTGGGTAGAATTGCTTCCTTGGGCTGAATTCGCTCATAACAACATGTACCATAAGTCATCTTCCAAAACTCCATTCTTTGTGGTTTACGGTCACCATCCGTCTTTTCCGGAATTTCCTGCCCTCCCTCCCACCCAAGTTCCTGCTGTAGAGACTGTTTGTCAGACCTTGAAAAATATTTGGTCTCAGGTCAAAACCTGTTTGAAGAAGATATCTGCCAAATATAAGTCTTTCGCAGATAGGAAGAGGCGGGCTATTCCACCACTGAAAATTGGAGATCGTGTCTGGTTATCTACCAAAAATATTCGTTTAAAGGTCCCATCTATGAAATTCGCTCCCCGTTTTATTGGTCCATATAGGATCATTCAAGTGATAAATCCAGTTTGTTTCAAACTTCTACTTCCTAAGAACCTTCGTATTTCCAATGCCTTCCATGTGTCCTTGCTCAAACCTCTCATCATCAACCGTTTCTCGGCTCCTCCTTCAGCACCTCAGCCAGTTCAAGTTCATCAGGAGGAAGATTTCGAGATTACTCATGTATTGGACGCAAAAATTTTGCGAGGAGTTCTCCGTTTCCTCGTTCATTGGAAGGGCTTTGGTCCTGAGGAGCGTTCATGGATCAAAGCTAAAGATCTCAACGCCCCAGCTCTTCTTAAGAAGTTTTATTCCAAAAATCCGGACAAGCCCGGTTCCAGGTGTTCTGTGCCCACCTTTAAAAGGGGGGGTACTGTCACTCACCAGACTGTGAGTGCTTCCTCCCGTGTGTTTAGGAACCGTGGCCGTCCACCATCCTGAGGGTCTGCGCATGCGCAGCCCTTTCAACCTTCAGTACCTGTCCCTTTAGTTAATTGGCTGATCAGGCAACACTCCCTATTTAAAGCACCTGCTGTCCATACCTCGTTGCCTGATCTTGGAGTCTCATTCCCCATGAGCCTCTGAAGGTGTTCCTGTGTTTCCTCGTGTATTCAGCGCTGCTGATCCCTGTGGTTTCCAGACCACTTCTACTCCTGTGGTTTCCAGACCACTTCAACCCTCCTGTGTTTCATCGTGACTGTTAGCTGATTCCTATCCGCTGCCTCCGTGCACTACAGTCTTCTGACCACTTCAACCCTCCTATGTTTCATCGTGACTGTTAGCTGATTCCTATCCGCTGCCTCTGTGCACTACAGTCTTCAGACCACTTCAACCCTCCTGTGTTTCATCGTGACTGTTAGCTGATTCCTATCCGCTGCCTCCGTGCATTACAGTCTTCAGACCATTTCAACTCTCCTGTGTTTCATCGTGACTGTTAAGCTGATTCCTATCCGCTGCCTCCGTGCGCTACAGTCTTCAGCTCATCTCAACTCTCCTGTATTTCCTCGAGACTGCAACAGCTGATTCCTATCCGCTGCTCTCCGTGCTCAACAGTTCCAGCTCAGCTCTACTCTCCCGTGTTTCATCGTGGCTGCACCTGCTGGTTGCTATCCGCTACCTCCGTGTACCTGCAGAGTCCTGCTGGCTGCTACTCCTCAGTTCTACTCGTGTCTGCAGCAGCTGATCCGCTCTCCGTGCTTCTCAGTGTTCCTGCTGGTGTCCACTCGCCAGTCTGCATCGGATCTGCGCCTCACTGCTTTCATCTCGTCTAGACCATCGCTACTCTTCAGGGTCCTCCAGGAGTCCAGTTCTACATACTACTGCTTCCTGAGTATTTGTGCTATCCCTGCTGGTCTACCTACCTGTGCGCTGCACCTACTTGATTACCGCTTCACCCTCCAGGGACTTCGCATCCTGCCGGCCTCCAGCCGTTCAGGTATCTCTGCACTCCTGTCTGACAGCCTGCTCCTGAACCACGGTATGCATACTTCTCATTGACTGTGCTGGTGTATTGCATATCTTGCTGGACTGAGTTGTTCTCCTCTGGAGCTTACTATCCGCTGAGACTTTTGCCATCATTGACTGTGTTATCTTTTGCCCGGATAGTTTCTATGACTTTGTATTATTGCAGTGCTGTTCAGTCATTACTATATTGTGCATGTCATTGTGGATCAAGTTCAAGGTGCCCGTGTATCCTCTGTATTGCAGTCTCTCCCCGTGCTCCTCCTCACATATATATTCAGTGGTACAACTTGCTAGAGGCAGACCACTGATTCCTGTTTCCAGTGTCACCTGTTCCAGTGTCCTCTCACATAGCAGTGGTACAACTTGCTAACGCAGACCACTGACTTCCCGGATACCTTCACCTGGATTCCATTCCTTCACCCAGACAGCGGTACAACTTGCTAAACGCAGACCGCTGACTCTCATCACCTCCTCATTTCTGTTGGACATTCCTCCTCACTATAGCAGTGGTACAACTTGCTACCGCAGACCACTGACTACTCTCACGTATCCTTTGTCCATTCTGTTCCTCGTGTATTACTACATATATATTACCAGTGCTGCTAGTCATAGACTTTCCCGAGCATCTCTATCATCTGCTGTCTCCTGTTCCGTGATCACCCCGCTACCAGAGTACCATATTACCATCTATACTGCTCTGGTAAGCTTATCACCTGGTGATCCCTGGGTAAAGACTCCTAGTGCCCGTGACAAATGCTCTCTGTATGATATAGAAGTAACTAGAATGCTCTCTGTATGATAAACTAGTCACTGGAATGCTCTATATGATACAGAGGTAACTAGTACACTCTGTATTGTATACTAGTCAAAAGAATGATCTCTGCATGGTATAGAGGTCACTAGAATGCTCTTTGTACTGTTTACCGGTCACTGGAATGATCTCTGTATTGTATATAGGTCACTAGAATGCTTTCTGTATTATATACTGGTCACTAGAATGCTCTCTATGCTATAGAGATGACTAGAATGCTCTCTGTATTATATACTAGTCACTGGAATGCTCTCTATATGATACGGTACACATTAGTACACTCTTTGTATTGTATGCTAGTCAAAAGAATGATCTCTGTATTGTATAGCGGTCCCTAGAATGTGCTCTGTATTATATACTGGTCACTAGAATGATCTCTGTATGATATATAGATCACTAGAATCCTCTCTGTATTATATACTGGGCACTAGAATGATCTCTGTATGATATATAGATCACTAGAATCCTCTCTGTATTATATACTGGGCACTAGAATGATCTCTGTATGATATAGAGATCACTAAAATGCTCGTTTTATTATATACTGGGCACTAGAATGATCGCTGTATGATATAGAGGTCACTAGAATGCTCTCTGTATTATATACTGGACACTAGGATGATCTCTGTATGATATATAGGTCACTGGAATGCTTGTATTATATTCTGAGCACTAGAATGATCTCTGTATGATATAGAGGTCACTAGAATGCTCTCTGTATTATATACTGGGCACTAGAATGAACTCTGTATGATATAGAGATCACTAGAATGCTCATTTTATTATATACTGGGCACTAGAATGATCGCTGTATGATATAGAGGTCACTAGAATGCTCGTTGTATTATATACTGGACACTAGAATGATCTCTATGATATATAGGTCACTGGAATGCGTGTATTATATTCTGAGCACTAGAATGATCTCTATGATATAGAGGTCACTAGAATGCTCTCTGTATTATATACTGGACACTAGAATGATCTCTGTATGATATAGAGGTCACTAGAATGCTTGTTGTATTATATGCTGGGCACTAGAATGATCTCTGTATGATATATAGATCACTAGAATACTCTCTGTATTATATACTGGGCACTAGAATGATCTCTGTATGATATAGAGATCACTAAAATGCTCGTTTTATTATGTACTGGGCACTAGAATGATCGCTGTATGATATAGAGGTCACTAGAATGCTCTCTGTATTATATACTGGACACTAGGATGATCTCTGTATGATATAGAGGTCACTGGAATGCTTGTATTATATTCTAAACACTAGAATGATCTCTGTATGATCTAGAGGTCACTAGAATGCTCTCTGTATTATATACTGGACACTAGAATGATCTCTGTATGATATAGAGGTCACTAGAATGCTCATTTTATTATATACTCGGCACTAGAATGATCTCTATATGATTTATAGGTCACTGGAATGCTTGTATTATATTCTGAGTACTAGAATGATCTCTGTATGATATAGAGGTCACTAGAATGCTCTCTGTATTATATTCTGAGCACTAGAATGATCTCTGTATGATATAGAGGTCACTAGAATGCTCTCTGTATTATATACTGGACACTAGAATGATCTCTGTATGATATAGAGGTCACTAGAATGCTCGTTGTATTATATACTCGGCACTAGAATGATCTCTGTATGATATTTAGGTCACTGGAATGCTTGTATTATATACTCGACACTAGAATGATCTCTGTATGATATATAGGTCACTGGAATGCTTGTATTATATTCTGAGTACTAGAATGATCTCTGTATGATATAGAGGTCACTAAAATGCTCTCTGTATTATATACTGGACACTAGAATGATCGCTGTATGATATAGAGGTCACTAGAATGCTCTCTGTATTATATACTGGACACTAGAATGATCGCTGTATGATATAGAGGTCACTAGAATGCTCTCTGTATTATATACTGGACACTAGAATGATCTCTGTATGATATAGAGGTCACTAGAATGCTCTCTGTATTATATACTGGGCACTAGAATGATCTCTGTATGATATACTGGTCACTAGAATGCTTTCTGTATGATATAGAGGTCACTGGAATGCTTATGTATTATATACTCGTCACTAAAATGATCTCTGTATTGTATAGAGGTCCCTAGAATCCTCTCTGTATTATATACTGGGCACTAGAATGATCTCTGTATGATATAGAGGTCACTAGAATGCTTTCTGTATTATATACTGGTCACTAGAATGATCTCTGTATGATATATAGATCACTAGAATTTTCTCTGTATTATATACTGGGCACTAGAATGATCTCTGTATGATATATAGATCACTAGAATCCTCTCTGTATTATATACTGGGCACTAGAATGATCTCTGTATGATATAGAGATCACTAAAATGCTCGTTTTATTATATACTGGGCACTAGAATGATCGCTGTATGATATAGAGGTCACTAGAATGCTCTCTGTATTATATACTGGACACTAGGATGATCTCTGTATGATATATAGGTCACTGGAATGCTTGTATTATATTCTGAGCACTAGAATGATCTCTGTATGATATAGAGGTCACTAGAATGCTCTCTGTATTATATACTGGGCACTAGAATGAACTCTGTATGATATAGAGATCACTAGAATGCTCATTTTATTATATACTGGGCACTAGAATGATAGCTGTATGATATAGAGGTCACTAGAATGCTCGTTGTATTATATACTGGACACTAGAATGATCTCTATGATATATAGGTCACTGGAATGCTTGTATTATATTCTGAGCACTAGAATGATCTCTATGATATAGAGGTCACTAGAATGCTCTTTGTATTATATACTGGACACTAGAATGATCTCTGTATGATATAGAGGTCACTAGAATGCTTGTTGTATTATATACTGGGCACTAGAATGATCTCTGTATGATATATAGATCACTAGAATCCTCTCTGTATTATATACTGGGCACTAGAATGATCTCTGTATGATATAGAGATCACTAAAATGCTCGTTTTATTATGTACTGGGCACTAGAATGATCGCTGTATGATATAGAGGTCACTAGAATGCTCTCTGTATTATATACTGGACACTAGGATGATCTCTGTATGATATAGAGGTCACTGGAATGCTTGTATTATATTCTGAGCACTAGAATGATCTCTGTATGATATAGAGGTCACTAGAATGCTCTCTGTATTATATATTGGACACTAGAATGATCTCTGTATGATATAGAGGTCACTAGAATGCTCATTTTATTATATACTCGGCACTAGAATGATCTCTGTATGATATATAGGTCACTGGAATGTTTGTATTATATTCTGAGTACTAGAATGATCTCTGTATGATATAGAGGTCACTAGAATGCTCTCTGTATTATATTCTGAGCACTAGAATGATCTCTGTATGATATAGAGGTCACTAGAATGCTCTCTGTATTATATACTGGACACTAGAATGATCTCTGTATGATATAGAGGTCACTAGAATGCTCGTTGTATTATATACTCGGCACTAGAATGATCTCTGTATGATATATAGGTCACTGGAATGCTTGTATTATATACTCGGCACTAGAATGATCTCTGTATGATATATAGGTCACTGGAATGCTTGTATTATATACTCGACACTAGAATGATCTCTGTATGATATATAGGTCACTGGAATGCTTGTATTATATTCTGAGTACTAGAATGATCTCTGTATGATATAGAGGTCACTAAAATGCTCTCTGTATTATATACTGGACACTAGAATGATCGCTGTATGATATAGAGGTCACTTTAATGCTCTCTGTATTATATACTGGACACTAGAATGATCGCTGTATGATATAGAGGTCACTAGAATGCTCTCTGTATTATATACTGGACACTAGAATGATCTCTGTATGATATAGAGGTCACTAAAATGCTCTCTGTATTATATACTGGGCACTAGAATGATCTCTGTATGATATACTGGTCACTAGAATGCTTTCTGTATGATATAGAGGTCACTGGAATGCTTATGTATTATATACTGGTCACTAAAATGATCTCTGTATTGTATAGAGGTCCCTAGAATCCTCTCTGTATTATATACTGGGCACTAGAATGATCTCTGTATGATATAGAGGTCACTAGAATGCTTTCTGTATTATATACTGGTCACTAGAATGATCTCTGTATGATATATAGATCACTAGAATCCTCTCTGTATTATATACTGGGCACTAGAATGATCTCTGTATGATATATAGATCACTAGAATCCTCTCTGTATTATATACTGGGCACTAGAATGATCTCTGTATGATATAGAGATCACTAAAATGCTCGTTTTATTATATACTGGGCACTAGAATGATCGCTGTATGATATAGAGGTCACTAGAATGCTCTCTGTATTATATACTGGACACTAGGATGATCTCTGTATGATATATAGGTCACTGGAATGCTTGTATTATATTCTGAGCACTAGAATGATCTCTGTATGATATAGAGGTCACTAGAATGCTCTCTGTATTATATACTGGGCACTAGAATGAACTCTGTATGATATAGAGATCACTAGAATGCTCATTTTATTATATACTGGGCACTAGAATGATCGCTGTATGATATAGAGGTCACTAGAATGCTCGTTGTATTATATACTGGACACTAGAATGATCTCTATGATATATAGGTCACTGGAATGCGTGTATTATATTCTGAGCACTAGAATGATCTCTATGATATAGAGGTCACTAGAATGCTCTCTGTATTATATACTGGACACTAGAATGATCTCTGTATGATATAGAGGTCACTAGAATGCTTGTTGTATTATATGCTGGGCACTAGAATGATCTCTGTATGATATATAGATCACTAGAATACTCTCTGTATTATATACTGGGCACTAGAATGATCTCTGTATGATATAGAGATCACTAAAATGCTCGTTTTATTATGTACTGGGCACTAGAATGATCGCTGTATGATATAGAGGTCACTAGAATGCTCTCTGTATTATATACTGGACACTAGGATGATCTCTGTATGATATAGAGGTCACTGGAATGCTTGTATTATATTCTAAACACTAGAATGATCTCTGTATGATCTAGAGGTCACTAGAATGCTCTCTGTATTATATACTGGACACTAGAATGATCTCTGTATGATATAGAGGTCACTAGAATGCTCATTTTATTATATACTCGGCACTAGAATGATCTCTATATGATTTATAGGTCACTGGAATGCTTGTATTATATTCTGAGTACTAGAATGATCTCTGTATGATATAGAGGTCACTAGAATGCTCTCTGTATTATATTCTGAGCACTAGAATGATCTCTGTATGATATAGAGGTCACTAGAATGCTCTCTGTATTATATACTGGACACTAGAATGATCTCTGTATGATATAGAGGTCACTAGAATGCTCGTTGTATTATATACTCGGCACTAGAATGATCTCTGTATGATATTTAGGTCACTGGAATGCTTGTATTATATACTCGACACTAGAATGATCTCTGTATGATATATAGGTCACTGGAATGCTTGTATTATATTCTGAGTACTAGAATGATCTCTGTATGATATAGAGGTCACTAAAATGCTCTCTGTATTATATACTGGACACTAGAATGATCGCTGTATGATATAGAGGTCACTAGAATGCTCTCTGTATTATATACTGGACACTAGAATGATCGCTGTATGATATAGAGGTCACTAGAATGCTCTCTGTATTATATACTGGACACTAGAATGATCTCTGTATGATATAGAGGTCACTAGAATGCTCTCTGTATTATATACTGGGCACTAGAATGATCTCTGTATGATATACTGGTCACTAGAATGCTTTCTGTATGATATAGAGGTCACTGGAATGCTTATGTATTATATACTCGTCACTAAAATGATCTCTGTATTGTATAGAGGTCCCTAGAATCCTCTCTGTATTATATACTGGGCACTAGAATGATCTCTGTATGATATAGAGGTCACTAGAATGCTTTCTGTATTATATACTGGTCACTAGAATGATCTCTGTATGATATATAGATCACTAGAATTTTCTCTGTATTATATACTGGGCACTAGAATGATCTCTGTATGATATATAGATCACTAGAATCCTCTCTGTATTATATACTGGGCACTAGAATGATCTCTGTATGATATAGAGATCACTAAAATGCTCGTTTTATTATATACTGGGCACTAGAATGATCGCTGTATGATATAGAGGTCACTAGAATGCTCTCTGTATTATATACTGGACACTAGGATGATCTCTGTATGATATATAGGTCACTGGAATGCTTGTATTATATTCTGAGCACTAGAATGATCTCTGTATGATATAGAGGTCACTAGAATGCTCTCTGTATTATATACTGGGCACTAGAATGAACTCTGTATGATATAGAGATCACTAGAATGCTCATTTTATTATATACTGGGCACTAGAATGATAGCTGTATGATATAGAGGTCACTAGAATGCTCGTTGTATTATATACTGGACACTAGAATGATCTCTATGATATATAGGTCACTGGAATGCTTGTATTATATTCTGAGCACTAGAATGATCTCTATGATATAGAGGTCACTAGAATGCTCTTTGTATTATATACTGGACACTAGAATGATCTCTGTATGATATAGAGGTCACTAGAATGCTTGTTGTATTATATACTGGGCACTAGAATGATCTCTGTATGATATATAGATCACTAGAATCCTCTCTGTATTATATACTGGGCACTAGAATGATCTCTGTATGATATAGAGATCACTAAAATGCTCGTTTTATTATGTACTGGGCACTAGAATGATCGCTGTATGATATAGAGGTCACTAGAATGCTCTCTGTATTATATACTGGACACTAGGATGATCTCTGTATGATATAGAGGTCACTGGAATGCTTGTATTATATTCTGAGCACTAGAATGATCTCTGTATGATATAGAGGTCACTAGAATGCTCTCTGTATTATATATTGGACACTAGAATGATCTCTGTATGATATAGAGGTCACTAGAATGCTCATTTTATTATATACTCGGCACTAGAATGATCTCTGTATGATATATAGGTCACTGGAATGTTTGTATTATATTCTGAGTACTAGAATGATCTCTGTATGATATAGAGGTCACTAGAATGCTCTCTGTATTATATTCTGAGCACTAGAATGATCTCTGTATGATATAGAGGTCACTAGAATGCTCTCTGTATTATATACTGGACACTAGAATGATCTCTGTATGATATAGAGGTCACTAGAATGCTCGTTGTATTATATACTCGGCACTAGAATGATCTCTGTATGATATATAGGTCACTGGAATGCTTGTATTATATACTCGGCACTAGAATGATCTCTGTATGATATATAGGTCACTGGAATGCTTGTATTATATACTCGACACTAGAATGATCTCTGTATGATATATAGGTCACTGGAATGCTTGTATTATATTCTGAGTACTAGAATGATCTCTGTATGATATAGAGGTCACTAAAATGCTCTCTGTATTATATACTGGACACTAGAATGATCGCTGTATGATATAGAGGTCACTTTAATGCTCTCTGTATTATATACTGGACACTAGAATGATCGCTGTATGATATAGAGGTCACTAGAATGCTCTCTGTATTATATACTGGACACTAGAATGATCTCTGTATGATATAGAGGTCACTAAAATGCTCTCTGTATTATATACTGGGCACTAGAATGATCTCTGTATGATATACTGGTCACTAGAATGCTTTCTGTATGATATAGAGGTCACTGGAATGCTTATGTATTATATACTGGTCACTAAAATGATCTCTGTATTGTATAGAGGTCCCTAGAATCCTCTCTGTATTATATACTGGGCACTAGAATGATCTCTGTATGATATAGAGGTCACTAGAATGCTTTCTGTATTATATACTGGTCACTAGAATGATCTCTGTATGATATATAGATCACTAGAATCCTCTCTGTATTATATACTGGGCACTAGAATGATCTCTGTATGATATATAGATCACTAGAATCCTCTCTGTATTATATACTGGGCACTAGAATGATCTCTGTATGATATAGAGATCACTAAAATGCTCGTTTTATTATATACTGGGCACTAGAATGATCGCTGTATGATATAGAGGTCACTAGAATGCTCTCTGTATTATATACTGGACACTAGGATGATCTCTGTATGATATATAGGTCACTGGAATGCTTGTATTATATTCTGAGCACTAGAATGATCTCTGTATGATATAGAGGTCACTAGAATGCTCTCTGTATTATATACTGGGCACTAGAATGAACTCTGTATGATATAGAGATCACTAGAATGCTCATTTTATTATATACTGGGCACTAGAATGATAGCTGTATGATATAGAGGTCACTAGAATGCTCGTTGTATTATATACTGGACACTAGAATGATCTCTATGATATATAGGTCACTGGAATGCTTGTATTATATTCTGAGCACTAGAATGATCTCTATGATATAGAGGTCACTAGAATGCTCTCTGTATTATATACTGGACACTAGAATGATCTCTGTATGATATAGAGGTCACTAGAATGCTTGTTGTATTATATACTGGGCACTAGAATGATCTCTGTATGATATATAGATCACTAGAATCCTCTCTGTATTATATACTGGGCACTAGAATGATCTCTGTATGATATAGAGGTCACTAAAATGCTCGTTTTATTATGTACTGGGCACTAGAATGATCGCTGTATGATATAGAGGTCACTAGAATGCTCTCTGTATTATATACTGGACACTAGGATGATCTCTGTATGATATAGAGGTCACTGGAATGCTTGTATTATATTCTGAGCACTAGAATGATCTCTGTATGATATAGAGGTCACTAGAATGCTCTCTGTATTATATATTGGACACTAGAATGATCTCTGTATGATATAGAGGTCACTAGAATGCTCATTTTATTATATACTCGGCACTAGAATGATCTCTGTATGATATATAGGTCACTGGAATGCTTGTATTATATTCTGAGTACTAGAATGATCTCTGTATGATATAGAGGTCACTAGAATGCTCTCTGTATTATATTCTGAGCACTAGAATGATCTCTGTATGATATAGAGGTCACTAGAATGCTCTCTGTATTATATACTGGACACTAGAATGATCTCTGTATGATATAGAGGTCACTAGAATGCTCGTTGTATTATATACTCGGCACTAGAATGATCTCTGTATGATATATAGGTCACTGGAATGCTTGTATTATATACTCGGCACTAGAATGATCTCTGTATGATATATAGGTCACTGGAATGCTTGTATTATATACTCGACACTAGAATGATCTCTGTATGATATATAGGTCACTGGAATGCTTGTATTATATTCTGAGTACTAGAATGATCTCTGTATGATATAGAGGTCACTAAAATGCTCTCTGTATTATATACTGGACACTAGAATGATCGCTGTATGATATAGAGGTCACTTTAATGCTCTCTGTATTATATACTGGACACTAGAATGATCGCTGTATGATATAGAGGTCACTAGAATGCTCTCTGTATTATATACTGGACACTAGAATGATCTCTGTATGATATAGAGGTCACTAAAATGCTCTCTGTATTATATACTGGGCACTAGAATGATCTCTGTATGATATACTGGTCACTAGAATGCTTTCTGTATGATATAGAGGTCACTGGAATGCTTATGTATTATATACTGGTCACTAAAATGATCTCTGTATTGTATAGAGGTCCCTAGAATCCTCTCTGTATTATATACTGGGCACTAGAATGATCTCTGTATGATATAGAGGTCACTAGAATGCTTTCTGTATTATATACTGGTCACTAGAATGATCTCTGTATGATATATAGATCACTAGAATCCTCTCTGTATTATATACTGGGCACTAGAATGATCTCTGTATGATATATAGATCACTAGAATCCTCTCTGTATTATATACTGGGCACTAGAATGATCTCTGTATGATATAGAGATCACTAAAATGCTTGTTTTATTATATACTGGGCACTAGAATGATCGCTGTATGATATAGAGGTCACTAGAATGCTCTCTGTATTATATACTGGACACTAGGATGATCTCTGTATGATATATAGGTCACTGGAATGCTTGTATTATATTCTGAGCACTAGAATGATCTCTGTATGATATAGAGGTCACTAGAATGCTCTCTGTATTATATACTGGGCACTAGAATGAACTCTGTATGATATAGAGATCACTAGAATGCTCATTTTATTATATACTGGGCACTAGAATGATAGCTGTATGATATAGAGGTCACTAGAATGCTCGTTGTATTATATACTGGACACTAGAATGATCTCTATGATATATAGGTCACTGGAATGCTTGTATTATATTCTGAGCACTAGAATGATCTCTATGATATAGAGGTCACTAGAATGCTCTCTGTATTATATACTGGACACTAGAATGATCTCTGTATGATATAGAGGTCACTA
The DNA here is from genome assembly GCF_038048845.1 of Mixophyes fleayi. NCBI lineage: Eukaryota > Metazoa > Chordata > Amphibia > Anura > Limnodynastidae > Mixophyes > Mixophyes fleayi. The sequence goes on along the minus strand of NC_134411.1, from coordinate 38,341,282 downwards.
GAATGCTTGTTGTATTATATACTGGGCACTAGAATGATCTCTGTATGATATATAGATCACTAGAATCCTCTCTGTATTATATACTGGGCACTAGAATGATCTCTGTCTGATATAGAGATCACTAAAATGCTTGTTTTATTATGTACTGGGCACTAGAATGATCGCTGTATGATATAGAGGTCACTAGAATGCTCTCTGTATTATATACTGGACACTAGGATGATCTCTGTATGATATATAGGTCACTGGAATGCTTGTATTATATTCTGAGCACTAGAATGATCTCTGTATGATATAGAGGTCACTAGAATGCTCTCTGTATTATATACTGGGCACTAGAATGAACTCTGTATGATATAGAGATCACTAGAATGCTCATTTTATTATATACTGGGCACTAGAATGATAGCTGTATGATATAGAGGTCACTAGAATGCTCGTTGTATTATATACTGGACACTAGAATGATCTCTATGATATATAGGTCACTGGAATGCTTGTATTATATTCTGAGCACTAGAATGATCTCTATGATATAGAGGTCACTAGAATGCTCTCTGTATTATATACTGGACACTAGAATGATCTCTGTATGATATAGAGGTCACTAGAATGCTTGTTGTATTATATACTGGGCACTAGAATGATCTCTGTATGATATATAGATCACTAGAATCCTCTCTGTATTATATACTGGGCACTAGAATGATCTCTGTCTGATATAGAGATCACTAAAATGCTCGTTTTATTATGTACTGGGCACTAGAATGATCGCTGTATGATATAGAGGTCACTAGAATGCTCTCTGTATTATATACTGGACACTAGGATGATCTCTGTATGATATAGAGGTCACTGGAATGCTTGTATTATATTCTGAGCACTAGAATGATCTCTGTATGATATAGAGGTCACTAGAATGCTCTCTGTATTATATACTGGACACTAGAATGATCTCTGTATGATATAGAGGTCACTAGAATGCTCATTTTATTATATACTCGGCACTAGAATGATCTCTGTATGATATATAGGTCACTGGAATGCTTGTATTATATTCTGAGTACTAGAATGATCTCTGTATGATATAGAGGTCACTAGAATGCTCTCTGTATTATATTCTGAGCACTAGAATGATCTCTGTATGATATAGAGGTCACTAGAATGCTCTCTGTATTATATACTGGACACTAGAATGATCTCTGTATGATATAGAGGTCACTAGAATGCTCGTTGTATTATATACTCGGCACTAGAATGATCTCTGTATGATATATAGGTCACTGGAATGCTTGTATTATATACTCGACACTAGAATGATCTCTGTATGATATATAGGTCACTGGAATGCTTGTATTATATACTCGGCACTAGAATGATCTCTGTATGATATATAGGTCACTGGAATGCTTGTATTATATACTCGACACTAGAATGATCTCTGTATGATATATAGGTCACTGGAATGCTTGTATTATATTCTGAGTACTAGAATGATCTCTGTATGATATAGAGGTCACTAAAATGCTCTCTGTATTATATACTGGACACTAGAATGATCGCTGTATGATATAGAGGTCACTAGAATGCTCTCTGTATTATATACTGGACACTAGAATGATCGCTGTATGATATAGAGGTCACTATAATGCTCTCTGTATTATATACTGGACACTAGAATGATCTCTGTATGATATAGAGGTCACTAGAATGCTCTCTGTATTATATACTGGGCACTAGAATGATCGCTGTATGATATAGAGGTCACTAGAATGCTCTCTGTATTATATACTGGACACTAGAATGATCTTTGTATGATATAGAGGTCACTAGAATGGGCTCTACATTGAATACTGATCATGTGAACTAGACTGTATTTTTCGCTAGCTATTTAAAATAACAATTGTAATAAATTTCATTATCTGGGTAAAAGCACACCCACATCAGACAATTCATGAACATTGACGTTTTTGGCCACTCATAGGTGCTGAGCCACCCGTTATGCACTGCAAAATTATTCCCTTATTTAGAGCTCCCTAAATTAACCTCTCTGTAATCAGCATAAAATCGCTGATTGCTGTATGCTTATTACTGTCAGTGATGTGTGCATGCACCAGCTGTCTGGGGAGATCTCTTACGCTGTAGATAACGTGAGTGGGTGTGCCCTAAAGTATTTGGAAATGTTCCATGATCAGACTCTTTGACACATGATCCCCAACTGACCTCAACTCTACACTTGGGTTCTGTGAAGAATTGATGAGTTTTTTTTTATGTGCTACCAGCAGGTGGCGCTAGTGAACATGCTGTATACAAGTTCTACATTCTATCTATCTAATATATAAATGCTTAGTGGCGTCTGTCTGTCTGTGTGTGTGTGGGAAAAAAAAACAAGTTGCAGCGCCACCTGCTGGGCAGAGTTATACACTGACCTACTAAATTCTTAGTGTGTGTGGGAAAAAAAATTCAAAAAGGGCTGAAATTTGGTAGGGCTCAAACTCATTTTCGTGAGGTAATTTTAACTCATGAACACACGTGTAGAGGCGTGCGTTAGTGTGTGTGTGTGTGTGTGTGTGTGTGTGTGTGTGTGTGTAAAAAACTATTTTCTCAGAAAGGGCTCATCCAATTGACCTGAAATTTGGTATACTGACATTATTTGACAAAAAAATTAGAATAGTCAAGTCAGTTAACGTCCATCATCCCCCCTTCCCCCCGTGAGAGGGGTGGTAAAGGCTAAATTTACGAGTTGAGGGGTCAAACTCATTTTCGTGAGGTCATTTTACCTCATGAACACACATTAAAAAGGGCGCTTGCGTCGGGAAATAACGCTCTTCCCCTGAGGAGGCCTGGGCTAGGCCCAAATGCATGACAAGAACCTTTTTAAGACCTTAAGTATCTTGATTTGACTAGAATGCATGAGTATCATGCACGGGTTAACTTGTATTTTATATAATCCTAAAGTGCACTATACTGTACTTTACATCAGAGGTAGCAACGTGAGACTTTACAACTGTAGTGACAGCTTTAATAGGTTATATCTGCCCTCCCGCAATTTTTACTAAATAAATTGCTTTACCTTGCTGACTTCCCTATATGTGTTTTTCCCTTCACTAAGTATTAGGCAGAGATGTTTATTTTCATGATCACTGGATACAACACAGCTTAGCTTTTTTTGTCTTATCTGGGGATAACAGAATAAACAATCGTTCTTAGATTCCTGAGATGATATAAAAGCGTTGGTCAAAATTACCAACAAAAAGAAGAAAGTTCAAGCAACATGTATAGTAAAAGTTGCAGGATGGCATGCAAACTAACATATTCATGTTGTCTGAGGGTGGAATTGTATAGTTTTATATTCACTATCTGTTTTTATGTTCACTACAATAATTTAGAGCACTGATTAAGGATAACCCCACTTTAAAATAATTTAATTTACTAGGCACAAATATAATATATATATTTGCAAATACAACATGGTACCTGGGACATTTAGCTTAGAAGAGAGAGCGACGTTTGGCCTTATGTGGAATAATATTGTTTAGTTTGCATGGAGACACTGCTAAGAAGCCTTGGACTATCTGTCCATATATTTCTCTTCACTCGCAGATTAGTTTTGCATTTCAGTGTAGCCTGGTTTAGTGGCTAGTATTGTTCTCACTCACCAGACTGTGAGTGCTTCTTCCCGTGTGTTCAGGAACCGTGGCCGTCCACCATCCTGAGGTTCTGCGCATGCGCAGCCCTTTCAAAACCTTCAGTACCTGTTCCTTTAACTTAATTGGCTGATCAGGCAACACTCCCTATTTAAAGCACCTGCTGTCCATACCTCGTGGCCTGATCTTGGAGTCTCATTCCCCATGAGCCTCTGAAGGTGTTCCTGTGTTTCCTCGTGTATTCAGCGCTGCTGATTCCTGTGGTTTCCAGACCACTTCTACTCCTGTGGTTTCCAGACCACTTCAACTCTCCTATGTTTCATCGTGACTGTTAGCTGATTCCTATCCGCTGCCTCCGTGCACTACAGTCTTCAGACCACTTCAACTCTCCTGTGTTTTATCGTGACTGTTAGCTGATTCCTATCCGCTGCCTCCGTGCACTACAGTCTTCAGACCACTTCAACTCTGCTGTGTTTCATCGTGACTGTTGCTGATACGCTCTTCTTATCTTCCTACTCTACCTCCTGTCCTCTTGATCCTATTCCCTCGCAAATTGGTAGATCCCTGTCTTCTGTGCTCATTTCACCTCTAACTCAAATCTGTAATCTCTCACTCTCTACTGGCATCTTTCCATCACTATACAAGCATGCAGTGATTACTCCTATTCTAAAAAAACAAAACTCCGACCCAAACTCTCTCTCAAATTACCGTCCCATCTCTCAGCTCCCTTGCCCCTCCAAGCTTCTAGAGAGACTTGCCTACACTCGCCTCACACGCTTTCTTTCCGCAAACAACCTGTTGGATCCTCTTCAGTCAGGCTTTCGTTCTCAACACTCCACAGAGACTGCGCTGACCAAGGTTGTTAATGATCTGATCACTGCTAAGACTGAACGCCATTACTCTCTCCTAATTCTCCTTGATCTCTCGGCTGCATTTGACACAGTTGACCACTCTCTTCTCATACAAACGCTGCAATCCCTAGGTCTTCAAGACACAGTTCTATCCTGGTTCTCATCTTACCTCTCTAATCGCTCTTTCACTGTTAATTTCTCTGGAGCCACATCTGCTCCGCTTCCCCTATCAGTTGGAGTACCACAAGGCTCGGTGCTAGGTCCTCTGCTGTTCTCTATCTATACCGCTTCTCTTGGAAATCTAATAAGTTCCTTTGGCTTTCAGTATCATCTCTATGCGGATGATACCCAAATCTATCTATCCTCTCCTGATATCTCGACATCTGTGTTGTCCCGTGTAACTGACTGTCTTTCTGCCATTTCATCTTGGATGTCCTCTCGTCAACTCAAACTTAATCTTTCTAAAACAGAGTTAATAATATTCCCACCCGCCAACAAGAGCATACCTGACATTTCTATCTCTGTTGATAACATGACCATAAATCCCACCCCACAAGCTCGCTGCCTAGGTGTAATCCTTGATTCACGCCTATCCTTTGTTCCCCACATTGACTCTATATCTAAATCATGTTACATACATCTAAAGAACATTTCCAGAATCCGCACATATCTCACACAAGACACTGCTAAAACCTTAATTCATGCACTAATCATCTCCCGCATTGACTATTGCAATTCCCTCCTTACTGGTCTTCCCAAAAACAGACTCAAACCCCTAAAATCTATTTTGCATGCTTCGGCAAGACTGATTTTCCTTGCAAATAGCTATTCCTCTGTTGAATCACTCTGTATGTCTCTACACTGGCTGCCTGTCTTCTACCGAATCCAATATAAAATACTTTTACTAACCTACAAGGCCATCAACAAAGCTGCACCAACATACATCTCCTCTCTTGTCTCAAAATATCTCCCAACTCGGCAACTCCGTTCTGCAAAAGATCTGCGTCTCTCATCCACCCTCATTACATCCTCCCATTCCCGGTTACAGGACTTTTTTCGGGCTGCACCCACTCTATGGAACTCTCTCCCTCGCACAATAAGACTCTCCTCTGTTCTACAAACTTTCAAGCGTTCTCTGAAAACCTACCTATTCAGACAAGCGTATAATATTCCTCAACCACCATCTTAACCTCACTACCTTTAGCCTGTTACACAATTTCACACAAGACAACTACCCCCGGACCAACATTATTGTGTGACAGGATCATTTAGCTTATGAGTCACCCTACCTTTGCAGTCTGGCTGGGCCAAGATGCAAAATGTATACTTAACCTCATGTGTCAATCTCCCATTGTCCCATAGATTGTAAGCTTGCGAGCAGGGCCTTCTCACCTCTTTGTCTGTTTTACCCAGTTTGTTTATTAGTTTATTACATTTGTCCCCAATTGTAAAGTGCTACGGAATATGTTGGCGCTATATAAATAACTGATGATGATGATGATGATGATGATGATGATTGCTATCCGCTGCCTCCGTGCACTACAGTCCTCTGACCACTTCAACTCTCCTGTGTTTCATCGTGACTGTTTGGCTGATTCCTATCTGCTGCCTCCGTGCGCTACAGTCTTCAGCTCATCTCAACTCTCCCGGGTTTCCTCGAGTCTGCTACAACGGATTCCTATCCGCTGCTCTCCGTGCTCAACAGTTCCAGCTCAGCTCTACTCTCCCGTGTTTCATCGTGGCTGCACCTGCTGGTTGCTATCCGCTACCTCCGTGTACCTGCAGAGTCCTGCTGGCTGCTACTCCTCAGTTCTACTCGTGTCTGCAGCAGCTGATCCGCTCTCCGTGCTTCTCAGTGTTCCTGCTGGTCTCTACTCGCCAGTCTGCATCGGATCTGCGCTTCACTGCTTTCATCTCGTCTAGACCATCGCTACTCTTCAGGGTCCTCCAGGAGTCCAGTTCTACATACTACTGCTTCCTGAGTATTTGTTCCCCTGCTGGTCTACCTACCTGTGCGCTGCACCTACTTGATTACCGCTTCACCCTCCAGGGACTTCGCATCCTGCCGGCCTCCAGCCGTTCAGGTATCTCTGCACTCCTGTCTGACAGCCTGCTCCTGAACCACGGTATGCATACTTCTCATTGACTGTGCTGGTGTATTGCATATCTTGCTGGACTGAGTTGTTCTCCTCTGGAGCTTACTATCCGCTGAGACTTTTGCCATCATTGACTGTGTTATCTTTTGCCCGGATAGTTTCTATGACTTTGTATTATTGCAGTGCTGTTCAGTCATTACTATATTGTGCATGTCATTGTGGATCAAGTTCAAGGTGCCCGTGTATCCTCTGTATTGCAGTCTCTCCCCGTGCTCCTCCTCACATATATATTCAGTGGTACAACTTGCTAGAGGCAGACCACTGATTCCTGTTTCCAGTGTCACCTGTTCCAGTGTCCTCTCACATAGCAGTGGTACAACTTGCTAACGCAGACCACTGACTTCCCGGATACCTTCACCTGGATTCCATTCCTTCACCCAGACAGCGGTACAACTTGCTAAACGCAGACCGCTGACTCTCATCACCTCCTCGTTTCTATTGGACATTCCTCCTCACTATAGCAGTGGTACAACTTGCTACCGCAGACCACTGACTACCCTCACGTGTCCTTTGTCCATTCAGTTCCTCGTGTATTACTACATATATATTACCAGTGCTGCTAGTCATAGACTTTCCCGAGCATCTCTATCATCTGCTGTCTCCTGTTCCGTGATCACCCCGCTACCAGAGTACCATATTACCACCTATACTGCTCTGGTAAGCTTATCACCTGGTGATCCCTGGGTAAAGACTCCTAGTGCCCGTGACAGTAAGATCAGGCCATGACAGACCCAGATACGGAACCTACAGCCAAAGAGATGCTGCAGCATCTGGTCGCCCGTGTGGAGCAACAGGATGCTCGCCAACAGCTGTTACTTCAATGCTACCAGTCGTTAGCCTCCCAAGGAACATCTGGACAGACCGTTACAGCTAATGTTGAAGCTCCTGTGCTTTCCTCCGTTTCCCCAGTGCCATCCCAGGTGTCTACAGCTCCCACGCTTCACCTGCCTACTCCGTCAAAGTACGATGGAGACCCCAAAACTTGTAGGGGTTTTCTCAACCAATGCTCAGTTCATTTTGAGCTCCAACCTCAAAATTTTTCTACCCATCGTTCCAGAGTGGCCTATCTTATCTCATTGTTTTCTGGACAAGCTCTGGCTTGGGCCTCCCCTCTGTGGGAGAGAAACGATCCTGTATTACAAGATAGTGCCAAATTCATTTCTATGTTCCGAAGTGTGTTCGATGAACCAGGTCGTGTGACCTCCGCTGCTTCCAGCATTCTTCGTTTACGTCAGGGTTCTCATACAGTAGGCCAGTACGTCATTCAATTTAGGATATTAGCCTCTGAACTTCAGTGGAACACTGAAGCATTAATTGCCGCCTTCTGGCAGGGGCTCTCCGATAAAATTAAAGATGCACTGACTACCCAAGAGCTTCCTATGTCATTAGAAGATTTGATCTCTCTTTGCCATCGTGTAGACATGAGGTTTCGTGAAAGAGAATCTGAGAAAACAACTTCAGTTAAAGCACCTCTTCGCTCAACCCCTCAATTTCGTCCAGCTTCACCTTCTGTGATCCCCATGGAGATAGGACGTTCCAAATTAACTTCAGAGGAGAGGAACCGAAGAGTAAAGAATAGACTTTGTATCTATTGTGCTGATTCCACACATATGCTCAGTTCTTGCCCTAAGAAATCGGGAAATGCCAGGCCCTAACTAGTTCTGGAGAGGTGAAGTTAGGGTCCCTGGAGTCCTCTCCATCTTCTACGAAATTAAAAGTCTGCGCTTTTGATGTTACGATTTCCTTTGCTACCAAATCCTTTGAGTCTCAAGCTCTGATTGATTCTGGAGCAGCAGGAAATTTCATTTCTAAATCCCTAGTGAATCAATGGTCCCTACCAGTGATTACTTTGAAAACACCGATTACTGTGACTGCTATAGATGGATCACGTCTCATCAATGGTCTCATCACCCAGAGTACGTCTCCAGTAACGCTTCAGATTGGTGTGCTACACCATGAAGAGATTTCGTTTTTAATTCTTCCTGTTACGACAAGTCCGATTGTCTTAGGCCTTCCATGGCTTCAATGTCATTCTCCGCAGATTGACTGGCGCACTCCTCAAGTTACGTCTTGGGGAGCTGAATGTCATCATCGTTGTCTTTCTCAAGTCATTCCTCTTAAAATACAGCAATCTTCCATCTCATCTTCCTCACCGGGACTCCCTCCTCAGTATGCTTCATTTGCCGATGTTTTTGATAAAGCTCAGTCTGAACGTCTTCCTCCTCATCGTTCATGGGATTGTCCGATCGATCTTCTACCTGGCAAGACTCCTCCTAGGGGTCGGGTCTATCCACTTTCGTTACCTGAAACTCAAGCGACATCTGATTACATCCAGGAGAATCTCCAGCGAGGGTTTATTCGACCTTCCACCTCTCCCGCTGGAGCCGGGTTCTTCTTCGTAAAAAAGAAGGATGGATCACTACGCGTAATGTCAGAGGATCTGTGTTCTGTATCGGGTGGAAAAGGTCATGTCGGAGGGCCTATATTCTGTATCGGGTGGGAGGGGTCATGTCGGAGGGTCTCTATTCAGTATTGGGTGGAAGGGGTCATAACGAAGGGTCTCCATTCTGTATCGGGTGGAAAAGGTCATGTCGGAGGGCCTACATTCTGTATGGGGTGGAAGGGGTCATGTCGGAGGGCCTACATTCTGTATCGGGTGGAAGGGGTCATGTCGGAGGGCCTACATTCTGTATCGGGTGGGAGGGGTCATGTCGGAGGCCTACATTCTGTATGGGGTGGAAGGGGTCATGTCGGAGGGCCTACATTCTGTATGGGGTGGAAGGGGTCATGTCAGAGGGCCTACATTCTGTATGGGGTGGAAGGGGTCATGTCAGAGGGCCTACATTCTGTATCGGGTGGAAGGGGTCATGTCGGAGGGCCTACATTCTGTATGGAGTGGGAGGGTTCTTGTTGGAGGGCCTACATTCTGTATGGGGTGGAAGGGGTCATGTCGGAGGGCCTACATTCTGTATCGGGTGGAAGGGGTCATGTCGGAGGGCCTACATTCTGTATCGGGTGGGAGGGGTCATGTCGGAGGGCCTACATTCTGTATGGGGTGGAAGGGGTCATGTCGGAGGGCCTACATTCTGTATGGGGTGGAAGGGGTCATGTCGGAGGGCCTACATTCTGTATCGGGTGGGAGGGGTCATGTCGGAGGGCCTACATTCTGTATGGGGTGGAAGGGGTCATGTCGGAGGGCCTACATTCTGTATGGGGTGGAAGGGGTCATGTCGGAGGGCCTACATTCTGTATGGGGTGGAAGGGGTCATGTCAGAGGGCCTACATTCTGTATCGGGTGGAAGGGGTCATGTCGGAGGGCCTACATTCTGTATGGAGTGGGAGGGTTCTTGTTGGAGGGCCTACATTCTGTATGGGGTGGAAGGGGTCATGTCGGAGGGCCTACATTCTGTATCGGGTGGAAGACAATGGTAGAGGATCTGCATTCCTGTCCACATTGCGGCTGAGGTAATCGTGCTCTGTGATGCCTTACGCTTCGAAAGCATACACAAGTAGCAGGTACATGCAGCATCCCACTTACCAATGTGAGCATGCCACAATCATTGCACACAGAACAGTTCTCTCCTTCCCCTCCAAAACTATTGGAAAGACTAAAAATAAAAACCCAGAAAACTGTTACTGGGATCCATAGAATCTGCTACAAAAAGTCACAATAACAAACAATAGTAAATCAAAACCACAGACATTTTTGGTAAAATATTATCTTTATTACAGATTATGCAAAGATGGAATAATCATTTCAAGGTAGTGTCACAGAGATCAGGATCTGTGCAGTGATGACAATGATTGTCAGGGAACACAGGTACTAGGAGTATGTAGTATAACAATATCCTACATTATATGAGAATCTGCGGCTGGAGTGGGTAACAGAATCCTATGATGTCCTTTTCAAGTTGGAAGTTTGGGAGAATATCACCATACATTGTTTTCCCTTGTTGGCCACTGTGTGACTGGGAAGGTGATCAGTGAGAGCACCAAGATGGCCGCTGGATGCAGGCGTGCGCGTGCTGGGCGCCATCTTTGTACTTTCCGCTTTGCGTCGTCATGGTGACGGGAGCTGCTCGGTCTCGGCCTGGAAGTGACGTCACGAGAACTCTCGCGAGGTTTCCGGCGGCCATTTCTCCATTGATTGCGTCTGCTCCTGGCAGTGAGATCCGAGCTGCGCCCGCGGTGTCCGCTCAACATGACCCCGGCCTGAGTCCTTGTCCCGGCCGTGACCAGCACGGAGATGGTGCCCGGAGAGGACAATCACCTCGTACCCCGAGAGGTGAGGCGGCGCTTCCGGGATGTGTCATCCGGGCCTGTAACTGGGGGGGGGGCACCTGGTCAGCAGTGTGAGGGGGAGCTGCACCCTCGCCCCCTTACCCTTTACTTGTGTGCAGCCTCTTGCCCTGGGTGCCCGCCCGCTTCCCTTTACCCTGTGTGCCAACCCCCCTCCTTCCCTTTACCCTGTGTGCCAACCCCCCTCCTTCCCTTTACCCTGTGTGCCCAACCCCCTTCTTCCCTTTACCCTGTGTGCCCAACCCCCTTCTTCCCTTTACCCTGTGTGCCCAACCCCCTTCTTCCCTTTACCCTGTGTGCCAACCCCCCTCCTTCCCTTTACCCTGTGTGCCAACCCCCCTCCTTCCCTTTACCCTGTGTGCCCAACCCCCTTCTTCCCTTTACCCTGTGTGCCCAACCCCCTTCTTCCCTTTACCCTGTGTGCCCAACCCCCTTCTTCCCTTTACCCTGTGTGCCCAACCCCCTCCTTCCCTTTACCCTGTGTGCCAAACCCCCTCCTTCCCTTTACCCTGTGTGCCAAACCCCCTCCTTCCCTTTACCCTGTGTGCCAAACCCCCTCCTTCCCTTTACCTTGTGTGCCAACCACCCTCCTTCCCTTTACCCCGCGTCCCCCCTCCTTCCCTTTACCCCGCGTCCCCCCTCCTTCCCTTTACCTGCGTCCCCCCTCCTTCCCTTTACCCCGCGCCCCCCCTCCTTCCCTTTACCCCGCGCCCCCCCTCCTTCCCTTTACCCCGTGTCCCCCCCCCTCCTTCCCTTTACCCCGCGGGCCCCCCCCTCCTTCCCTTTACCCCGTGTGCCAAACCCCCTCCTTCCCTTTACCCCGTGTGCCAAACCCCCTCCTTCCCTTTACCCCGTGTGCCAAACCCCCTCCTTCCCTTTACCCCGTGTGCCAACCACCCTCCTTCCCTTTACCCCGTGTGCCAACCACCCTCCTTCCCTTTACCCCGTGTGCCAACCACCCTCCTCCCCTTTACCCCGTGTGCCATCCACCCTCCTTCCCTTTACCCCGTGTGCCATCCACCCTCCTTCCCTTTACCCCGTGTGCCAACCACCCTCCTTCCCTTTACCCTGTGTGCCAACCACCCTCCTTCCCTTTACCCCGTGTGCCAACCACCCTCCTTCCCTTTACCCCGTGTGCCAACCACCCTCCTTCCCTTTACCCCGTGTGCCAACCACCCTCCTTCCCTTTACCCCGTGTGCCAACCACCCTCCTTCCCTTTACCCCGTGTGCCAACCACCCTCCTTCCCTTTACCCCGTGTGCCAACCACCCTCCTTCCCTTTACCCCGTGTGCCAACCACCCTCCTTCCCTTTACCCCGTGTGCCAACCACCCTCCTTCCCTTTACCCCTGTGTACGGCTCGGCCCCTTCCTGTAAACACGATGTTACTTCACTTTCAGTTTACGTCCTGCTGTCTTCCCTTTCCCAGCTCAGTTGTGTTGGTACCTGTCACTGCTAGTAGTGTATATACATAGCGCTCTATCTGTCTGACGTGACCCTGGCAGTATTTCTAGATAAGAAATATATACAATATATCAGTGTCTTAACCCTTTTTATTACGGTACAGTTTCCTGTTTCTCGTACACCTTGTTTACTGTCATATGGAACATGTGACTTGCAGAACTGAAAGTGAATATTGTCTTAATGAGGTGTGACGTGTGTTGATCAGTCTTAATTTAATGACCGCCGATGCGTTTCACCGACTGCTCATTTTGTTCTAGACCTTTTGCATCTGCTAATGTTGGTAAATAAATGCTCCGGGAGGACTGAGTCAGATTATATTATGACAAGTTATGATTCATACTCTGTTACAGGTCTTATTCTTTTCTGTTAACCCTACGAATCCTCATTTTACACCCGCTCCTGTTCTTCAGGGAGCAATACCTTTACGTGCAAAGATAGTAAGTTGCGTCAATGAACTGTCAGGTGCATTTCATTACAAAAAAAATTAAAAATACGAGTGTAATTCAGTAAATTCTTTTCCTGGCCAATAATTAATAATTAGCGCTACACAATCGTTTGTGTGTCCGTAGTCTATAGCTGTGGTATCTCAGCCGCTATTAAGTATTCGCCCCAATACCGCAGTGTGTGCAGCCCAAAACTACCTTTTTGCCACCTGATGATTTTGTTCAAATTGATCTGATTTGTTTTTCGGCCTTGGTGATAAATCTGTTTAAAAGAAAAACGCTGGCAGCCTTTTGTGTGTGATTATCGTCAGGGCAATATTATAACACTTTTATTTATTTTTATTCCTGTTGGGGGTTAACCATTTTGCGAATGAGTATCGCATGCCGTAACACCTATACATCTCCTTCTGGTTTCCAATCCTTCATTTGCTGTTTGATATAATAAAACTTTGTGTCAACACAGACTTGGAAAGTCACAGACTCCTTCTCGGTCTAGTTAAACTTGTTTTCAACTTATTTATTTGCAAAAGGTTGAATCCACTTTTTTACCACACTGATTTCTATGTGTAATCTGCAACTAGAATCATTATTGAATGAATATCGCCGACTCCCCCTCTGGGAAATGTTTTTTCGTGCTTTAAACCTTAAGTCTGATCTGTTCCAGATTGGGTTATTCTAATAAACGCCTGGGTTATCTTTGCAGGCTTCTGTTTAGTGGAGACGTTTCACACGTGGCTGTGATGTGATCAGCTAAATATATATATATATGCCCAGTGTCTCCTGCTCGTGTACTGCTATGTCCCCATAAAGTCAGGAATGTAGTTCCTGCGATGTGTATATTCTGCTTGAGATCTTTGTTTGTTTTACCCCATAAATAAATAGCTACTTTCTGTCTTTTGAATTTGCAACAGTTGCATTCTACTACGTGCATTATGAATTCTTTTAGTGATGTTCTTCAGGGGGTTTTTTTTTGGGGGGGGGGAGCATCCAACAGATGGCAAGATGCCATATTTTGCATGCCACCTGCCCTTGTGCTAAGTGTTGCAGACAGCTGTCAGAATAAGTGTCACACACTTCTACAAACATAGCTCTTTGAAGGTTACAACATGTTTCACTACAAAACTTTTGCGATTGCTCCAGTGTAAGAGTTACAGGTAAAGGGGAGCTCCCACCAAGACCAGTCGGAAGTCGTCAATAATTATTGAGCCCCCCACAAGCCCCTGACGCTCCTCCTTTTTTTTTCTGGGGAAGTTAGGTGGTTAGGAAAGAAAATAAATAAAATACAATTTAATGTTGCTAATATGGCCCTAGGGTAACACAGCCCTGGCCCCTGATTTATGTTAAATAATGTTTATTGAAGGATAAGGGGGTACAATATCTTGGTTGTGTTTTAATCTTTATAAACGCCTGGCAGAGTGAAGCATGTCACAGATTAGTCCCAGCTATTCCATTATTCAGTGAGTGTCACCTGCCACTTGTAGGAAGAACATTACTCAAGGGGCTGCTGCCTAAATCTTTGGTTTTCCATATAAATGACTCTTGAATACTGCAAGATGATAACAGGATGCTCTGTCTATGGTAACCTATCCATATTTATGAGGCCGTCGGGAGCTGATTTATCCCTTCTGTCAGGCGGTAGATCAATTGGCACCTGGTGACACCGTGTGATCCAGTCTTGCTACTTGGTGTATATTGAGCATTGAGCGCCTGGGATCATATAGCTCATTGTCATTAAGACTCTGTGGCTCTGATTAATACCTGAATGGCGATATATCTGTAGTGACTGGTATCTGCTGTATTGATTTATCCAGTGCAACCAGCGAGCACATCATGTCTATGTACTGGGGATCAGGTCATCCAGGTGGACAATTCTTATGTATGAATCTAGGATTAGCCCCCTCTTTCTTGGTGTTTTCTTTATATAATTGTGCAGGATGTAGCTTTATAAATCTTCATGTTTGTAGTTACGCAATTTAGTTGTTTTTGTATCTGTCAATTTGTTTGTTCAAACCCCCCATGTACGGCGCCGAGGGTCCCTTTGTGACGCCTTATAAATAAACGATAATGTTGATCCTAAAGCCTTGCTTGGTGTAGATGGTGCACATAATTGTGACTATAATACAGAGTAACAGAGACTAGTACAGTACTTGTTATCGTTTACAGAAGATGAGGCTTAGTCTTGTGTGATCAATGTTGACGGCATCTACGGTGTAGCTGGGTTAGGGGAGCAGGTATATGGTAGTGTGCAGCAGCCGAGAAGTTGCACAAGTCCAGGGTTTTGGTACATCTGCACTCAGCCAGGTTTTCTTTAAGCAGATCAAATAAAGAAAAACTTAAAAATAAACACCTTGCCCGTCCGGCACTAACTAAACACATATGTCGTTCCTGACTGTCAAATTATAAAAGGAAACATTGGACGTTCCGGCAGGTATAGGTTACTCACAACAAATATCAGGCTTTCTCTTCTAGAGACTCTGCAGTCCCTTCCCCCCAGGCAGAGAGTGAGGATTTCTAGCCTGACTGCTTTTTAACTTGGGTGCAAGTAGTGATCAGCCTATCCTGAGGCTGGAGACCCAGAAGACCCGAAATGGGGCCAAATGGATGGAGTCCACCCTCAGTCTTCATCCATAACCCCCGGAACCCTTTACCAGTTTTTACTAAAGGCCGAAAGCCCTTAGCAAGTCGTTTAAATACATTCAAACCTTTTACTGGTGTTTTTAAAACATGTAGGTCAGAAACCTGAGACAGACATACAATGCATAGATAATTACATGCACCCATACATACATACATACATACATACATGTGTTATGTCAAAAAAACGTCCAGGCTGTGAGACCTACATGCACATCTATGTGATAAGCACTGAAATAAAAACAATGCACACGTGTACAGCTAGAGGCGTGATCTGTAAGGATATTAGGAGTTAATAAGGAGTGCCGTCAATGCTTTTATACATGGAAATCTGAGATGTCGTTGTGATGAAACGTGTTTGATATCACCTTAACCAGCCCGTCCCTCGTTTCTCACAAAATGTGGAGTATAACAACATGTACCATTTATAGCCCTGTTACTGTGTCCCAGAGGGCTAGTGATGTGTCTCATTACACGGGGATAATTGTAGCCATGTCTCTGTAGGTAACATTTACACTGTTACCCATTGTAAAAATGCATATTGATATTGCAGTGATGCTGTTATACATTGTTCTTAAATTGAAGCCAGGTGGGTTATGGGTAAGGATCGGGTGTGGTACAGGTGAGGGGGCTGTAGCTGCGTTCATCCCCCCTTCCTTTCTCTACAGACAGTCCTGATCAGCTGGAAGCTAGTCCTGGTTGAAAAGTTTGTAAATACTGGTAGTGTCACTTAATCATCCTGGCTTTGACCCTTAATTAACCTTAGTATGCCCCCATTGTCTCAGGCTGTACTTAGATAGACACCTTGGTGTCAGCCCAGCAGGGGGGACCAAGGGATGTATTAGGTGGAGAAGGGACAGCCCTGTAGCGGCCCTTTTGGACAGACAGTGATTATCTATGGCCACCCCTGACTCTACAGCAGGCCTGTCCAACCTGCGGCCCTCCAGGTGTTGTGAAACTACAAGCCCCAGCATGCTTTGCCGGTAGACAACCAGTTGATAGCTGGAAGGGCATGCTAGTTTCACAACATCTGGGGGGCCGCAGGTTGGACAGGCCTGCTCTACAGGGTATAGAGCAGGCTTGGCCAAGCTGCGGCACTCCAGGTGTTTTGAAACTACAAGCCCCAGCATGCTTTGCCAATATATAGCAGCTTATTGATGGAAGGGTATGCTGGGACTTGTAGTTTTACAACACCTGGAGTGTCACAGGTTAGCCAAGCCTGGTATAGAGCAAAGGGTGAGATCCAGGGAAGGTAGTGGTTTCTTTTTATTTCATCCTCGGAAGATATCCAGCGTTGAGGTCTAGGTTTCTGCTGGGACATCTGCAGCTCTCCAGAACTCTGTGGGTCTTGGTACTCGGTGGGACCAAGGGCTGCACTCTTACAACGCGGGTAGAGGGGAGATTGTCAGGCCAAGTGGCCGGGATTCAGCAAGTCAGGACATCCAGGTGACTGTAACAACTTAAGCTAGTGGGTTAAGGGGCAGATAATGTGATAACCCTGCCTGGCATTTGTTTACTGTTTGTATATAGAATTTCACTGATTGTTTTTGTTACAATAAATGTGCTGTTGTACTTTACTAACTGCATTTGCCTGAGTGACTATAGGATTCCTTGAAGGTCCTGGGTAGGCTTCCCTGTGTGGAGTTTGTATGTTCTCCCCGTTTTTGCGTGGGTTTCCTGCGGGTGCTCCGGTTTCCTCCCACACTCCAAACACATACTGGTAGGTTAATTGTCTGCTATAAATTGCCCTTCGTCTCTCTCGGTCTGTCACTGTGTGTGTATGTTAGGGGGTTTAGATTGTAAGCTCCAATGGGGCAGGGACTGATGTGAGTTCTTTGTACAGCGCTGCGGAATTAGTGGCGCTATATAAATAGATGATGATGATAGTAAGGCACCCCTGGGTAGCCAGCCAGCGTGAAGTGTGTAGCATTGGGCCAGATAAACCCGATATCCTTACAGTTGTATAATCTCAGTTATAATTTATAGTAGGGGAGTGTATAATTCCTTATACATACAATATATCTTCCTTATGAGCACAGAGATGGTGACGTCAGAGCTCACTGTTTATACAGACGTTGCACACATTTTATGATCATTTGAGTATAATGATGATACAATTTAATTCAGGCCTTGACAAACTTATCCAAAATGTTGGTGCTATCAGGTTTGATAACAGCATCATCCTCATATCGCCCGGAAAATGCTTGAAGTATTATTTGGTGCAAAAAGGCAGCATATTATACATAGTGTGCTATCAGCACTGTATACAGCGGTGTACCAGCCTGTGCTGCAATGTGCATTAAACACAATGTGGCCCCCGGTGCAGGCGCCCGGCCGTCTTGGGTTTAAGTTTTTAAAAAATTAGTAAAGAGATTAAACAGTTGAAAGCTGGACGTATGAAGCAATGCATTCAGTAAAGGCAGGGTGTGTTCAAATCAATAGTCACCTGAAGGTGACCTGCTCCAGCTGTGGAGGTACTACAAGTCCCAGCATGCCCGGCCGCTCACCGTTCTGGTTGCTATAGAATATAATGGGAGATTGCAGTTTTTGGTGTAATACTTGGATGTGACTGTAATGTGATATGTAATTTGGATGTGTAATCAGTATCAGAGATGAAGATCTCTGCCTCTACAGCTGAGTCACCGGGGTTACTGTCTGGAGATCCATCTTCCTGTTGATATAACCAGGTCTCTACTGATCTTGTATTATAGTATGAGAACGTATATACTAGTGTTTATCTCCTACTTATAATGCACCTCGTGCTGAAGTATATAGATATCGGAGGTCCGTGACCATATAACTGTAGGGACTGTAGGCTGAGTGCGTTTATAGTGATTTACAGCAGAGGAACATTATTCTTTTATAATACATTAAAAGTCCCTGATTATACAGATATATATATATATCATTTTTTATTTTATTTTTTAAAAGGTTCATAGAATATTGACAGGCGCTTATACATAGAATACAAGTGATCATAGTCTATCCACAATTTATTTCCTAAATGAAAGGTCTGATTGTTAAACAGTTTAATGCGCTCTGACTTTTACTGAATTGAATCATGAACAAACCTGTACCTCACTCTGCTCTGTAATGTCTATGGACCAGGCCAGCCAATCCTCTCTGCATTCAATGTGTGCGTCATATCAGGTCGTGGTATAAAGTGTCAATCACCCAAGTGTCCTGTTGTAAATCTGTGTAAGAACACAAGGCAGTGACCTTATCGTCCAAACCTACCTCCCCGATTCCATAACAAGTGGCTGGGTGCCTGGGAACCTCCAGGTATTGGTAATGGTTGATCTAGGTATAAAATAGATTGTTACACCTGAGCAGGGAAAGGATGTTTCTTTTTTCTCCTGAATGTAGTAATTTGGATACCGCTTTAGCAGACTCCCTCCCCCTAACACCCTTCATCATTTGGGGTCAGACCAGCAGCTTTTAGGAATGTGATCTTGATCGTGTACCTTTTCCCCACAATTGTGAACACACAGAATTATTGAACCAAATCTAACACAGGCCGGTCTCTCATCGCTCTGCGGAAGGCTGGTTTGGGTAATAATGTGCGGGCTTCCCTGTCTCGTATGACGCCAAAATGGGGAGAGGGGGTTATAATTTCACGAATCAGACTGGTTAACGTGCAGTGAAAACCCTGGTCAGTCCACTAATCTCTGAAGAGCATTGCAGTTAATTCTGTATAACAACAATCTTCTGTTGACTTTCATAGGTCAGATTGAGGAAGAAAAACTGACTTGCTTTGCTTTTCTATTTCTGCTTTTTTGCCCATATTCACAACAATTGTTGTGAATTGATGGGTTTTTTTTTTTGTGTTTTTTATACCACTGAATTAATTTACAGTGATATGAAGACTCCAATTTTTGGGAGTAATGACTAGTCCTCCCCCTCTATGCTATATGCTGCATCTCTTGATACATGCATGTATATGTTATACCATAAGCCGCGTAAAATGATGTGACCTCCACACAGGTAACCTGCCCACCAACTGTCCATATAACTAACGGGACCGAGGATTATGGAGCACAGACCCTTACACACTTGTACTCTTGCTGCAGGATTACCTCTTCAGGAGAGTAAAACTAATATCTTGATAAACTCTTGTTGTTTATATATATTAAGCACTGAAGCGAGGTCTTAGTGCAGAGTAATACCTCTTAGTGCGCATGTAGCGGGATTAGTGTCTTCTCATGTAACACCTGAGAGGTCGCCCGTCAATCTGTTCGCCGAGACGGGATAGATGGATGGCAGCAAGATAACGTAGGCATTAAATGTCTTCATACAGCCACAGCGCCATCATTAAACGTATTTAATGCTGTACCTGACGAATGGATATCTCCAACATCAGCTGTCTGGGATGGGGTCTAGGTATGGTAGAGGGAAGGAAAGAAATGGATTGTGTGATAGACAGTGGCATTTATTTTATTGCTTTCTGCCCATCCCACCTTCGAATGACAAAACTGCTCTGTCTACACAGAAGATAATTCAGAAGTTGCTTACTACATGCTGCCCTATTTCTAAGAAAGACCATCTTACTATGCTTGTCAGTGGCTTAATAAATGTTAGTTACAATGTATCCTGTGTGATAATCGGCAAAGACTAATTTAAAGACTAAAATGGTTTACCACTCATGTGTTTTCTGTTAGCACAGTGGCCTAGTGGTTAGCACTTCTGCCTCACAGCGCTGGGGTCATGAGTTCGATTCCCGACCATGGCCTTATCTGTGTGGAGTTTGTATGTTCTCCCCGTGTTTGCGTGGGTTTCCTCCGGGTGCTCCGGTTTCCTCCCACACTCCAAAAACATACTGGTAGGCTAATTGGCTCTCTCTGTCTGTCTGTGTGTATGTTAGGGAATTTATACTGTAAGCTCCAATGGGGCAGGGACCGATGTGAGTGAGTTCTCTGTACAGCAATGCGGAATTAGTGGCGCTATATAAATAGCTGATATGGAGATGTGGAATAAACAGACAGGAAAACATTATGTAAAAGATTTTGAAGAACATTTATAAAGACAGTGATGTCCTGTATAATATATGCACTGCCCAATCTTATAAATGTTCCTGGAGCCTCTCATACGCCAGTTTTTCCATCATTACCGGGGTCCAGACCATAAGCTCGGCCCAGAGATTCCTTATGCAGCCTTGGACCCTCTTCTTTGCACTATTATTAACCATTGTACCTTTTAAATTCAACTTCGGTCCCTCGTTATTGCAGTTAGAAAATAAATGTTAACAGCAGAACTAGATTAATATCACACTGAAACAGGAGCCAAGTGTCAGGAATACACTGATTATATATCTGTAGGCTGGCGTTTAATCACGGCACTTTATCGCCAAAAGCACAGACACATTCGGTATGGAGACTCTGGGCTAGAGATGGCGGAATGTATCAATGCTAACTTTGCCGTTTATTTTAAGTTTGTGATTAGGGACATGAGGTGGAAAGTTCACAGAGAATAATGCTTTGTCCTTCAGTAACTGAATTGTCTTCCAAGAAAACTGCTGCTCTGACATCTGCGGAGAGGCCAGAGAATACTCTGCACCTTCCATATAGTGATGTTGTGATGGTTATAGTAGTCTGTGCAGTTCCCAGGCGCTCGATCCATGATGCGGATACATAGGTACTCGCTCGGTACAGGATAGGATTCGGATAGGCGAGCTTCTTATCATGTCTGAGTTTCCCGCACGTCCTTGTTAGCAGGAAATGGAGCAATTGCTTTCTCTGGAGGCTGCTTGTTTCCTATTGAACAATGTTTTGTTGATTCCTCAGTTCAGAGTGTTCTGCAATGTCCTGGCAGCTGTGTGCGAGGACGGAGGAGGCCGCTTTGTGGTTACTCCCACTTTGTTGTGGGTATTGTTGCCAGATTATCATGAAAAGTATCGCATTGATGAGTTGTCTGCGGCTGGTCCTGCTCAGCCTGTTATCACAGACACCCATCCTCTTCTGCCTTTCAGTAATTGGTGAAGTGTATGGTGCTGGTTATGTTTTCAGCAGCATTTGTGGCTTAAACATGATTTTACATTCTCCAATGTATACTGAGCAGTTGTTACCTAGGAGACTGCAAATCTACCCTTTATACGTCTGTGTAATAACAATGCTCCCTCACAGAAGCAGTGGTTTGCTAGAATGACTTAACTATAAATACTTCCTTTGTTTCAGGTACAGTAATGCTGAGTAATGCACAGGCCTTTATACAGTAATGTCTATTAGTGGATTTACTTGTTTCTTAAGGTTGGTTTATAACATAGTTCTATGTACATAGAGATCGGTGTTAATGGTTCACTAACCACTTCTTACACAATGCAGACAGTCCTGGAATCTGTGTAATATAAGATCCCTTCCATAAGTGTACAGTTATTATGTAGGTTAGATTGTGTTATCAGATATAGGGGTCTTTATTCATAGCTAAAGTGATACAATGTAACACGGTGCTTGGTGCTATTGCTGCCCAGTCTTAATCAGCTGTATTGTACAGTTCTAGAAAAGCAAATTGGGAACCTCTTTAAGGTAGTTTTGTCCCTTCTGACAAACAGTTGTTATTTTTGAGGAATGTGACTAAGTGTCAGTCTAGACACAAGGTGTTAATAACTCTGCTCAGAGACAATGTTTCCCTAACAGGATTGTAGTGGTTAATTGCACCCAAAAACTGCCATCAACCCCCAACACCAAGTAAATCCTCTTCTGGGATGGAACCAAAACTAATCTTACAATTTCTGGGGGGTCGGGGCAGTTACTATTTGCATCAAATTAAGGCCGTAGAAAGTGGGTGTAATATATCCATTGATCGCGTTCAGGTTTCTGAGCAGACAGTTTACTGTGCTTTTAAGCATAAAGGTATAAAAGCCAGTATTCAGTATTAGGGCCGGTGACGCCTGTTTGCTTTCTAGACCAGGACAGACAAGACTCCTAGTGCAGTTGGCTCCGTTGCGATGCAGAGTCTTAGTCTGCGTTTAGGGTGTTAGAATGGAGCCCACTCTATATCTCATGCCATAGTGGTGGGCACTGCCCGCAGCAGTGGGTGACATGCCTTAGTGGTATAGTGGTGGGCACTGCCCGCAGCAGTGGGTGACATGCCTTAGTGGTATAGTGGTGGGCACTGCCTGCAGCAGTGGGTGACATGCCTTAGTGGTGGGCACTGCCTGCAGCAGTGGGTGACTGAAGGGCACTTTGGTTTCTATGATTTTCCCCAACCTGTGTGTGTAAAATATTTTACGGTGCTGTTATTCAAATTTAAATTAAACTACACAGAATAGACAATGCCAGACACAGTAGATGATTAAGTGGCAAAATAATGGGCATGCACATGACGGGCAGGGTGCCTGCTCCCTATTGTCTCATGTTATCTCCTGCTCCTTGGCATGACTTGTGCTGCATTCCTGTCCCATTAGGGTTTTACTCTGTTACCTCGGTATAACTGTCCTCATGTACTCGTGGTTTCCTCACTGTATCCGTTTTGTCTTCTCTGGATTTGTACGATTGTCCGACACCCTATAACAGTGTTGGCTAACCTGTGACACTCCAGGTGTTGTGAAACTACAAGTCCCAGCATGCTTTGCCATTATATAGCAGCTTATTGCTGGAAGGGTATGCTGGGACTTGTAGTTTCACAACACCTGGAGTGTCACAGGTTAGCCAACACTGCCCTATAACTAATAATAGTGAAATGATGAACAAACTGAGTCTTGCTTTCCACAGAGGAGGAGCGCCACTTGCTGACCTCATTGGGAATGTTCTGCGTGTGTACCTGAGTGTGTTACTTTGTACTTACATTAATACTCTAGCAGTATTTATTGTTCTTGCTGGGAGCTGTATTAAGTTATTTGAAATAAAATGTTTTACCAGATTGTCCGACTTCCAAGTTCAGTTAAACTTGTGTAGAAACTGAATTATAAAACGGGGATTGTTTCCTTACTGTTGTATAGAAGATAATTGTCCTGATGTGATACTTCTCCTATTACAGTGTTGGGTGTTTTTATTAAATAAGAAATACTCCGATCTGCAGGTGTCCTGGGGAACCTCTATTTGTTTTGGACATGTGGGAGTTACCATACTGCAGATATAACAGGTTCACAGCATCCATACAGTGCCACCCAGCTTCCAAATTGTAAAAAGGGAAGAAAGCAACATACTTACCCACATAGACATGGCCTTACACCTGCCGAGGTGGCATTATAGCCAGGGTAGTGCTGTCAGCTTGGTGCAATTTAATGCTACTTTTTCTCTTTCATCCAGTCTGGGGGACACTGCTTACCATGGGGTGTGAAGGGGAGCATGGGAGTTGGCACCTAGCTAGTTAATTTCTAGCATTGCTGACAGACCCCTCCCCCTTATAACTACCCCCCCCCCCCCCCTCTTCCTCCTCAGTTTTTTTCTTGGTGCCCATGGCGTTAGGCACTGTTTTAGTTGCTGCTAAATTTTATTTTCTTTTTCTTTTTTTTTAGGAGAATATCTTGGGCAGACCTGGGCGTGTGTTCTATTATAGAGAGCACACTCCCAGAACAGCAGCGCAGGCACTACTCTGTCAGCCGAGAGCCAGAGGCTCTCACTGGCAGAGCAAATTCGGGTGCTTGAATACAGAGTGACTAGCGGTCTCTCCGGACCGCTGTCACTCTTGGGGCGTCACCGATAACCGGCGCTGCCATTAGGCATGGAGGGCCGGTTATCGGAATGAAAAAAATGCCGGCGGCCATTTTAAAATAAGCCACGGAGGAGAGGAAACGGAAGGGGGCCATACCAAGATCCCCCCTCATACATAGGATTAGGGCATCGGGTTGAAAATCCGCTGCGGAGACCTCAATTGAGGTCTCCACTACTCTGCCATATACTATTTGTTTTCTTCTCCTCCCCGCTAATGGGGCAGGAAAAGCACTTGGGAGAGACAGCATTATCAGAGGGGGGTGGGGGGGAGCTATGATATAGAGCTCCCCTGCTCTCCATGGAAAGTTGGACTAGCCCGGCCTTTTGGCGCCAAATATAAGCCCGGGAAAGGACGCAGAGCAGAGGGAGCAGGCACCAGGCACTGCTGTTGGACTTCTCCCCTGTTTGGCCTGTGACTAAGTATCTGATTTATTTAAACATATATTATTGTATTGCTGACTGCAAAGTGGGCTAGTGGGAGTTATATTATAGTTCTCCCACTTGCCAAGTTATTTTATTTTGGTTTAACAATTTATAAGTATAACTTTTATGTTCGGTTATTTGTTTCTTTTTTTTTTTTTTCATATTTTCTCTTCTGTCTCGCTCTCTAACAGCTAAATTTAAGTCTGTGTGTTGGTGTGCCTTCCTTTGTAAGATGACAAATAAAGGAAAGAGCCCTAAAGTAAAGTGTTTCACTTGTTCAAAATGTAATGCAAAATTACCTAGTGGGCAGAGGGACCCGTTGGCTCTATGTTCTGTCTGCGATGCAGGGGGTCCCCCTGCGCAATCCCAGCTTGTTACAGCCCCACTGACCGAGGAACCGGCCTGGATGGCCTCCCTGACACAGTCGGTTTCCTCTTTAGCACAGATGGTGTCACAGTCCAATCAGCTGATGTCTATTGTGGCAGCCGCGGTGGCTAATAGTGCTAGTACGCCTTTGGGCCTCCCTGCTGCCACAGGTTCTTTTGAAGAGTCTGTGCCAGGACCTTCCTCATTGCTTACAGACCAGGCCCCTGTTCCCACAGAACCGGCATGGTCCGCAGCTTTTATTAAGGGTTTGGATAAACTAAACCAGTTACTTGAATCCCCAAACATCCCGCCTGCTATGAGGAAGAGGCCTAGACCCACTAATACCCTTATGGTCCTTTCAGACCCGGAGGGGGTTTCAGAGGAGGAGGGGGAGTATATTCTGATCCTGACCAGGGGCAACCTTTGGAGCAGGAAGAAGACCCTAAAAGCCATTTTGTTAATGATTTGGTTTTAGCGGTAAGAGAGGCGTTGGACCTCCCTGAACCGGAGGATCCTACTCCTAGAGACAGAAGTCTCTTTAAGAAGGCCAAAAGGAAGGCTTCCCGTTCTCCCCCTTCGGTAGAACTCAGAGATATTGCAGAGGGAGCCTGGAAACAGCCGGATAGAAGGTTCTCTGTTCCCAGAAAGTTCCCTTCCCTGGATCCATTACAGGAGGAAGATGTGGCTTGCTGGGAGAGTATTCCTAAAGTAGATATTTCAGTAGCCCGTTTGGCCAGACATTCTTTACTACCAGTCCCAGGTTCGGCAACTCTGCAGGATGTCAATGATCGCAGGGTGGAATCCCAGCTGAAATCTATATTTGTGGCTGCGGGTTCTTCCTTTAGACCCACATTTGCTTCAGCTTGGGTTGCTAGAGCCATGGAAACATGGGCAGACCAACTGGCAGAGGCCTTACAGGACTCGGAAGTTACTTCCCCTGGCTTTGCATCTGAAAGAGGCATCGGGGTACCTTTATGAGGCGGCTCAGAACTCGGCGTCTGTGTCCTCCTCTATTCAGGCTGCATCCATTTCAGCAAGAAGAACGTTATGGCTGAAATCCTGGGAAGGAGATTCGGAATCAAAGAAGTCCGTTGAATCCATTCCTTTTTCAGCAGCAGGTTTGTTCGGGCCGGAATTGGATACTATGATTTTCCAGGCAACAGGGGGCAAAAGCACTTCTTTGCCGGTATTCTCAGGTAGGGGCAGGACTTCTCGGGTCAGCTCCTTTCGTCAGCCCTTTAGAGGGAACTCCTGGCCTAGAGGACAGTCATTTAGAGGTAGACAACCAAATGCTCGAGGCTCCTCAGTCAAGGGTAGATCCTCGTTTGCGGCTAGGCGCCAGGCCTCTAGGACACAGGAGAAGCCTGCGTCCTGACGACCACTCTACTCTGCCAGAGGTGGCGCCGCGGGGGGAGACGTCTCTCTGTTCGGGAATAGTGGACACTTGGATTTGGGGTATTGTAGTAGGGGGGTACATGTTAGACCTGCTGGGTCCGGTACCACATTGTTTTTTTGTTACACCTCTACCCCGAGGGCGATCGGGAAGTTGGGCAATACATGTCTGTGTCGCCTCTTTTCTTTCTTTTACAAAGAGTCATCTGCAGCCTAAGATTCACAGTGGGGTCCTCCCATTACCCGAGAGGTTGGGGGATGGTAATCTTGCTCCTCCGGCTCCAGGGACCTTTGTCGGTCCAGGAATCAGCCTTACCAATAAATGTGTTACAGTTGTAGGCAATTCCTTTAGCCCTTCGGGGGGCCCAGTCCCTCCTTTAGGGCCACCCTGTCAGAATTCAGTCCGACAATGCCACGGCTGTGGCATATGTCAACAGGCAGGGAAGAACCAGGAGTGCAGCCGCAATGAAAATTACAGCTCAGATTTTTTGTTGGACAGAACAATAGGTTCCGGCAATTTCGGCAGTATTCATTCCAAGAATAAGGGATTAGGAGGCCGGCTATCTAAGTCTAAATCAAATGATGCCGGGGGAGTGGTCACTCCATCCGGATGTATTTCAGTCTCTAGTTCAGAGGTGGGGTCTTCCGGATATAGATCTCATGGCCTCCAGACACAAGAAGAAGGTTCACAGGTTTTTAGCAAGGGCAAGAGATCCCTTAGCGGTGGCAGTGGACGAAATGACGAGGTCATGGGAGCTCAGGTTGGGATACCTGGTTCCTCCGATTCCCATGCTTCCTCACATGCTCAGACGAGTAAGGCAAGGGGGTCTTCCAATAAGATAAGGATTTTGTCTTCCGCCACGAGACGACCTCCTTCTTCATGGTCCTTTCTGTCACCAGAATTTTCCTCCGCTCAGTTTAACGGCATGGCTGTTGAAGCCAGCCTCTGGAGGGCTAGGGGTTTTTCCTCTAGTGTAGTTAACACTATGATGCAAGCTCGAAAACCAGTTTCGGCTCACATCTATCAGCGGATTTGGAGAGCCTATATCAGATGGTGTGAAAAAAAGTCATATAACATGTCTTCCTTCTGTCTCCCTCGCTTATTGGCTTTTCTTCAGCATGGGCTGGAAGCAGGTCTTCGGTTAGGTTCCCTAAAGGTTCAGGTATCGGCTCTGTCAGTCTTTTTTCATCGGAAATTAGCAGAGTTGCCAGATATCAAGACTTTTCTTCAGGGAGTCTTACATATTCAACCTCCCTATGTTCCACCTACAGCACCATGGGATCTTAACCTGGTACTGGACATGCTTAAAGGGCCTCCTTTTGAACCTTTACCTGAGGAAGATTTTAGGTGTTTGACCTGGAAGGTTGTTTTTCTTTTAGCAATTGCATCGGCACGTAGGGTGTCGGAATTGGGAGCTCTGTCTTGCCTTGAGCCATATTTGGTTTTTCATGAGGACAGAGTGATTTTGAGAACACTCCCCTCCTTTGTTCCAAAAGTGGTGTCCTCTTTCCATTTGAACCAGGAAATTGTAGTTCCGGTTTTTTCATCTTCTCACTCTGATCGGCAGTCTATGAAAAAGTTAGATGTGGTTACAGCTCTCCGTATTTATGTCAGAAGAACATCTCAGATTAGACGTACCGATTCTCTGTTTGTTCTTTATGATGATCATAAGAGAGGCTGGCCAGCCTCTAAACAGTCCATTGTAAGATGGATTACACAACTATTAGGCAGGCTTACACATCAGCTAACCGGCCTGTGCCGGAGAGACCTACAGCCCATTCCACCAGATCGGTAGAAGCGTCATGGGCAGCAAGAAATGGGTCTTCTGCTGACCAGCTTTGCAGGGCAGCCACCTGGTCTTCTGTCCACACGTTTACCAAATTCTATCAATTTAATGTATTCGCATCCGCAGATGCAGATTTCGCTCGTAGTGCTCTACGAGCGGGGCTTTCAGAGCGGTCCCACCCTTAGGGGGCTGCTTTAGAACGTCCCCATGGTAAGCAGTGTCCCCCAGACTGGATGAAAGAGAAAAGAGGATTTATATACTTACGTTAAATACGTTTCTCTGATTCCATCTGGGGGACACTGCGATCCCTCCCTTCTGCTTTTCCTCTGTGTGCTCTTGTTTGATTGACCCTTCTCCTTGGGGGCTTTTTAAATTAACTGAGGAGGAAGAGGCAGGGGGGGAGTTATAAAGGGGAGGGGGTCTGTCAGCAATGCTAGAAATTAACTAGCTAGGTGCGAACTCCCATGCTCCCCTTCACACCCCATGGTAAGCAGGGTCCCCCAGACGGAATCAGAGAAACGGATTTAATGTAAGTATATAAATCCTCTTTTCTCTGCATAAAAGTGCAATGTTATTCATTCCATTACATAAGTTTATAAGTTTATTTTTATGCTTTTATACATATAATCTACTTCTTGGACAGCAAGGTGCAGTATTCAGCACCACTGAAGTCTTAAAATACTGTTTCCCTATAAAATTTAAATAGATTGCAAGTTCATCGCGAGCGTTCGTCGTTTTACCTTGCAGTGTAAATTCCATTCCCTGTCCATCCGGTGACGTGTTTTATAGTGCACATTATATTGCAGAGTGGAGGCTGCAGCTCAAAGTCTTGCAGATAAGTGAGTGAGCGAGAAACTTTCTACGTAGAAACAGGAAGTGTAGCTGCAGCTTTCTCTGCATAAGAAGACGGTGAGAAGAGGTTCAGTTGTTGCAGCCAGTCTGCCGTCCTGGTGCTGGGTACCCAGTCTCTGGCCTCTCGGCTCTGGAATGATTGCATTAGCTGTGAAACATGCCCGGGTCGCCCGTCCTGCGCTGCTCGGTGGGCGTGTTTGTCACAAAGGAAGCGACTGCTGAAAATTCCCCTCGAGTCAACGTTCTGGTTACCCAATGCTGAAGTTCCTGGTCAATCTGTTCCTGCCTTGTTCCAAAACTAAAGATGAATTCAGACATATAATCCTCAGTCAGGTAAGTCCTTACCGTGACTTTATAAGGAGGGTTATCCTAAGGATCAGAGCTTTATACAGTTATGTTGTGACCGGTAACCGTGCATCTATGGTTGGTTCTTCTGACCTTGAGTAGTGGAGAGTGTCGACCTCATAACGTTGAATTGAGCAGCTTTTCTCTGAATAACCTTTAGCTAGTGAGTTATTAGCAAGCGGCCAACTTCCCAGCACGTGCTTGTTGTATTATTACCCCCTGAGGGCTGTTTTTATTTATGACTGTGGCTGCTTCTCTTACCAGCCACGAAAACTTTGGGAGTTTCACTCAGTGCCTTGAGAAATCACCATTTCCAAAGAGGTATTTTCCAACTGTGGGTAACCCCTTTTCTTAGTCATCGGTTACGCCAACCAAACACCTTTACCCGCAAAATACCTGGTCCCAGCAGATTTCCCATAGTCACACAGTCAGTCTGATCTGGTCTTGGCAGACGGTTCCAGGAAGCAGATAACAGTGACCTTTAAGACAGTCTGGTTGGCCGGCAGTCAGTATAACATGTTAGCTGTAAGTAGTATTGTATCTTTATCTGTATAGTACTTTGTGATCTTCAGCATTACGAGTCAATAATAGGCCCATTTGTCCAGAGGGTCGGAATGAATTCATCATGGGATCATCTGGTGGAACGTTGTGCCTCGCACCTCAGTGAGGTTCCTAGTGTACGGAGAGGCTAGGTTTTGGTATGTAGATGACAGGTCTGAAAGCAATGAAAATGTCCTTCCTTCTGCCGGTTGTGTCGTCTGTTCCGGTGATACTCGCCATCACGATGAGAGAGACGCTGACACTGGTATGGGTGACTTGTAGTTATAGTAGCGTCGCATTTTCCAGTGATGTCATTTTTTAAAACAGTTGCAATTACACTTTCATCGGACATGTCGGGTTCGGATTCTTCAATTCTCCCATAAGTGTCGGAGTGTCTTTCATCGTAAGATCGTACCCAACCCATTTGTTCGCACTATACATAGATTTTTCTGGCCAGAACTGTTGTTCTCTTCACTACATCGTCTGTACTTTTCCTCTCTCCTTTCTTAATTATTTAATTTCATTTATTTATTTATTTTGAAATAAAGGGTTTATTTAGTGAGAGGTAATAAGCCCTCCTTTTAATCTCTTCATTTCCTTTTCGCTGATTGGGCGAGCTATGGTTCTCATAAGTTGAGCGCTTCTTCCAAATCTCATTTCCACAAGAGTGGCATTTGTGCAAAGAACATAGTAGGTTCCATTCTGTCACCCCTGTACAAATCAGGGGCTGAAGGATCAGTCTCCTGTCATCGCTAAAGATTTTATGGGATGGACGACACCGGAACCAGATTAGAAGCTTCTCTAACCGCCCGTCTCCTAGCCGAGGATAAAGGACCAGGCACAGGACGGAGGAGAATTGTATAATGCTTAATTTCAGCTGTTTAACACTTCTTCTGAAGCTGGAGAAGGTTCTCGGAAGATTCCAACAATGAATGTAGAAGATGTTCAAGAGGTCAGTTGATTTTCTGGCCTAAGGCAATGGAGAGGTGATAGCAGATTATGGAATTCCTGTCCCAAGTTTAGAGATGACAATTGGTTGTATTATTATACGATTGCCTCTGACATTCTCCAGCGCTGCTGTTGAGCGTCTCCCTACATTCTGGACAGCACATACGTCTTGTGAAACTTTAATCTGGTTAATCATTTGTCTATTTAGTTTTATAGTAGACAGTAGACGTGTATTATGCAGTATAATTTCCTTTTACAGTGATAACGACAAAAATACCTCCGGCCTAAACAACCTGTGTCTTTCCTACTGCTGTGGCACTACAAGTCTCAGCATGGTCTGTCGGCTGCAGCTCCACAATAGCTGGAAGACTGGGGTATGTGTTCTGTAGAGTCTCTGCCTGTTACCAGTAAAACACACCGGTATTACTCATTGTGTGCACTGCATTCCTTTCCTGGATATTTGCATTTATGAGCATGAATAGAAGCAGTTATGTAAAACAGTTAATTGGTGCAATAGATTTTCCTTGTGAATTAATGACATAAAACCTCTGTTTAGAATAAATCCAGTTCAGTCATAGAAGGCCTCTAATTTGCAGCACGTAAAGACTCGTTTAACCTAAAATACACATTGCTTATGTTTACATTGGGTTAAATTGCTTCTCGGCTGAACTTCAGGTAAACTCGTGATCATGGGGAAGATTGAACCCAGCCGGTAAACTCTGTAAGTCGGATATTGCTGATAATGGGTTAATAGCTGGAGATCAGCTGCACAGCAAAATGTCAACAGTCATCGTACGGAAACGTTTACTTGTAAGATTGGATTGGATTTGCTCATATTGATCCCAAGTGGTTATAAGGTCAGATTGAAGAAAACTTGCCGATTCTGACACCTTCAGGGCCCCGTATGTGAATATTTGAGTGACCGCGCAGAGAGAGGGGTTGGTGAATCTGACGTCCTATTGAATGACGCGTTTCTCCTCACAGGATCTGTGCTAGGATTGGATATTACCCTTTAATGGTTTATTGAATGACTAGCTTGTCATTATAGACCATCGGCTTTCTTTTATGATACCTGTGTTCAGTATTAAATTATTAGGCTCACTATGGAGAGGACACAGCTGAAAGGCGGTCCTTCTCATATGCGGGTGAATACTGGTTTATGGTGGATAAGTTAATATGTCGTTCAGTGCTACTCTGACATTCCACTTCAGCTCTGTAAAAGTAAACTTAATGCAGTGTTCTCCTCCCCATTATAGGTTAAAAACCTGAGACTAAAGAGCTGTGACATCACTGGCCGTGCCCCTGTCCTATAATTCAATCAATAAAGTTGCATTTCTGCAAAGCCAAGGTTGCCAAACGGTCAGTCAGTCACTGTTTAGTTAGAGAAGCTTCTTCCATATAAACATTCTGAATTACATGCATGAAAAATCCAATGTCGGTGAGTGACTTTACTTCCTGTTTAAGTGGGAACCTGTTTTAACAGTGGTTGTCATAATTCTGAGGTTTTAGTTTTTGAGCAGCGCTTCTGGTACCGCACGGAGCTCTCTGATTGGCCGCAGCTATTCCCTGTGATGTCCCAAAAACGACTCCTCTGTTTTTTATATTCCACTCTCCCCCCAGTGTTAATGTTTGTATTGGTTTATTTCTTAGTCCCCAGATCTTCTTTGGGGAGATCAATCAAATCTGCCATTAAGATGTATTATTGTCATCTAGTTGAACCCAGAATGTCTGTGTCATAGGGTATGTTTTGGAGCTGCAGACAGAGTATCTTTAATGAGATGAAGAAGAAATTTGTGCAGGTATTATGCCGCCATTTGGGTCTCTGTGTGCGCCAGCCTTACTCCCCCCCCCCCCCCCCCCCCGCATTTTGTGTGTGTTCTGGAATGCCAGACAGGGGGAACAGATGAGCGAAGTCATGGCGGAATTTTACGTCCGGATAGGGTTTTTCCCAGAGGTGCAAAGTTTTGGTTCTACAATCTTGAGTTCTAGTTCTATAAATGGTGCAAAATGCAGAAAAGTGCGGATGACAAATGCCTTATTTTATTGGATCCAAATTCTACTCCCAAATCCACAATGAGGTGAAATTTCCACAGAACAGTTTAGAACATTTCGCTCATCTGTGGAGGGCACGTGATTTTACTGCATGTTCTAACGGAACGCAATTAACTAATTATGTGCTCGGAATCCGAGGTGTATTGAAAGTTGCACTAATGCTTGTTACAATTGATATATTGCAGTGTTCTACTACCTGATCAGCTAGATTTAGATTGCATGAGTTATATTCACAGTCCAGCTCCATTTACATAGTGCTTTTAGTGTTAATGGAGGACTGACCCTTACACTTGGATCTATCGCTTAGAATGTTAAAAAGAGAGAGCCACAAAAATAATATAATTTCTCCGAGTTCATAAAACGGTTTGCAAATGGTTAAGCTTTCTGCTAGTTATGTGCCAGAGATTTCATCAAACGTGTATCAAGTGAATGTAAAAATCTAACATTTTATTTGATACAGTAGTCAGTTCTATTGTTCGTTTTGCTTTGTTTGTTTTTTAACTTTGTTGCAACAATGTTGCTGCTCTGTTCACCATAATCCTTAAGAGGCTGATCGGTTTAAATTATAATACATTTTACTGCAGCTCGGTTATAAAGAAACCAGCTGAAACCATCATCAGGACGCTGTTCTGATGGGATCTCTAGCTCAAAGAGCTGGGACTGAGCAGGTGTGACATCGCTGGCCACTCCCCTGTGCATGAATCAACCAATCCACACCTGGCATTTCTGCAGAGCAAGTCTGCAAGCCTGTTAGTCACTCTGCCTGCTTTGTTAGAGAAGCACAGTCCTGTGGTGTGTGCAGTATAATGAAGTTTGATTTTCCCATACCAGTATTACAAAGTGTTATCCTGCAGGCACATAGGACAGATTCAGGGTCAGGGGGGAGAGGATGATACTATAAATATTTTGCTAGAGTTTTGGAAGAAATTGTAAAAAAAATAAAGTCGTTCTGGGATTCTTGTAGTTTGAGGAACCAATGAGTATCACTTTTCTTAAAAGGTCTGAATTTTTGGGGGGTTTTCTGTAGCCGGTTTGTGAGCTGAACTGATAGACAATGCACTATGACCTGGTGACCTCATTGGGGCACAGGGTGATACTAGAAATTGATGAATTGTTGGGTTGCTTTGGCTCCACCAACAAAGTGGCAGCCTCCCCGTTTTCTGGTCAGTAACTGGTGCTTTCAGTGTAGGCTAGTTTGTGCTTGCAGCCTGTAATGACACAAACCAGCCACTGCATGAAGCTTACTCACGCATTTCACAGTCTAATAACCCTGAAACGCGTTGATTTTGTCTGCTGCCACTCCCAGATAGAAAATGCTGCTGATGAACCAAGAGTGCTGTGTATAGTACAAGACGTTACCAACTGCAAGACCATCAATGAGCAGATCCCGCTAAACCTCCCCGCCTCCACCTCCGTGCGCCAGTTACACGAGGATGTGTCCAGCAAGGTGGGCTACGTGAGTGGGACCTTCAGCCTGAAGTGGGGGCATGGAGACATGGTGAGTGAGCACTACTCCCTACTGCATGCTGGGTATATTGTCCGCGTCGCTGTGTTTTACAAGGTTTGGGTGAATTAATCAAACTGTTAATTGAGTTTCATGCCATTAATCTAGGAAATAACATCCAAAGTTTCACCCATCTGCATATTGTTTCTTTGGCAGTGAGGTAAAGGCTCAGGCTAATTGTTCGATACGTTTCTCTCTCTTTATGAAGCTTAAACATTTTGATGTGTCATTTGTGAAGGACGGAGCAAACGCAGGACAGAAAGGGCCGTATTTAGTCCAATGTTCAAGCCCAGAATTCTGCATCATTTTATGACACCCACTCGATAAATCAAACTGAATCTTGAGAACCTCTCAAGTGACCCCCGCCCCTCCGGGCTTACTAGTGCAGCAAGTGTGGCCCGTCCAATGGCAATGCGGCATGTTCTGAGTCGCAACATTGCTCCATCTCCAGTAAATATATAAATAACTCCCACCCCCTGGCTACTTACATATACACCACACGTGGGGTCGTTTCACAATGAGCATCGCTCAGAAAATGTATCGCTGAAGTTCATTGATGCCCAACATGGGGTCTAAAACATCGGAGCAATGCTGTAAGTAGTGGTCACATTCTGTGCACATCTCTTTATATATTTGGGTTTTATATCCGAGCTCCGGGGTATCCTGCAGGTTGTACTATAGGCTGTATAAAGGATATGCTTGCCCAAAACTATTATCAGTAGGAGAAGAGTATAAGAACCGTGTAAAACATTAAGTAAACATCCAGTAAACATTAAAGGATAATTCCACTCAAAACGGAAAATTCGACTAAAGATGAATTACGTGGGGTCCAATATTCATTGGATCTAGTCGCTTCCACGCTCTTCTCTGCAGCATTGCTGTGATCGGATAGAGGCCATTGTACTGAATGGATAAAGAGAGTGCGCAGGACGTCCCTATGTGCCAGCCCAGGGTTATGTCTTTTCAAACTTTCTTGATAGATGTTGGCCGGATCCTGCTTCAGATTAGTTTGTGTGAGAGAAAATGTAGGACGTTCTCAATTTCATACAGTAACTGATAAATTGATAAATATCTGCATTTCTCTGTAAGTTGGGGAACTGGATTGGCTGAGGTTCTCCGTTAGTCCTACTGTGACCAGATTAATAGATGCAGCAGCTGTCTGTGATCTTTGTTCTACTGCTGACACTTCAGTGTTATCCGTCTCTGATCATTGTGTCCTTAGACTGAGCTGGATCCCAGCCTGGACCAGTCGTTGGTGGACTCCGGCTTTGAGGCGGGGAAGAGAAATTTCCTTCATTTGACGGATAAGAACGGGGAGCAGCCTCAGCTCACGTCGGTAAGAGACCTTGTCTGTGATTGGTCACAACACTGTGGGTGGGGGTAGAGACAGTTCCAGTGACGAAACTACCATTGGTGCATCGGGGCCCATGGAGATAATGGGGCCCGTTACATGGCAGGAGCAGAGGGTTGGCGCTAGCGAGCTGTGGCCTCAGTTCCATCCTTGTTTCCTACCCGGGGCCCACAGCTCGCTAGTTCCGCCTCCGGACTGATCACATGATAGGGGGGCCCTTGGTAAATGCTATAACATGATCATAGCAATAATGCAATAAAATAGGCAGCAGTTGTCACTCTTGGCTGTCATTACTGTGAGTTGAGAAAATCTGACCTTTCATAAAATATAATGGAACAATCTGTTCTCATCACTATAGAACCTTTGTTTATTCCATGTCTGTTTTTATAATGTAAAGGAACACTGGTAAGAGATGATACACAAGAGTAAAGTGATTTGCTTGTGGTGTGCGCTATATCTAATGCTGCTCTCTGCCCAGAACTGACTTATGACCCGATGTGTTTCAGGACGAGTCGGGGACGGCGGACAGCAGTGGTCTGGATGACAGCTCACAGGAGAAGTTCATAGGGCCACTTCCGAGAGATGGATCAGCCGGCTGCACCAGTGACTACGTCAGCCAGAACTACTCGTATTCCTCACTGCTCAGCAAGTCTGACACCGGTACTCTCCTTTTATTCTCTTATCTTCATCTAGGAATGACGTCACTTTCAGGAACTGAGTCTCGTTGTTGTCATCACTTGTCCTCCTCTGCAATGTGGGTGTAACAGATCCTTTATCAGTGACGCTCAATACGTCTTCTATGCTCAGGAACCTGCTTCAGTTTATATCCATTATTATAATGTTGTATTACAGAGCGAGAATTGTCGGGTTTGCAGGTCTAAATTCAGCTGTATTATTAGGCAGCGTGTCATCCCGATATCCTGCGACTAATCTCTCTCCTTCCAGGTTATGTGGGCTTAGTAAACCAGGCCATGACTTGCTACCTGAATAGCCTACTGCAGTCGCTGTTCATGACACCAGAATTTCGCAATGCGCTGTACAAGTAAGTATTATATTGTGCTGTGGAAACGTCACCTGTCACTGCCTAATGACTGCGCTCTTCACCCTGAAACACTTATCCTGTGTGTGGTACAAGCAGCCAGTTCCTGTATATTAAACACACACAGAGGCGAGAACAAACCTGGTAATAATCACAGCAGATATAACACGCTCCTTCCTCAGCCAGAGTGTCTGGTCCCTTATGCTGGGTGTATACTGGTCTGATCCTGTGGTCTGTGTATCTGCTGCTTATAATCCTCTCCCATGATGCCACTGGGTTAACCCGCTGACATTGAAGTGACGCACACGATTACCGTCTTCCTGTTTATATATATATATATATATATATATATATATATATATATTTATATATATATATATATATATATAGTAATGCACTGGACTATTTATTTAAATGGAAGGTATTTCCTGCTCTTGGAAGCCGAGCACATTCCTCACTGTTGCTCGTATAACTCTCTGTTATCATGCAGATTAATCTGACAGTGCTCTTGTGTCTCCGAGTTGGGGCTGTGGGCAGTACCAGGGCACTGTTTTGTGGGGTAACCGGTTACTTGGAATTATATTCATCCAGGTTTATTCTCCGCTGTACATTAGTCAGTGACTGTGTCTGTCCTCTGCCGGTGTCTTGGGTCTAAATGGATCTTTATCGCTCTGACAGGTGGGCGTTCGAGGACACAGAGGAGGACCCGGTGACCAGCATCCCGTACCAGCTGCAGAGATTATTTGTTTTATTACAAACCAGTAAAAAGAGGGCGATCGAGACGACGGACGTGACCAGGAGCTTTGGCTGGGACAGCAGCGAAGGTAACGGCGGATCTGCAGAGTATTAAAAGCTTTGTTATTCTTGGCTACAAGGCTTCATCTTCGTAATACGAGTACATTGCTTGGAGCCTCCAGAAGATTGAGTATGGCCGATGGTATTGTGTGTGTGGGCTCTGTTGCCACCAGATGGCGCTCTCGAGACACTCGTCAGTCTTTACTGCGACTGATTTGGTTTCCTAATGTCCTATTAGCCCTGAGATGAGACGTGTTTTATCCCTGGCCCACGTAGCACTTGCTGCAGGAAGTATCTTGAGTTTTGATAAGATTTGGACATTTGTAGAAGCTTAGTTGTAAAGAAACCTTACTGTTTCTTTTTAAATGATTGTTATAAAATTTCTCACAAATGTTAAACTTTTGTTCCTCTATATATCGGAAAATCAAGTCTTGTAATCAATGTAACAGAATTAAAACTTCACATTATTATTTATTTTTGTTTTACTGGTTTGGAATCTGGGTGTGTGCAGGTCCCCGGTGTCTCTGCAAGAGTCTGATCTGACATGGGGATGTCTCGCTCTGTTCTGTTAGTGGGTCAGTGGTGGACTCTCCATCTATAGAGAGCAATGAGCAGTGATAGCGCCACCAACCTGTGTTTTACAGGGCAGTGTAAGGTGACAGTGGGACTGAGAGGCAACATTTCAGAGGGGGTTATCCACCATACAGAGATGCTGTATCCTTGTGTGTACAAAGTTACCAAGGATATAGTATACACACACAAGTATATTTGTTACACCATGTTATTGTTCCGTGTATACGGTGAGCGCAGTGTGTCTAACCTCTGGCGTGTTCTGTTTTTGGCAGCGTGGCAGCAGCACGATGTACAGGAGCTCTGCAGGGTCATGTTTGACGCTCTAGAACAGAAATGGAAGCAAACCGAGCAGGTAAGTGTCCATACAGCGATACACCTGGAAATAAGCCGTATACCACAGACACATCTGACTGAAAGCAGCAAACTGTGTGACAACCAATACTTGTGTCATTCTCAACTTTTGGACATGACTGTACTCTGCCTGATGTTATGATAAACACATAACTGCACTGTACATAAGAAAGCTGGAAATACTGAATACATAAACTAACTGTGTCTGTGGCTTCCTGCTGCCTCCATTCCCCTCCTCACATCATGTCCCTGCCCCTGTCCTCACTAACACATTGTTCATCTCCTGATATGCTCTGTGCTGCTGGGGGAGCCTGCTCCTTCCAATATATAACTCTCTGTGGCTTCCTACTCCCTCCATTCCCCTCCTCACATCATATCACTGCCCCTGTCACATGCAGCTCTGTCCTCACTAACACATCACTCATCTTCTGATATAATTAACAATCCCTGTGCACTCTTAAAAAGCAGACCATGTAGTAAAAGTTGCAGGATTGTACATATAAGATGATAAATCAATCTGGAGCCAGGAGGCCCTTTAATCCTTCCCCACATCTGTTTTAATCTGCTTTGTATATTGCAGGCCGACCTCATCAATCAGCTGTATCAGGGAAAGCTGAAGGACTACGTCCGCTGCCTGGAGTGTGGTTACGAGAGTTGGCGGATCGATACCTTTCTGGATATCCCGCTGGTGATCAGACCTTACGGCTCCAACACAGCGTTTGGGAGTGTGGTGCGTATATCGTATATTGTTCACTGATCGCCGTGTATATCTCATGTTCGTGTCCTGCTGCCACCATCTATCTATAGTTTATATAATAATCTGTTATAATTATCTCTCGTTATAATACCAGGAGGAAGCCTTACATGCCTTTATCCAGCCCGAGACCCTGGATGGTCCGAACCAATACTTCTGTGAGCGCTGCAAGAAGAAGTGCGATGCTATGAAGGTACCAGGTTCTGATCCCTCCTGTACCGGGACCTGTCTATATCTGCTGCTTGTTCTGGTAGATGACGGCAGCTCTCTCTCCCCAGGGTCTGCGCTTCTTGCACTTCCCCTATCTCCTGACCCTACAGCTGAAGAGATTTGACTTTGATTACACCAGTATGCACCGGATCAAGCTGAACGATCGCATGACCTTCCCCGACGAGCTGGACATGAGCCCGTTTATCGATGTGGAAGACGAGGTAAGTTGGTGTTGCTGGGATTTAAGACGTGATGATAATAGGACTGGTGATCACTAACGTCACAGAGGAGTTGTACTGTGTATCTGGTCATTTATGAAGGACAATCGGGCCTTGTGCTCATGGCTACATTCAGTAAAAGGGACACAGTAGAAATAGCCGCCGTGTAAGTCTGGAACGGTGGTCACCCCCGTTGACCGGTGCCCTCGTTTTGTTTTATGTCTGTAAGAAGTCCCCCCAGACGGAGAGCTGCACGGACAGCGGTGCAGAGAATGAGGGCAGTTGTCACAGCGACCAGATGAGCAACGACTTCTGCACAGACGACGCCCTGGACGAAGGCATCTGTCTGGAGACCAACAGCAGCGTCGAGAAGCTGAATAAGTTGTCGGAAAAGGTAACGTGGTTTACGAGCGGTGGAATCGTGGATGTGCTCCCATGTTAGACATTGCAGCATTGTTGGCTATGAAAAATGGAGGGAGCAGCTAGTGATTCTTCATCCGTCTATTTTCAGCACCTTTCAGTTTGTTTAGGTTTAGTTTAATAAAGTATAACCCATCTCCAAAGTTTATTTACCTGGGCTTTAGTTAAATCCCTGATGTCCTGCTTTCACCACCGCCAATGGATGCAGGCTGCTGTTCAGAGACTGCACGGTGTCCTTCAGCATAATCTAGCGTCAGGCATGCAAGATTCCGAATCTAGTGAACGCCAGACTCTGTGTTGGGTAAACTTTTAGGATGGGGCATAACTTCTGATATCCCCACCCCCTTCCCCCCAAAACTGAATTATTTATGTACCGGAGCAGCCGAATGTTGTCTACATGTTCTTGGTCAACGCTTTTAGATGTTCCACCAGTAAATGGAGAAGCAAATCAGATCATGACTGCTTATACCACACGTACATTACACAGGGTTCTAGATGTGTATAACTCGCTCGTCTTATTGCCCAGTATTGACATTGACATGAATTTGCTTTGTTTAGAATTCTCTGTATGAACTCTTCTCGGTGATGGTCCATTCGGGCAGCGCGGCCGGAGGCCACTACTATGCCTGTATCAAGTCGTTCGCTGATGACCAGTGGTACAGCTTCAATGACCAGCACGTCAGCCGGGTGAGTACGGATTCCCACCTACACATGATAGTGTTGTCCATTACTTAGCCATGGTACAGGCCGTAAGCAGGTATTTGGGAGGTTGTGGCTGCCAAAAGTACCTGGTGCTACCAAGTTACCTTTTATCGTATGATGCCCTGTGGAAAAAAATCTCAATTCTGCCTCCTAAGCTATTTATTCCATCCTGATGTCTCAGCGGTTCTTTCCAGTTTTGAGAATGTGTTTGTCAGTCACTGTAGCAGAAATATTACACAGAATCAACACTTTGGAACTATTCTGCTGCAATTGATAATTTATTTATGATTCATGTGCAGGGTGGAGTCTTAATTCCCCAAATAAGCGAATGGCACTACATTTGCAACTGAAACCCTGCCTCATCTAGATCTCCATCGCTTGGGGATGTCTTGTGCTATCAGCCACTGCCTTTTCAAAGCTGCAGTTCCTCCCAGTAAACAGTCAGAATGTGCTCTGAGCCTGCTCTCTGCAGTGTGCAGGGATTAGAGGTATTATCACGTTATTTGTAAGAGGCAGAGGGGTGACAGGAGTAATTACTGGTCTACTGGCAGAGTTTGAAGGTGTTCTGTGTACTTTTTCATATGTATAACTTTAACATGTTTGCACTTAGTATTACTTTAGATGAGTATTATTTGGGATTTGTCTCTTGTAAAGCAGATCAGTGCATCTATCAATCTTAGTGAAGTATCGCCTCCTTATTGACAAGAGAATGGAGGCAGCAGGAAGCCACAGCCTGAGAGTTATATAGTCGAAGGAGCAGGGTCCCCCAGCAGCACAGAGTATATAAGGAGATTAGTGGTGTGTTAGTGAGGATAGGGCTGCATGTGACAGGGGCAGTGACATGATGTGAGGGGGAGATGGAGGCAGCAGGAAGCCACAGACTGAGAGTTATATAGTGGAAGGAGCAGAGTCCCCAGCAGCACAAGGCTGTGGTATTCCTGATGAAGCTGCTGCGGGTAGACTGTGTGGAATAATGCACATGACACAATATTCTTACATCTCACATAATCTACGTCGGTCGTCACTGCAGCATTGAACACTACACTGATGCCTATTCTTTCGTAATGTGAAATGATATTTTCTACAGATAACGCCAGAGGATATTAAGAAAACCCACGGAGGGTCGACAGGAAACCGTGGTTATTACTCCAGTGCCTTCGCCAGGTGTGTAGAACTTATCACTACAGGGGAACGGATTTATTAGTCTCAGTGGTTACATTGGGTGGTTATTAAACAACGATAATAAGAATTGGTTGAACCTTTCAGTAATGGACATTTCTCCAGGTCTTAGTGATTATTGTTTTAGAAATGCTTTATTTGCTATTCACTGATAATTTAGTCTTAAAGCTTTGATGGAACAACATCCATAGAAGCTAATGTTCATCAGTGATCCATAGTGTGTACATACGCTGTAGGCAGCCATCTTGTGGGCGGGACCAGTGTACAGGGCAATGTAACCTGTGACATCATGGATATTTTAGTGATGTCAACAGGGCCTAACAAATTAAAGGGCCTCATTCTACCCAACATTGGATCACAGCCCACAAAACCCCTGATTGCATTATATATAGGTGATTAGATACCAGTGATGGCTCCTACTTATAATTAACGCTTGTTTTGTCTCCGCCCTCCCAGCTCCACCAACGCTTACATGCTCATGTACCGCCTGAAGAGCGCAGCCAGAAATACAAGTAAGTGATTTACTGACGTAATGCATATTATTCTCCTGGGTCATCTCACGGACCGGCCTGTGTATTACATATACTGACTAGTCTGTGTACATGCTGGAACTTCTTGTTCAACAAGCTGTTACAGCTACTGTGGAAGATCGATGGGGCCCCTGGCTTTTTGCTGGGGCCCTTTCCTTCCCTGCATCGTTCTTGGGGTTTGTGTGATTTTTAAGCTGTGAGCGGAGGGGAGACCTGAGATCTCTGGAGAAATGCGGGAGGACTGTGCACGGCTGACTTTCCTGATCGGATGGATGGATAAAGACGGGATACTTGGATACGCTCTATTTTCTGCCATCCCGGCTCCCTCATCCACTTTGACCTTTACGTGCTTGTGCGTCTCTTCCTGCCCTGTGAACAATGAAACGGACGAGTGACCGATTATAAGGACGCCCATATTACACCCCAGTCTCATTCGGCTGCTGGATTTCATATATTCCATAGGTATCATGGAAAGCCAACCTTTATACTAGCTCCACAATGCCCGTCACTCACTAATACTCAGGTTCTGCTCCTTCCC
Source organism: Mixophyes fleayi (assembly GCF_038048845.1). Classification (NCBI taxonomy): domain Eukaryota; kingdom Metazoa; phylum Chordata; class Amphibia; order Anura; family Limnodynastidae; genus Mixophyes; species Mixophyes fleayi. Next base: position 38,298,272 of record NC_134411.1, on the reverse strand, counting down.
CCTTATCTGTGGTTCTAGACCCTTGTCCGAGTTTCCTGTGAGCTATTGGGCTATAGGAATAGCTTGTATAAAATTATTATTGTCACAAACAGATTCTACAAGAGTCACGGGTTCCTTTTAAACTGTCCAACTGTCTACAAGATGTGACAGACTGTCTGTCTCTTGAATCTACATTGCAGGCCCCGTCCATCAAGTACAAGTCCCGCCCACATAACTTTTCCTGCTGTTTCATTGCTCGGTTCTTGCGTCTATTTGCAGAGTTCCTGGAGGCGAGCGAGTTCCCAGAGCATATCAAACGTCTGGTGCAGCGAGAGAAGGAGCAGGAGGAGGAGGAGAAGCGGCAGCGGGAGATTGAGCGCAATACGTGTAAAGTAAGTACCCGTCTGTGTACAACGCTTGTACTCCACTGCCAGTTGGGGGCTGCGGCTGGGTAATGAACACTGTTTTGTTGCAGCTGAAGCTGTACTGCATGCATCCCGTCAGACAGATCCTGATGGAAAACAAGCTGGAGGTTCACAAGGATAAGACCATGAAAGAGGCCCTGGAAATCGCATACAAGGTACCTGGCATATACTAATCTTCTGTATAATCTGCGGTCTGGAGCAGTTGGTGTATTTACGTGTGTGTCAGATTTACCTTTCTGTGCATGTTCTTACACCTCTGGTAAGATTGTGTGTTGCCCCAGACTCCAGTATTGTAGTTCTCACCCAGCCCTGATCTCATGCCCGGCCGTGTCTCTCTCAGATCATGGATTTGGACGGTGTGGTTCCCCTGGATTGCTGCCGGTTAGTGAAATACGATGAGGTTCACGACTACTTGGAGCGATCTTACGAGGATGAAGACGACCGGCCGATGGGACTCCTGCTCGGGGGGGTGAAGTCCTCCTACATGTTCGATCTGCTTCTAGAAACCAAACGGCCAGAGCAGGTCTTCCAGTCCTACAAACCTGGTGGTGAGCCCCCGATCTGTCTGTCCTTTAAGTAGATGTTGGCCATAAAGTGTGGTGTCTGGTGTATAAGCAGCCCCCCCCCATCCCCAGCTGCCATTGTGGCTGGGGGGCGGCTCCAGCTCCTGGCACCCGGGGTACTGGAAGCAGATTCCACTGCACTCTCTCCAAACGTCTCTTCCTTGTACACTGACTAACCCCTTATTAAACATGATTTATTTGGTGTCTTGTTCTGCACTGGTTACAGTGTTGTATCTGTCATCAGCATCCAGTTCTGCACATATGTGGTTTTCATATTTGCTGCAGTAAGTCATTAGTACAGTAAAAATAAGTTCTTAGTCCAACATTTGACTTGTCCACTGGGTGGCGCTGTTCTACTGCTGATCATTTCATACTTCGAGGAAGTTGGGCCTCATTCATGTTACTCTGTATAAATATGTGGAGACATTTGGTTCTAAATCCCAACCAGCAAATGTAAATCGTGTGTATTTTTCCATTTAATGCGTCTGTCCAGGCAGATCGGTGATGATACAACTAGTGACTGTATTTATAACAGTGTGAGAGGCACTAACATATAAGCAGACTTTATGTCATATATAAAGTATTAAATATTGACTTATAGGAAAAGAAATACAAGTTCTGTACCATTGTAATTATAATGTCCCTTTACTGTCAGTGAGTCTGCAACGTATAAAACAACCCAACATTTACGATGTGTCTGCCAGAGCTGCAGTTACAGGCACCAATGCATGTAACATGTTTACTGCCGGCCTGGTGTCCAGCTTGTATGCACCGCTTGTATGCACCGCTTGTATGCACCGCTTGTATGCACCGCTTGTATGCACCGCTTTTATTGTGTGCTGTATGTTCACAGAGGTGATGGTGAAGGTCTACGTAGTGGATCTGAAGACAGAGACCGTCGCTCCGCCAGTCAGCGTCCGCGCCTATCTGAGTCAGACCATCCAGGAGTTCCGACAGCTCATCTCTAAGGTTGGGGGGATGTGGGGTGGTAATTGGGGGATGTTGGGTGGTAGCGGTGGGGATTCTCCAATTATTTTTTCTGAATGCTCCTCCAGTCTGAGCTGTTTTTCGGCACCTCAGCCATGAGAATTTCCTGACCGTGCAATGAAATAATCCTTGATTTCTGACATGTAACATAGGACATGTGATCTAATATATATAACTTGTATTTGACTAGCCCACCCTCAGGAGCTATAAGGTCATAGTGCGTTGTGTAACCATGTTGGGTTGATGTTTCTCAGAGCGTAGACTTGCCGCCAGATCCCATGCGGATTGTCCTGGAGCGCTGTTACAACGACCTGCGGATTCTCAGCGTGCCCAATAAAACGCTGAAAGCGGAAGGTTTCTTCAGAAGCAATAAGGTGAGACTCTCCTATCTGCCATTAAAAGGACTCTCTAATTTTTAGGGGCAATCAAATAATAGTTCCCTATTATTGTTATACATAAATCTGTTATTTATAATATTCCTAATGCACAGCTTCTCCTACCTTCCGTGACTTTACCCAAACATCTTAGCAGGGTTAGTTGTAATACCGCCAGTGCTTGTTTGGTCAGACTCTTGAGAGGTCCCACTATAATTATCGCTGTACACGAGGTCAGGCGAGGTCAAGTGTTGCTGGAGCAGGAACAATTGGTGCATTACCCCATTGTTATTGAATAGACGTAGAGAATATTATGGATGTGACTTGAGGTCCGGGATAGAGAGCCTAAACGTGACTGACGTGTGACTTTCTTACTCAGGTGTTTGTAGAGAGCTCTGACTCCAACGACCACCAGTTGCCCTTCGCAGACTCTCACCTGTGGAAGCTCCTAGATCGTCACGCCAACACCATCAGACTGTACATCACCCTGCCCGAGCACGCGCCTGGGTCCCAGGCCCATCGCGTCACCTGCCCAAAGCCATGTGGGAACTTGAACCACCAGGGGGGGTTTTGCGAGCGGACGGACGGTGGCGGTAAATCCGTGGACGCTATTTTGGAAGAGAGCACTGAAAAGCTGAAGTCTCTCTCGCTGCAGCAGCAGGAGGAGGGTGGAAATGGGGACAGCAGTAAAAGCACGGAGGGCAGCGACTTTGAAAACATTGACTCTCCGCTGAACGAGGGGGATTCCTCGGGGTCAGCCGACAACAGAGAATTGGAGAACCGAATTCTCCCGGCCGACGCTGAAAACAACTTCCAGCCGGAGGAGCGATCGGACTCTGATATTAACAACGACCGGAGCACGAGCTCTGTAGACAGCGATATTCTCAGCTCAAGCCATAGCAGCGACACTCTGTGCAATGCGGACAATGCTCAGATCCCGCTGACCAACGGGCTCGATTCCCACAGCATCACCAGCAGCCGCCGCTCCAAAGCCAATGAAGGAAAGAAGGAAACGTGGGATACAGCCGAGGAGGATTCTGGGACAGACAGCGAGTATGACGAGAGTGGGAAGAGCCGGGGGGAGGTGCAGTACATGTATTTTAAGGCAGAACTGCATGGGGAGGAAGGATCTGGGGAAGGGAACAAAAGTAAGTATTTTTGGTTGCTAAATATATTCATTTGTGCTAAATGTTTTAAATGTACAAAGCAAAATGTAATCTGTGCCCAGCTCCAATTTTAAATGTACACACACAGACAAACGTGCGCCTCAGTGATGTAGCTGGTTCCTAGTGGGCGGGTCTTCAGTCCACAGCAACAGCCCCCATATGGACAGCAGTGTCCTGATTGGCTGCATTTACATCAATATTTTATTAGGACAGGGTTTCTGCAGTATGACCTCAAACCTGTGGCTATTGCTCCCTGCTGCTCAGCATAATTATTACTTTACTAGAGACTCTTTTGTTGAAACTTACACCTTTTACTTATCACCCACTTATATTCATGTCATCCATGTATTGGGCATGTAGCCGTCTTTCAGTCCGTGTGTACAGGTTCAACCCTTTCACATAACATCATTGAGCTATCGGTGTTGTACCAACAAAAATAGTGCGTTTTGTGTTTTATTTGTGTTAAACCAGAAGTGCAATGTGTATAACCAGCCTTCACTGTAAAACAATGACCTCTGCCAAAATATTTCAATATCTTCTTTTTGCCCGTCAGCCATAACTACAGCTGCATGGTTAATGGATAAACCTCTACTTATAAAGAGGTTTATTGTTTAAGATATCATAAAAAAAAAAACAAACCCAGCAATGTCAGACATAAAAGAAATAAATATATATATTAGTATTTCTAATCTTGGGCCTTTTAAGTTAAGTTGCTAATTTGGTGAAGGGTACATCGTACCCATGACCAATTATCCAGCGATGATGTTGCATTTTCCCGGAGAGGCGGACTGGTTCAGTAGGCGTTATTGCGGAACTAGTTAGTCCCTCGGTTCTAATTGAGCCGATCAAAAGACGCTATAAAGTTCTCTCCGCTCCATCTGATCATCATTTATATAGCACCACCCATTCCACAGCGCTGTACAGAGAACTCACTCACATCAATCTCTGCCCCATTGAAGCTTACAGTCTAAATTCCCTAACACACACACACACACACACACACACACACACACACACACACACTAGGGTTAATTTGATAGCAGCCAATTATCCTACCAGTATGTTTTTGGAGTGTGGTAGGAAACCGGAGCACCCGGGGGAAACCCACGCAAACACAGGAAGAACATACAAACTCCTCACAGATAAGGCCATGGTCAGGAATCAAACTCATAACCCCAGTACTGTAAGGCAGAAGTTCTAACCACTGAGCCACTGTGCTGTCGTACATCCCAGAGTGTAAAGTTGTAACATCTATGTAGAGCGGAAAACCACAAAGTCAGGTCCCCCTGGTATCTATAGCCGCCTGGAAACCACTGCAAATAACTGATTATAGCCATCGTTCATTGTAACTTGTACAAATATGTTATTCGGTCCCTGATACAAATCGTTTCCCTACAGGTTTATTGGTGAATGTAGATAAAAGAATCACCCTCTCTGCTTTCAAACAGCAGCTGGAGCCTTTTGTGGGGGTCTTGTCCTCCCAGTTTAAAGTCTTCAGAGTTTATGCCAGCAATCAAGAGTTTGAAAGTGTCCGTCTGAACGAAACGCTCTCTTCATTTTCCGATGATAACAAGGTAACCACCGCCCAGCAGGCAGAGGAATAACGCAGGGTTCACCCATCGCTGCTGTGATATATTATGTTTCCCGTGTAATAACATTGGATATATAATTAATCATGTTCTCGTTTGTAGATCACCATTAGGCTGGGCCGGGCTCTGAAGAAAGGAGAGTACCGTGTGAAAGTGTTCCAGCTCTTATTAAATGAGCCAGAGGTACGGCCTCAGTCACCCCGTATTATATATCTCTATAGCTCCGCAGTGTCTGAATAATGCAGAATATACATCAGTAAAGCTGCTACATTCTGACCTAGTAATCCTGGTTTTATTTTCCAGCCGTGTAAGTTCCTGATGGACGCCGTGTTTGCTAAAGGGATGAGCGTGCGGCAATCTAAGGAGGAGCTGATTCCACAACTCAGGGAGCAGTGTGGGCTGGACCTCTCCATAGACAGGTAACCAGTGTTATGTCCTGGTCTGTGGTAACTAATGTCAGTCCGGGTAACAGAGGATAGTGTGTCATTACCTGTATCCTCTGATCCATTCATAGCGTGTGATTACCTGTAGCCTCTGATCCATTCATAGCGTGTGACTACCTGTAGCCTCTGATCCATTCATAGCGTGTCATTACCTGTAGCCTCTGATCCCATTCATAGTGTGTCCTTACCTGTAGCCTCTAATCCCATTCATAGCGTGTCATTACCTGTAGCCTCTGATCCATTCATAGCGTGTCATTACCTGTAGCCTCTGATCCATTCATAGCGTGTCATTACCTGTAGCCTCTGATCCATTCATAGTGTGTCATTACCTGTAGCCTCTGATCCATTCATAGCGTGTCATTACCTGTAGCCTCTGATCCATTCATAGTGTGTCATTACCTGTAGCCTCTGATCTATTCATAGCGTGTGATTACCTGTAGCCTCTGATCCATTCATAGCGTGTGATTACCTGTAGCCTCTGATCCATTCATAGCGTGTGATTACCTGTAGCCTCTGATCCATTCATAGCGTGTGATTACCTGTAGCCTCTGATCCATTCATAGCGTGTGATTACCTGTAGCCTCTGATCCATTCATAGCGTGTGATTACTTGTAGCCTCTGATCCATTCATAGTGTGTCATTACCTGTAGCCTCTGATCCATTCATAGCGTGTCATTACCTGTAGCCTCTGATCCATTCATAGCGTGTGATTACCTGTAGCCTCTGATCCATTTATAGCGTGTGATTACCTGTAGCCTCTGATCCATTCATAGCGTGTGATTACCTGTAGCCTCTGATCCATTCATAGCGTGTGATTACCTGTAGCCTCTGATCCATTCATAGCGTGTGATTACCTGTAGCCTCTGATCCATTCATAGCGTGTGATTACCTGTAGCCTCTGATCCATTCATAGCGTGTGATTACCTGTAGCCTCTGATCCATTTATAGCGTGTGATTACTTGTAGCCTCTGATCCATTCATAGCGTGTGACTACCTGTAGCCTCTGATCCATTCATAGCGTGTGACTACCTGTAGCCTCTGATCCATTCATAGCGTGTGATTACCTGTAGCCTCTGATCCATTTATAGCGTGTGATTACTTGTAGCCTCTGATCCATTCATAGCGTGTGATTACTTGTAGCCTCTGATCCATTCATAGCGTGTGACTACCTGTAGCTTTTGATCCATTCATAGCGTGTGACTACCTGTAGCCTCTGATCCATATAACCTGTAGTCCACTCTTTCAAGTCATATGGCCACTTAGTAGCTATTCTTTGGTGATCACTAGAAAATCACCCCCTCCACTCCAGAAATCGTCAAGGAGCCCAGGATGTGGGACCATACGTTACAGAAAGAGGTTAAGTCCAGAGATTAGGGGGGGGAGGGGTTATAATGCTCAGATTCCCCCCCCCCCCCCCCCCTCCCCCTCGGCTTCAGTAAAAACAGGGGTGCCCTAATTTGATGATGTAGGTTGTGTAGTTTTCAAAATGTTACGTCTTGTTAGGCTGCCGTATTATTCCTACAATTTGTAAGCGCTTCATTAAAGACTGTGCAAACTAGCAAAACACAAAGCGACTGCGTTATCATTTACAAATGCAGTTCTGCTATTTGCTGTTTTAGGAAGGTGCCTGAGCAAGAACCACAAAGTATTTATTTATTGGTGGGAAAAAATACACATTTTACTGTTTCACTTTCTTGCAATTTCAGTTTTCTTTGCCATGTCAGGAGGTATAAACAAACTAATGGTATTTGTGAAGCTCGGTATAATTTGTGTGGTTACTGTATAAACAAATTACTGATATTGATGCTGGGATGTGACTCAGCAGTGGTGGAGTTAACTAGCGGTATTAGTAAATGGTCCCTTAGAGGACAGGTTACACGGATACAACATGTGTTGCTAACACCACAAATATGATGCAGGATTTGTTGCAAAATTTGCATTTGGGAACTAAAAGTGCAGTAATAGAAAATGAACGATATGAGAAATGTACGAGAACCAATGGAAACCTTAATACTTGTAAATCTTTAAAGCCTAGTTGTGTCATTTAAGGAAAGCATGATAGCGTTACAGAAGAACAGATTAAGCATATTACCCTCATAAAATCATTTAGCACTGCTCCTCACAGTGACTGCATTGATCAGCAGCAATTTATTTTTTATTCTCTATGATTTTCATAACTTTCAATCCCTGTACTAGAGCGGAGGGTTTATAACTCTCAATTTTTTTTATCTGAACTTTTAATTATATATTTTTGAGAATATAACGCAAAACCTCAATGTTTTATGCAGATTCCGATTACGCAAAAAAACCTGGAAGAACCCCGGCACGGTGTTCCTGGACTATCATGTGTATGAGAATGAGATTAGTATCTCCAGCAACTGGGAAGTGTTCCTGGAAGTTCTGGAAGGTAATTATGTCCTCCTAACGCGTGCGTGCGCGTGTGTGTGTGTGTGTGTGTGTGTGTGTGTGTGTGTGTGTGTGTGTGTTTGTGCGCGCGGAGGTCTGGCCCGCCTGCGTGGGGTGTGCGCGCGGAGGTCTGGCCCGCCTGCGTGGGGTGTGCGCGCGGAGGTCTGGCCCGCCGCATGTGGAACGTAGACTGGAAATGTGTCCATGTGACAGCCCTGAGTTAGGACCTTGTACTACGTGTACTTACACATTGCTCTGCCTGTGTTACGTGTTCCTCACAACAGACAGTGAGAAGATGAAGTCCATGTCCCAGCTCTCTCTGCTCGCCAAGAGGTGGCGGCCGTCGCAGCTGACGCTGGATCCGTTCCAGGAGATCGTGCTGGAGACCAACAGCGTGGACGAGCTGCGGGAGAAGGTGAATGGCTGGTTTTACACTGGGGTGGCCTTACGGTATCCGGCTCGGAGGTTATGGTTGTGGGCTCTCGCTCGCCTGTAGTTCAGAAAAAGTTACGTGTGCTCTTTCTTCCAGATCTGTCAAATCAGTGGAATACCGATGGAGAATTTAGAATTTGCAAAAGTAAGTCAAACTCTAACCAGACCACTAACCCAGACTCTTACTGACTGGAAATGGGAGATTGGTTGTCGTACCTCAATATTTTACAGACCCTTTTTTATGTTGCAACACGTTGAAAGTGCTAAACTTCTGGGCATTACATTAGCTGCCTGAGGATACAAATTAGTACCTCCAAACCCCTCCCAAGATTCTGCACCTTCCTGTATCTTAAATCTCTGCACATGTCAGTGGCTTGTGCCTATCATCCTCCCTTATTACCACCTTTACTGCCAAAGGCAGCTCATAATATAATATTACTACCTGCTAACCGTACAAAATCTGGTGCGTGTGTTCTGCCATATTTCTGGATCCCATCGGACTGGTCCATTATACAGAACAAGTACTTAGTCCGTGTGGTCCTCTTTAGATTGTAAGCTCAGCAGACAGTACCCTCTCACCTTATCACACAGCTTCCACAGAGGAATATGCAGGCGTTCTATAAATCTAAACGTACCTGTCCATCACCCACACACTTGGGGCGATCTCATACAGCCTCCACGTTATTCATCATGTATCTTACATCTGACACTGCAGGGCCGAGGGGCGTTCCCTTGTGACATCTCCGTCCTGGAGATCCATCAAGATTTAGACTGGAACCCAAAAGTATCGACACTGAACGGCTGGCCCCTGTATATCTCTGACGATGGCGCTGTCATATTTTACAGGTATGGTGCATGTCGGTTTAACATTCGCCAATATATAGATACAAGTCTCACGTTTGTATATTGCCAGTTATGTCACCTGGGTGAAAGGTTTTGCTCACTGTCATTGGCTATGTTTGTAGTGCGCTTCAGTAGACAGGAAGTCTGGTGTGTGTCGGAAAAATTCTTCCCCCACAGTTGGCTTTATGTGAAACATTCACTATAATAGGTTTGTCAGACCTTTCACAGATAATTAGAGGATGCTCCCTGCAGGTTTTATATACCGCAATATCATCTTTTAGTTCTTTTAATATTTCTCCACAGTAGGTAGGTAAGTTGGCAGCCCCCCAGGGCATGCTGAGACTTGTAGTCCAACATCGGCTGCCAAGCCAAAGGTTGCCCGAGTCTATAGCAATCATTGGGGTCCCCCTTGTTACTTTCTAATTATGCATCAGAAGCCTTAATATCTAACTCCTATAAAATCTGCCTAACGCAGAGATTATGTCGCCGTTCTGTCCTAGGGATAACGCTGAAGAATTGGTGGAATTGACGGACGAGCAGCGGAACGAGCTGATGAAAAAGGAAAGCAGCCGGCTGCAGAAGACCGGGCACCGCGTCACCTGCTCCCCCCGCAAGGAGAAGGCGCTAAAGATTTACCTGGACAGAGCAACAAACAAGGCCGCCTCCCAGGACTGACACACGGCGTAGCGGCCGTCCTGGATGGGCCGCATTTTCCACAGGCAGTTTCGCTCCCGCGAAGTGACCTCGCTCTCGGCGGGGGACGGTCGTTGAGTGTGAAAGCTACGACACCAGCACTGATTGGATGGGACTATTCAGCCAATCAGCAGCCTAGTACCCTACAGGGGGGGGGGTCACTGTTTGTGACTTTGTAATCATGTTCTGCACTATGGTCGATTTAAACTGTAAAGCTGAAAGGGATGTGCAAATAAGAATTAAATATATATATATATTAAATCGAGCCAGGGGCAGTGGAAGAAGGGGCATCACCCAGCTTAGGTAAGGTGTGCGAGAGCCTTGGTTGGCTTCAGGCTGTTCAGAAAGGGCTGGATGGTCTCTTTATTTTGCTGATACACACATTACCTCATTGACTGACAGAGCGCGAAGCGCAGCTCGTAGGAGAGAGACTGGAGACGCTTAGGCCTAAAACTGTATTACAATCAAACTAGCCCCGAAGACTGCTGTATAGACGTTACCTTGTCTCTCACCTGCCGGTGGGTCGAGACGAGCTCCAGGCACAGATGGGGAGGGGTCCACGCGTCCACAGACCAGGCCGGTCGGTAGCAATAGAGTCAGATTTGCGACACTCCGGATGGCGCGGATCTGTAAGTTCAGGCGTGGCCCTGCCAGACTCTGCTGGGACTTGTAGTTCACAGCAACTGGAGAGCTTAAAAGGTTGCCAGTAGAGCAATCATCTGCTGTGTTTCATTGAGTGTAAATAAAATTTTCCCCCCTCCCTAAACATAAAAAGTACAAAAGACCCCACAGCGATGCTGCATATCACTGTACAGTGGAGACTTTAGCTGCCTATTTAAGTTTCCTCTCACCGCTGTTTGAGTATCCTGGTACTAGAGATTTCTATATTTGCTTGTTTTGGTTTTGTTTTGTTTTTTAATGAATTACGTTTTGGGATACTGTTTTTAGTTGTCGACACCTTTTTTATTTTTATTTTTTTTTCTTCCCTAATCACTTTTTATTTGTTGTTTTTTTTTTTTAGTTAGTGTTTTTTTTCCCCCCCCTGTTTTATTAACCTGGTAAAATAGCTGAAAGAATTCTGAATTCCAAAATCATCATTTCATCTGCACAAGAACCCCCCACAAACGTAGCGGCGCTGTGTAACTTTTGAAATTTCCATCTAATTTATAACAGATTGATACATGGTTTTGATAATTTTCCTTTTTCTTTTTTTTTTTTTCATGCCGACCGCTGTTTACAATGAACATGCCAATAAATAAAAAGTGTTTAAAATATCGGTGTCTTCATTCACAAACCCAGAGAACCGTGTGTGCAAAACGGAACGGTCAGCGTTGATTCCAGTTTGCCAGGAGTCGCGGATTGTGATAGGAGACTGGTGCGTTGGAAAAATATACTTTAGCAGTAACGACCAATCAGATTCTTGCTGTCGTTTTTCCGGTGGCTGCCTATATTGTTTCAACGAAAGTTCATTTTTAAAGGTAGTGTGGGGGTCTTGTCTCAGATTATAGCCCCTTCTCATGGATGTGTGATATTTTCAGATTCCACTGCACACACTGCTTTATGTTCTGTCCCCTTCAGCCAAGACTTTGTCAGCAGGCATCACATGACTTCCTGCCCTAGGATAGCACACAGCAGCAGTGTTGTATCCAAAGGGTGGCTGCCAGAGCAACAGAAATAACTCGCTCTGCCCGATGATATAAAGGTATGGCTTAAAAACACTGAAGCTATAAAATTGGGCAGTGTAGTTGTAATCTATTCTGGCTTCTAGATTCAAAATATTGCCCCAACCTTCCAAGTTGTATTGTATGTATATTCCCCAGGTCCTCTCATAGATGTGCTGTATCAACTAATATAAACCAGATCACTGTAGACATCACCTTAAACGACATTAACATTCCTCCTTTGTCTCCTCGCTATAAGACCATTGTTATGTGAAGCACAAGATGAGATTTTGGTGGGAGGATAAAACCTTTTATTTCCTTCCACGGTTTTTAATTTTAATTTTCTCCCAATCACATTCTGCTGTGGATAATTAGTTCAGACCTTTCTGTGTGTTTTTATAACAGTGTTGAATAAAGACGCAGATTGCCGTGCACTATTAAAATTGTTTAATCAGCTCATGTTAACATTCGAGATCTGGGTTCTACCAAACACTACTGCTGAGAATCATATGCAAACCTCGGGGTGTAGAATATAAATAGTCGCCTAGTTTATTGCACATGAAATGAAAACATTCTGAAAATAAGTGGTAAGAGGTTGCTACCAAGTACTGACCTGCATCCACCAGTATTCTTGTTAAATATGTTATTTTTTTTTTTCCCTTTGTTCACACACAAAAGTAAAATTGGAAAATCCCAAAAAGTATTATGGGAGTAGTTAGTATTTCCGTGCCACATATAGTATAGAAGCCTTTCTTCAATGTTTATTCTTGCGTTACGTTTGCCCTTGCACACGTGGAGACAAAGCTTCGGCAGAAAACACTTTGCGCTTAGAGAGACACCGGCCAATGCAATAATTTTCAGGCCTCTTGTTAAAGCGGTTTGTGCTCCAGAGGCTGGATAATATCTGTCCATTCTCTACGTCGGCTGCCACCATTTCCAAAGCATTTCTTCTTGTCAGGTTCAAATATAGTCCACAAAATGTGGCTCAGGAGCAAATTCCGGTTGTCTCTCAGCGGAGTCTTCAGTACCACTGGGTTCAACTCCGATACCTTTTGGGGCGATACTACCGTATTCATAGACCATATCTTCTTGGGGCACTGGGGTGACCAATAGCTGCTCATCTTCTATGGACTGTGAGTGATCTCTCTTGGCGTCCAGCGATGGTTCCTCACAAACGGACAGTAAGTTATCACTAAGAAAACACAAAAAGAACAAGGCACAATTAGGTTCTGTGGACTTGTTACTTGCTCAATATAGTGCAGCCAATAAGTGTTAGGCTGGTTCTATTAACTACACAAAATAGACGCCTCATCTGTGACCAACCGAGACACTTCGTACAATATCAACAATTCATTTGACAATATAGTGGCCGCTCGGTACTCACCCTTGAGGCTGACAGACCAGTCCGTTGGAACAGGGACAGCTATCTAAGGGGGCTTCTGGCTCCAGCTCCCACGTGAATAGATCCAATAATGGGTTTACAGTTTGGCAATTTTCACCCTTCAAGGGCAGCGGGGTGCACACGGGGTATAGGAGGCCTGAGGCAACGAGATGGAAACACAATGATCACGGATCAGAGACGCGCTTTCCCATAATACATTACATTATGCATGAGGCCTATGACATCACAGAACCACTGATGGCACTGAGGAACCGTGTGAGGCTGCATCGCAGAACCGATAGTCGCATGCAAACAAAAATGCACTAGGAAAAAGATGTCCGAGTATTTCAATGATGTCACTGTCTCGAAGAGAACAGATAGGCTGCACTCTCAGTGATGTCACTGGTTCCTAGTGACTGGATAGGCTGCACTCTCAGTGATGTCACTGGTTCCTAGTGACTGGATAGGCTGCACTCTCAGTGATGTCACTGGTTCCTAGTGACTGGATAGGCTGCACTCTCAGTGATGTCACTGGTTCCTAGTGACTGGATAGGCTGCACTCTCAGTGATGTCACTGGTTCCTAGTGACTGGATAGGCTGCACTCTCAGTGATGTCACTGGTTCCTAGTGACTGGATAGGCTGCACTCTCAGTGATGTCACTGGTTCCTAGTGACTGGATAGGCTGCACTCTCAGTGATGTCACTGGTTCCTAGTGACTGGATAGGCTGCACTCTCAGTGATGTCACTGGTTCCTAGTGACTGGATAGGCTGCACTCTCAGTGATGTCACTGGTTTCTAGTGACTGGATAGGCTGCACTCTCAGTGATGTCACTGGTTCCTAGTGACTGGATAGGCTGCACTCTCAGTGATGTCACTGGTTCCTAGTGACTGGATAGGCTGCACTCTCAGTGATGTCACTGGTTTCTAGTGACTGGATAGGCTGCACTCTCAGTGAGGTCACTGGTTCCTAGTGACTGGATAGGCTGCACTCTCAGTGATGTCACTGGTTCCTAGTGACTGGTTAGGCTGCACTCTCAGTGATGTCACTGGTTTCTAGTGACTGGATAGGCTGCACTCTCAGTGATGTCACTGCTACATAGTGACTGGATAGGCTGCATTCTCAGTGATGTCACTGGTTCCTAGTGACTGGATTGGCTGCATTTACATGAGGCTGCTTTAGCCCACAAAATATCTGCTTTCACTGTAGGCAGCCAACTGGTGCCTCTTTGAAGTACAATCTAACTGAATAAACCTGGGACACATAATGTTAAAAGGAATAAACAGATTTGAACCTGTTTGGAGATCCCTCAAATCTGACCTTGTTAAGTACATTACATGAGCTATTAGTGTCTCATATCTCAGTGAAGGCCGCAATGCAGGGTTTCCAAAGCCCAGTTCTCAGGAAACCCTAACAGTCCATGTTTTACATCTCTCCTTGCTGGAGCACAGGTGTATTCATTACTGACTGATACAATGTAACAAATCCACAGGAGGTGTAATTATGTAACTGTTCACCTGGAAAACCTGCCCTGTTAGGGGCCCTGAGGACACCCTGCCATGGTGAACTGATCGCTACCATCTCTGTGTCACCGGTACACTTTAAACAGAGGAACAAAGAATATCCCTGCTTGAAGGGAAAGAAGATATGTGGACAATTGCCCACGTACACGTAGGTCAGGCAGTTTGGTTGGTCTATTTGATTTTATGGGGCCAATTTAATTTGGCCTCGTTATTCTAGGAATAACAGGACCTGCGCACTATTACCGTTAGTATGGTTAAAGTGCTCATTATTACCTTTAGTACTTTAATTTTAATGCTGATATTTGCTCGCACCTCTCGGAGCCACGAGTAAAAATCTGGATTAAAATTACTGTTATTAAATGTAATAGTACTAGAACTACATTAATCTTAGACTAACATGGCCGAATTGAATCGGCCCCTTAGGGGACATGTTGACTAATTCGATGGGCCGACAACTGCTATCTGCTTGTAAACCAACCGCACTTCCTTGGGTTGCTGCAATCCAATTTGTCACTAATAGAACCAAACAGTAGGGAGCATCCTCCCTCCCCCCCCCCCCCACATGCCAGCAAAGTATCCAGAGAAGCTTTATAACAAGAGCGCACAGAACATGACATGTAATCTATTGTAAATGTAGACTTGGATGTAGAGAATTACTTGTGTGCACTGCACAGCACAGGTCCAGGTCACAGTTATGTTGGATCTCGCAGATGGTCCCGCTCTCCCCCTTAGTAGATTGTTTGCATTGGCCCCAGACACACAGCCGCCCGTCACAGCACTCCCCATCTCTGGTGCACTACAAGACACAGAAAGTCATTACTGGGTTGCATAGCGATAATCGTCAACTTAGAAGTCAAGATATTTAGGAATCCTAAAAGGCTGATGATCATTTTTAAAAATAAATTTTTCAGTATAATGTTCCTCCTATTTTTTCGTTTTTTTATTTATTTTTTGTACTGTGCAATTATTTGGGTCACTGACTAATCTTCTTGTCAACATTTCTGATAATGAGATAAGAAAATCGATACTCTCTCCTTACCATTTCCTCTTCCTTGCACGGCAGACATTTGTAGTTAAAGCTTGAGAGATGACAGTAGTTCCCCGGTTTACAGTCCTCGTCCACTATGCACTTCTACAGGGAATATTAATCAGAGTTCAGAAGCCTAAAGAAATCTACATCACAGTGTTATCTGATCATATCACTGATTATCCGATCAATACACATTTTACAGAGTTTTGTTGTATATCTAAAGGAAAGCTACATAATTAGGCATTATATACTCTCTTTGTATAATAATATATAATAATGGGCAGTTTAAAATGTCAGTTTTTCGACAGGTAAATTCTAGAAACTCTTCATATGTACATTTATGTATTTGGGTTGAATCAACCACATTTGCTGAAAGAAAGTTAATTTTTTTCCCCTCTCCACATAGACCGCAATAAAACAGCTCCACCCTGTGGCCACTTTATCATGAAAAACTGAGTTGACATTACCCAGCAATAACTTCTATTAAACATTTTCTTCACCTGTACCTGTATTTAGTACAAAGTTCTTTTAATAAGTGCACTTCAAATGTTTATCAAAACAGTTTTTCATGGTTGTGTCTCCTTAATAAAGACAAAAAATGTAGACGAATAGTAGGTAAAAGTCACATTGCTTTAAATAAATTGTAGTTCGTCCGAACAACTTCTTCCCATATCAATCTAGTAACGAATCCTACCCCTCTGTTTGGCTGGAGTAACGTTGGTTCTGATGGTGGCTGGCTCGCCAAAGCAGCAATGTGTCTGCCAAAACAACAGGCGCTCAGCTGCCGTGTTATTCATAAGTGTCCTAAGTGGCCTCATTAAGAAGGAGGAGCGAGGAATAAAAAAAACAGGATGTTATCCCCCAAACCGTCGTCTAATTGCCAAGTAAATAACGAAGCAGCCACTTCAAATGCAATTAAAATATTTTTGGGTTATCTTAGTCTGAGTGCAGTCTCCATAGAAACGTTACTTGTTTTATAATCTCAGCATCAGGGTTTTATCTACAGCTAGATACATTTGACATAAAGCAGCTGGACACAGATGGGCAGAAATCTATTCATTTGTTATATATATATATATATATATATATATATTGATATTGCCACAATGTAACCAGTAGGTAGCCAGTTACAGGGAATAATAGTAGTATATAGAAGATACTGCAGAGATGTGGGAGAAAGGTATGTGGTCTAATGAAACTAAAGAGAGACTTTGTCTGGAAGGTAAACATTATGTACCGTGCAGATCGGACGCCGCACACCGGCCAGGTAATGCCAAACCCTTGTGACATATGGCGGAGGCTCATCAGCAAGAGCGATAGGTAACCTTATCAGGATGGATGGGAAGATCTGTTTGCAAATAACTCTTTTGTGTACTTGACTAATTTCTTTGGTTTATTTAGGTTTTTTTGTGTACCAGTCACCATCTATAATGACCTTTGTTATTCCAAATTGACTTGATTTTCTAGCCATTCCTTTTATTTTCACTTAGTGTTAAATAGGAATATACTAATTAATTTAAGCAACAAAGTGTAACTGCGAGGCCACCTAAAAGGCAAATGCCTCCTGTGGGAGTAACTGCACAGCAAGAAGCAGCAAAAAGACGAAGGATGAAGTGAGATAAAGCCCAACGACGGGGCAGCACGGTGGCTCAGTGGTTAGCGCTTCTGCCTCACAGCACAGGGGTCAGGAGTTCAATTCCCGAACATAGCCTTATCTGTGTGGAGTTTGTATGTTCTCCCTGTGTTTGCGTGGGTTTCCTCCGGGTGCTCCGGTTTCCTCCCACACTTTAAAAACATACTGGTAGGTTAATTGGCTGCTATCAAAATTGACCCTAGTCTCTCCCTCCCTGTCTGTCTCTGTCTGTGTGTGAGAATGTGTCTATATTAGGGAATTTAGACTGTAAGCTCCAATGGGGCAGGGACTGATGTGAGTTCTCTGTACAGCGCTGCGGAATCAGTGGTGCTATATAAATAAATGATGATGATGACAAACTAGGACTGATGACCAAAGAGAACGTGATCGTCATCGCAATGTAAATCTGACTCCTCAGCAAATTGCTTGTCACAGAGAAAACAATCAGAGTGAACAGGACAGAGGTAATATCACATCAGTGAACAAGATGCCGCGCCATTCTGGATGTCTGTATCTGGGATGAAACAAATATTAATGCTCATAAATGTGGTCTCATGAACAGTGTTTTTGAATTTTGCCACGCTAAGGATTTTGCGGCTGAGCAGCCACTTAACAAGGACAAACAGGCAAATATCTCAGTGTTCAATGTCAATAGAGACTTATCCAAAAACACTACTGGCCATCTCCGTATTAATGAAGGGGGATGAAGACTTATTTAATTGTATTTCTGTATTTTTACTGTTTTAAGATTTACTTTTATCTCTAATTCAGTAATATTGAAATTCAGAGTCTAAGGGCCGTGTGCACACTGCTACTTTATCAAGCCCGGTGCTCACTGATTCCTGTGGTCTATACACGTCCCCCGTCTCATAGTGACGCTCACCATCATCCATAGCACCGGGAGTGACGACATTCGGGGGACGCTCCAGTGAAAATTGGACTATCGGAGGAGCTGGGGGAGATTAAATACAGTGGATGTGGTTTTGTGGGCTAAACCCAATATTCAGGAGAATGCAGCCTATTTAGTCATCAGAACCACCAGAGACAAGAACGAGACACTTACAGAATCCCTGGGTCAGAACAACATTGTTAGAAAGTCTTCTTGGTCTATTGCCTCATTGGCTAGAATATCAGCTGCATTAGTATGAGCGTCATATAGGAGAAGGATTTAATAAGTAAACCTGCTAATATCGATCAACGCAGACGACCAGACTAAATTTAGCCTCATTGTAAAATGCATTTTTTTTCATCAATTATAATTATCATCATCATCATCATCATTTATTTATAAAGTGACAGCAAATGCCATAGCGCTTTACAATTGGGAACAAACAGTAATAAAACAATACTGGGTAATACATACAGTCAGAGAGGTAAGAGGGTCCTGCTCGCAAGCTTACAATCTATAGGACAAAATTATGTCATCATTAGAGTTTTATTTCTGACTGCAGACTGGGAGCAGCAGAGACCATGAGCTCCTGGAACAGAGGATTGTGGAGACGACCAGTAGTCACTGAGTCACTGTGAGAGATGGACACTGGGCCACTTCACACACAGCCCGAGCGAGAGACACAAAACTGATCCTACACAGAGCGTAGAACAGGGGAAGTGGATTGTTATATAAATAGAAACAGCGTTTGACTTTCTCTGTGTATTTGTGCGGCAGGTTGAACCGTATGGTGAAATGGTCATGTACAGATGGGTGGAGAGGTTGTCAGGGATAGAAGGCCAGGTACAGATGTGTGGAATGTTGTCAGGGATAGGAGGCCAGGTACAGATGGGTGGAGAGGTTGTCAGGGATAGGAGGCCAGGTACAGATGGGTGGAGAGGTTGTCAGGGATAGGAGGCCAGGTACAGATGGGTGGAAGAATGTCGGGGATAGGAGGCCAGGTACAGATGGATGGAGAGGTTGTCAGGGATAGGAGGTCAGTAACAGATGTGTGGAGAGGTTGTCAGGGATAGGAGGCCAGTAACAGATGGGTGGAGAGGTTGTCAGGGATAGGAGGCCAGGTACAGATGGGTGGAGAGGTTGTCAGAGATAGGAGGCCAGGTACAGATGTGTGGAATGTTGTCAGGAATAGGAGGCCAGGTACAGATGTGTGGAATGTTGTCAGGGATAGGAGGCCAGGTACAGATGGGTGGAGAGGTTGTCAGGGATAGGAGGCCAGGTACAGATGGGTGGAAGAATGTCGGGGATAGGAGGCCAGGTACAGATGTGTGGAATGTTGTCAGGGATAGGAGGCCAGGTACAGATGGGTGGAGAGGTTGTCAGGGATAGGAGGCCAGGTACAGATGGGTGGAGAGGTTGTCAGGGATAGGAGGCCAGGTACAGATGGGTGGAGAGGTTGTCAGGGATAGGAGGCCAGGTACAGATGGGTGGAGAGGTTGTCAGGGATAGGAGGCCAGGTACAGATGTGTGGAAGGTTGTCAGGGATAGGAGGCCAGGTACAGATGAGTGGAGAGATTGTCAGGGATAGGAGGCCAGGTACAGATGGGCGGAGAGGTTGTCAGGGATAGGAGGCCAGGTACAGATGTGTGGAGAGGTTGTCAGGGATAGGAGGCCAGGTACAGATGGGCGGAGAGGTTGTCAGCGATAGGAGGCCAGGGACAGATGAGTGGAGAGGTTGTCAGGGATAGGAGGCCAGGTACAGATGGGTGGAGAGGTTGGCAGGGATAGGAGGCCAGGTCCAGATGTGTGGAGAGGTTGTCAGGGATAGGAGGCCAGGTACAGATGGGCGGAGAGGTTGTCAGGGATAGGAGGCCAGGGACAGATGAGTGGAGAGGTTGTCAGGGATAGGAGGCCAGGTACAGATGTGTGGAATGTTGTCAGGGATAGGAGGCCAGGTACAGATGGGTGGAGAGGTTGTCAGGGATAGGAGGCCAGGTACAGATGGGTGGAAGAATGTCGGGGATAGGAGGCCAGGTACAGATGGATGGAGAGGTTGTCAGGGATAGGAGGTCAGTAACAGATGGGTGGAGAGGTTGTCAGGGATAGGAGGCCAGTAACAGATGGGTGGAGAGGTTGTCAGGGATAGGAGGCCAGGTACAGATGGGTGGAGAGGTTGTCAGAGATAGGAGGCCAGGTACAGATGTGTGGAATGTTGTCAGGAATAGGAGGCCAGGTACAGATGTGTGGAATGTTGTCAGGGATAGGAGGCCAGGTACAGATGGGTGGAGAGGTTGTCAGGGATAGGAGGCCAGGTACAGATGGGTGGAAGAATGTCGGGGATAGGAGGTCAGGTACAGATGTGTGGAATAATGTCAGGGATAGGAGGCCAGGTACAGATGGGTGGAGAGGTTGTCAGGGATAGGAGGCCAGGTACAGATGGGTGGAGAGGTTGTCAGGGATAGGAGGCCAGTAACAGATGTGTGGAAGGTTGTCAGGGATAGGAGGCCAGTAACAGATGGGTGGAGAGGTTGTCAGGGATAGGAGGAGGCCAGGTACAGATGGGTGGAGAGGTTGTCAGAGATAGGAGGCCAGGTACAGATGTGTGGAATGTTGTCAGGGATAGGAGGCCAGGTACAGATGGGTAGAGGGGTTGTCAGGGATAGAAGGCCAGGTACAGATGTGTGGAATGTTGTCAGGGATAGGAGGCCAGGTACAGATGGGTGGAGAGGTTGTCAGGGATAGGAGGCCAGGTACAGATGGGTGGAGAGGTTGTCAGGGATAGGAGGCCAGGTACAGATGGGTGGAAGAATGTCGGGGATAGGAGGCCAGGTACAGATGGATGGAGAGGTTGTCAGGGATAGGAGGTCAGTAACAGATGTGTGGAGAGGTTGTCAGGGATAGGAGGCCAGTAACAGATGGGTGGAGAGGTTGTCAGGGATAGGAGGCCAGGTACAGATGGGTGGAGAGGTTGTCAGAGATAGGAGGCCAGGTACAGATGTGTGGAATGTTGTCAGGAATAGGAGGCCAGGTACAGATGTGTGGAATGTTGTCAGGGATAGGAGGCCAGGTACAGATGGGTGGAGAGGTTGTCAGGGATAGGAGGCCAGGTACAGATGGGTGGAAGAATGTCGGGGATAGGAGGCCAGGTACAGATGTGTGGAATGTTGTCAGGGATAGGAGGCCAGGTACAGATGGGTGGAGAGGTTGTCAGGGATAGGAGGCCAGGTACAGATGGGTGGAGAGGTTGTCAGGGATAGGAGGCCAGTAACAGATGTGTGGAAGGTTGTCAGGGATAGGAGGCCAGTAACAGATGGGTGGAGAGGTTGTCAGGGATAGGAGGCCAGGTACAGATGGGTGGAGAGGTTGTCAGAGATAGGAGGCCAGGTACAGATGTGTGGAGAGGTTGTCAGGGATAGAAGGCCAGGTACAGATGTGTGGAATGTTGTCAGGGATAGGCCAGGTACAGATGGGTGGAGAGGTTGTCAGGGATAGGAGGCCAGGTACAGATGGGTGGAGAGGTTGTCAGGGATAGGAGGCCAGTAACAGATGTGTGGAAGGTTGTCAGGGATAGGAGGCCAGTAACAGATGGGTGGAGAGGTTGTCAGGGATAGGAGGCCAGGTACAGATGGGTGGAGAGGTTGTCAGAGATAGGAGGCCAGGTACAGATGTGTGGAGAGGTTGTCAGGGATAGAAGGCCAGGTACAGATGTGTGGAATGTTGTCAGGGATAGGAGGCCAGGTACAGATGGGTGGAGAGGTTGTCAGGGATAGGAGGCCAGGTACAGATGGGTGGAGAGGTTGTCAGGGATAGGAGGCCAGGTACACACATGCAATATCTGAATAAACGGTCACTTTTCATTTGATCTGCAGGATAATTGCACAGATGTGTCCCCAGCTTTAGATGCACCTTGGAACCAACCAGATCAGAGGATCAGTGGAGATTGGAGACATTTAGTTATTTTACACATCTCACCTAATTCAAGCTAACATGAAAGTATTTTTTTTAGGTTGGATTTATCCTTTAACGGAACTTCATAAGTTCTACACATTATGCTCTTCGTCTGTCCTCATTATAGATGGATATATTTTGTATCCGATACATTCCTTAGATTTACTTTATTGCTAACACATGTTCTACCACACAAATGTATTAGTTACATCAACATTCCAAATCCAAACAGAACCACCAGGACCTCATCCTCCCAGAACACTGCATCAAATCCCAGACCTGCGCCTGGGATCACAGTTTTTTTTTTACGATTCTATTTAGTTGTACAAGGAAACCCCAAAATCCCTTATCAGCACCTCCAGCATTCAACATTAAAATAATGCAATGAAAAGGCCAGTTGTTCACTAAATGGTAGGAATCATTATACTAGCGGTACTGTTTCAGTTATAAGGATTCCAATGTTAATACAGCAAAATTAGATATGGAAAAATGTACAATAATCCTTGAAAAATTTATATTACACAATAGCTGCTACCCAGCTGGATAACATATTGTGACACTGTTCACTTGTAAAATATACACAACATTACAGCCTAGTAACACTACAATATTTTATACACAGCACTGCATCCTGACATCTACTAACAATGCACTAATCATACAATGACTTATTGGGTAGAATGTATTGTGTGGCAGTGACAAGGGTGCTGTGTATTGTATGGTGATCACAAGGGTGAAGTGTATTGTATGGTGGTCACAAAGGTGCTGTGTATTGTGTGGCGGTCACAAGGGTGCTGTGTATTGTATGGTGATTACAAGGGTGATGTGTATTGTGTGGTGGTCACAAAGGTGCTGTGTATTGTATGGTGGTCACAAAGGTGCTGTGTATTGTGTGTCAGTGACAAGGGTGCTGTGTATTGTGTGGTGGTCACAAAGGTGCTGTGTATTGTGTGGTGGTCACAAGGGTGTTGTGTATTGTGTGTCAGTGACAAGGGTGCTGTGTATTGTGTGGTGGTCACAAAGGTGCTGTGTATTGTGTGGTGGTCACAAGGGTGCTGTGTATTGTGTGTCAGTGACAAGGGTGCTGTGTATTGTGTGGAGGTCACAAAGGTGCTATGTATTGTGTGGTGGTCACAAGGGTGCTGTGTATTATGTGTCAGTGACAAGGGTGCTGTGTATTGTGTGGAGGTCACAAAGGTGCTGTGTATTGTGTGGTGGTCACAAAGGTGCTATGTATTGTGTGGTGGTCACAAGGGTGCTGTGTGGTCCTCTGCTGCTGCTGCTGTAGCACATCCACTTCAAGGTTGGATGTTCTGTGCATTCAGAAATGCTCTTCTGTTACCACCCATGGTTAATTGGGTTACTGTCGCCTTCCTATCAGCTGGAACCAGCCTGGCCATTCTCTTCTGACGTCCCTCATTAACAAGGTGTTTACACCCACAGAACTGCTGCTCTGGTTTTGAGCATCGTTCTCTGTAAATTCTAGAGACTGTTGTGTGTAAAAATCCCAACAGATCAGCAGTTTCTGAGGTACTGAAACAAATCATATATAGCACCAGCAATCATTCCACAGTAAAAGTCACTTAGATCACTGCTTTGTTTCCAAGATCATCATACTTCCCATCATGTACTGGCTTGGGTGGTGCAGTTGACTAGTAGCCAGATTGCAGACCATGATGTTGGAGATCCTGGTTCAAATCCCCAGACAGGTTTGATGAACTTTCTCTCCCTGTCATCATCCTTCTCAGTGGGCTGGTAATTGGGTTCTCTCCTGGCAGTTATAATGTGGTCCTTTGTTTCATCTAAATACTAATGTTCTTTAAACAACTTTGGGTGTTTGTGACTAACTAAAAGTGTAACACCCAAAAGGATCTTTAAATTATTCTATCTCCTCTTTTCACGTGTCTTCACTTCTTTTCCCATTACTGACAGATTCCAGGAACTCTACTGTCAATTTAGCACTTTACTGCTCACCCAGTAGCTTGTGCCCTCAATGTGAATAAAGACAGACCATCCTTCAAGTAAGTCAGAAGACTTTTCTCAATGTATTAAGGGGGATTTGAACCCAGACCTCAACCATCTATTTGGCAGGAGTGCACCTGGCTACTAGCCATCTGAGCCAACATATAGTGTAAACAAGCAAAGAGCCTTTTCTCTTTATTTTGTCTTTAACAAACCAAGTGTGAAATCCAAAGCACAAAAGTTACAGCTGTTGGAGGATTTGAACTAGGAACTCAATAATCTCTCAAAGCAGAGAAACCAGCTACTAGACCACTGAGCTAGCTTAGGCTTGTCTCTTAGGTTCAAGACTTTTCTTTGTGTCATAATTCATCCTGATGCATCATGCAAGGTAGTTTAAAGAAGCCTGTCTGGGGGTTCAAACTAGAAATGCCACCATTAGTAACCAACAGAGAACCCAGACACTAGTCTGCTGAGCTAGCAGGTTTGCTTAAAACACCTGGTGACTATGCTTAATGTCATCAACCAGCCTAACTCTGATCAGTTACGGTTATGTTATTCTGTGAGTGGAGGATAATTGATGCTGCACAGTCAGGTAAAGGCGAGTGCTCACTGCTAATAATAGCCACAGTGTGGCTAGGAGTAGGTGTGAGTGTGACCTCAGTTCATTTAGTCAAATAGAATTTTCCTTTAAAATAAACTCATCTATAGGTCTGTGCTGCACAGAATAAGAGAGATGGAAGTGTCTTTGCTACTAATAGGAACAATAGACAATCCAATTATCAGCAGTCTATAGAGCAATAGGTATATACCCACTCTAATATATCAGTCACATGTATGAGCAAATGTATCTCTCAATTTATACAACAGTTCATACAGCTCATATATAAAATGTGGATTAAAAACATTGAGTTATCATGAGGGAATAAGACCAATGTGTCCTTAAGGAGGAAATCCTACTAAAGTCCTTATTGTAGGTAGTTGGGGTTCCAAATCAACAATGTTACTCAGATGTTTTCCTCCAGTCTTAGGTGCCAAGTTGTAAGTTCCATATAACTCCTGTGTGGTATATCCAGCTAAAATATTATACCTACCCTAAATAGACTATCTCACAACCCTACCAGGGTCTCCAACTAGAGCTCTTTTACTCTCCTCCCTTTGCTTCCAAACTACTTGAGAGGCTTGTGTCAGGTCTCTAAGATTAATGTTTGTAAATACTGGGTTGTTGGATTCCAGTAACAGGAAAACGCAGGAAGAGATTTTAGTGATAAGAGGTGCTGTACCTATAAATACAGAGAGTGAGTCTCATGTAGCAGGAAGTCCAGGGATTCAGAGGCAGAGAAGGTAGTCGTCTCAGAGTCGGGGGTCAAAGCCAGAGAAGGTAGTTGTAAGAGACCAATGTCAGTGTCAAAACCAATGAAGTAGTCATCCAATAGTCAGAGGTCAAAGCTAGAGAGGGCAGTCATCTGCGAGCCAAGAGATAGTGTAAGGCAGCCATGTGACAACAGGATACAGAGTGCTGATTTAAGGAGAGAAGCTCAATAAACTGGTAGTGTGTTGTTCCCAGGAAGCTGCTTATATAGGCCTGAACATGTGGATGAAGTCTCAGGTGCTGGCAACTAACTACTAGCAGCAGGTCATTGCCCTGATGCAGGTTCACACAGAAGTGATAAAAAGGATGCAGCAACTTATTAACTGAGCCTGTGTTTCACTGCTCAGAGTCCAGCAGAGTTGTCAGGTAATATGAGAAACCTGTGTCTGTGGATCGGCACCACCATGTTGGAAAAAAGGCGCAAACCCAAATGGAAACCCCAGCGTGCAGACATTGAAGAGGTCAGAGCATATGAAACTTGTGGACCAACCGCAGGGTAGGTCACGGACTGAATAAGGACCTGACAGCTTCTCTCCTCTCTTTCGTTCCTCCACCCTCTGTAGTTGGGCTTTCACCATTTACTTTCCACTGAGACTGTCCTCACTAAAGTGACCAATGATATGCTCACAGCTAAGGCGAAGGATCTCTTCTCCATACTCACCCTCATTGACCTCTCTGTTGATTTTGATCCATTTGACCACCCTCTTCTCCTGCACACTTTTTACTGCCTTGACCTTTGTGACATTGTATCTTCTGGTTCACCTCCACTCACACTATTTGTCACGGCTCAGGACTCCTCAAGGCTCTGTACTTGGTCCTCTGCTTTTCTCTCTTTATAGATTATCTCTTAGTGAACTAATATGTTCCTTCAGCCTCTAATACCACCTCTGTGCAGAAGACACCCAAATCTACCTCTCCTCCCTGACTTCTCTCTTTCTGGGGAAATAAAAACGTATTTTTGTATGTGGGCGCAATATGAGAGGAAGGAAAGTACCAATCTGCCCACTGTCTGATAGCTTCTCCCATCAGAGATTTAAACTTTTGCCATTCCGTACATACAGCCACCTTGAGGGGCTAATTCGTGCGCTTCCTGTAAAAATGGATGTAAGACGTCACAAAGCATCATTTGCTTATTTTCTGTATATTTGTAGCTTTCTGTGTTACCTTTTCTGACTTACATGCTGAGGATTCAGGGATTAGTTTTATTGCCAGGAAGACCAGAGTTCTGGACATATAAGTTTGTCGTGGACATTGTAAAGAATTGCGGAGAACTGAAAAATTTAAATATACCATCACAATCACTTACATGGGCGAGACTGTAAACCAGATCTCTTTACAGCTGAGGGAAACATGATATTGGGGCTACCGGCAGTATTTAACACAGATTTTCACAACTTCAAGTAAAAAGGAAGATGTATAAAGCTGTCTTCATAGTACGCTGTATTTTGTAAGTGTTATATCTTTATAAATATTGTAAAATAGTTTTTTTATTTTTACAAGGGCAGCAAACTCCAGCTGCATTGAGATTGGCCACGGGATTCGGCAACAGGCTGACCTACCTGGCGGAAGAGTTCATCCCTCTATTAGATGTCATGATCGGCTGAAATGTAACCTTGGGATTGTTTTGTTAATATACTTGTAAATCAGTTCATCAGGACACTGAAGCATGGGTGGGCACTGCTGAGCTCTTTATTCAGCCATTTGCAGACTCTGGGTACATTGCACACTGGCCACACCCACTTCCCAGCATTCCCCATGGTCTTAGGGACCATCACTAAAGATTCAAGCTTAAACATATAAGGGAGTGTATACAAACATTAAGCATATCTAATGCAATAACATCACATCTTCTTTTCTTTAAAGATAAGCCCTGTATCCTTCAGTATAACAATTTAACGATATAACATTAAGAACATCATCTAACACGTTTCAATGAGTCTCTCAGGTCTGCGTATTTCTCTTATGGGTCTTTCACACAAAGTCTGTGTATCGTCAACCATGTTGGACCTTTCTTCCATCATGGTTTGTTCACCATTATCAAGTCCATCATACATGTCAGATGAAGGGTATTCTTCAGTCGTGTTGCCATCACTATGGTTGGGTTGAGATCTTAAATCGACCCGATTTCTTCTTACTTCTGTTCCACGATCTGTACGTACAATATAAGATCTTGGTGCTACTTGTGCTTGCACAATACCTTTCTGCATCCAAATGCCTTTCTCATGATCTCGGAGACGGACTTGGTCACCTGATCTTAGATCAGATAAGCTTTTTGCTCGCCTATCATGGTACAGTTTCTGTTTCTCCTGTTGACGTACCTTACTCAGTCTCACCAATGCTGAGTTATGCGTATTAAGCAGTTCATCACTTATCGGAAGATTTGCTCTAATCCTCCTTCCCATCAGCATTTGTGCAGGAGAGAGTCCATTCTGTAGAGGTGTACTGCGGTAGATTAAAAGACTTTTGTAGAAATCTTCTTTGCCGTCTTGTGCTTTTTTCATTAGACTCTTTACAGTTTTTACTGAACTTTCCACCAACCCATTTGACTGTGGATAGTGGGGACTCGATGTTGCATGGACAAATTCCCACTCTTCAGCAAACTGTCTAAATTCAGCGCTGGAAAACTGAGGTCCATTGTCAGTGAACACTTCCATAGGAACACCATGCCTTGCAAAGATTGACTTCATGCAACTGATTACGGCTTTACTAGTAGTTGTAGGTAGAGTCTGCACCTCAGGGTAATTAGAATAATAATCAGTCACGACAATGTGCGTTTTTCCAATACAATCAAACAAATCTGCGCCTACCTTCTGGTATGGTCTCTCTGGCACTGCCTGAGGACTCAGCGGCTCGACTTGTTGCTTTGGTCTGTACGTAAGACACAGTTCACATGTAGCTGTTGTCTGTGCTATGTCCTGGTTCATTCTTGGCCAATACATCACTTCACGTGCCCTCCGTTTACATTTCTCTTCTCCTAAGTGGCCTTCATGTATCTTGCACAGCATAATTTTTCTTAGTCGTGCAGGTATAATAATTCTATTGCCTTTGTAAATAATACCATTGACAACCGTAAGGTCAGTGCGGTACATCCAATAATCATGAATAGACAGTGGGCACGCATTTTTTTCTGCTGGCCATCCTTTCAGAATGATGTCTTGTAACACTTTCATTGTGATGTCTGTCTCTGTTTCTTTTCTTATCTGTTCTTGTCTTGCAAGAGACACAGGTAGAGAAGCTACAATCAAATTAACATATGCGTCTTTATCCATCAGACTTTCAGAACCTTCACTTTTGTTCACAGCACGGGAAAGTGTGTCAGCAATGTACATGTATTTACCAGGACAGTACAGCAATTGGACATCATATTTCTGTAGTCTTATAAGCATTCGTTGAATTCTCATGGGACAGTCATGTAACGATTTAGCCATGATAGCTACCAATGGCTTGTGGTCAGTTTCCACTGTAAACGCTTGACCATACACAAATTGATGAAATCGCTCACATGCATATGTGATTGCTAGAAGTTCTTTTTATATCTTGTTTCAGCACTTGTCAATGCTCTTGATGCATAGATTACCGGTTGCCATGTATCCTCATGTTCTTGTAACAACACTGAGCCTAGGCCAAATTGCGAGGCATCTGCTGAAATTCTTATACTTTTTGTAGGATCAAAGAATCTTAGTACCGGTTGCTCTGTGATGGTCCATTTCAAGTTTTGCCAACTTTCTTCTTGTTCATGTGACCACATCCACTCATTATTTTTGTCCAACAACCATCTTAGAGGTGCTGTTTGTTCGGAGAGTTGAGAAATAAACTTTCCTAAGTAAGTAATCATTCCTAGGAATCTTCTCACGTCGTCTTTGTTGTTAGGACGTTCCATGTTTATTATGGCTGATATTTTCCTCGGGTCAGGCCCCACACCTTCCTCCGAGACCACCTTCCTCCGAGGACACTGAAGCATGGGTGGGCACTGCTGAGCTCTTTATTCAGCCATTTGCAGACTCTGGGTACATTGCACACTGGCCACACCCACTTCCCAGCATTTCCCATGGTCTTAGGGACCATCACTAAAGATTCAAGCTTAAACATATAAGGGAGTGTCTACAAACATTAAGCATATCTAATGCAATAACATCACAGGGATGACTACGCTAAATATTATTAACCAACTCCAAAACTTAGTAGGTTTATGCCCATATGCAGATTTTTGGGCATCGTTGACATTCGTCCCCCTTCATCAAGGGGAGCATACAGTAAGGGTGTGTACACATAAATGTGATTCAATTAGATGAGGACACATACACAGGTACATCTATCAAGAAGAGGATATTTTGCATTAGTGCTGGCAACAAGATAAACAATGACGATGATTAGCTAATAGTGTAATAACCCCTCCAGATTATAACACTGAAACATTATCACTTACTTGAACATGCGCGTACTGTACCTGGACTACGCTAAAATTCCCAACAGATCAGCAGTTTCTGAGGTACTGAAAGAACCCGTCCGGCACCAACAATCGTTTCACAGTAAAAGTCACTTAGATCACATTTCTTCTCCACTCTGGTGTTTGGACTGAACTACAATTGTAATTTTTGACCATGTCTACAAGGGGAGGTATGGGGGGCAAGACTCAACTCTGCAGCCTATTAGGAACATTTTAAAGAAATTCAGGTGCCCAGTGACCCAACCCAAGGTAGCCCAGTATGGGACTGGCCGGGAAGCAGATGCCAGCCAGCCCCTGATGGCTTTTATACATTGAATTTCTGCCACATGATTGGCTGATTAGATATTTGCATTAACTAGCAGGTGTTCAGGTACCTAATAAAGTGGACAGTGAATGTTTATATATTAGGATCAATATAGATACATACAATAGACAGTGTATTTATATATAATATACATAGATTCAAGTTTTATTTATTTTTCTTAAGTTTTCAGCTCCCTGTACTTTGTTCTATGTTAAAAACCTGAAAATTAGTATTTTTCCTGTTAGACACTTTATAAATAAAAATAATCGACCATTGTTTGTATTTTTGTCTTCAATGGTCAATAAAAGAACCTTTACCTCTCGCCTGTCCTTATTCCATCAGGATAGTCCTGATTAGCCACGAGATTGTCCCGGTATGAGGGATAGCTGGGATGTATTTCCACTCTACACGTTACATACATGCTGTGTGAGCCAGTTAGTGGTGCACCTATTATATAAGGGAGGATGGGAGGGAGATGTAGTGGTTGGAGGGAAGTGCAAGCTATGCCCTTCATGGTGCTGGCCACACCCACAAATCACTGGCCACACCTCCGGTGGGACGGCCCTTCTCACAATAGGCCCTTAATCATTTTCAGGGTCCCAATTAGGCTGGAGACTGAGGGGCCCTCCCCCTGCTCACCGGCGGAGGACGCTACAGCAGATCCTAATTTCTTAGTATCCAGTAAGGTCAGGGGAACAGTCCCTGGCATTGAGACACATTTGGGTGATTGGACTAAAAAAATACAGGTGTAAATTTGTCCTTAGTAGGAAAGAGGGGTAACAGCACACCCCGATATTCACAGAGGCTCCTACAGACGCCCTGGGCTGTGGTGGCCAAGCAAGAATAAGATTAGGACAATATGTACCCCTGAAGGGCTAACTGTGAAAATAAATATAGATGAAGGAAGAATAATTTGCAAGTAAATGGAAATGTTCTGATTATCTATTACAAAAAAAATTGTTAACTGGTTAAGAAGTAAAACAATGGTCGGCTGTAGCACAGATTTTTACATTGTTCCACTCAACCAAGTTAGTTACTTGGAATGTGGGGCTGAGGTTCTCATATATATGGCAATGTGCTATGAGCAATTTATAAATGTTTATCTGATTGAGCTGAGCTAAAGAAATATTGTAAAATAGTTCTGCAAACTTTACGGTGGCCAACCGATGAGGTAACAGAAAGGTTACACCCCATACAAGTTGTGTAAGAATACATGCAATGCTACTTGCTACACATAGTATGATCTAGTACTTTTTGCCATAAAAAAATAATAATTGCAGTGCCAGTACATATATATTGAGCACTGGGCCAGTATCGTGTGACCAGGAAGAAGTCTCTCTATCTTCGTGGCCCAGACACCAAAATTAGATTGTAAGCTCCTCTGAGCGCTTCAGAGGATTCTGTGTAGAGTATACGTTTTATGCACTATATTAGTATGGAGCGATACAATTCTGTATGAACAATCTTTATATACGAGGTGTATTCTCTGCACATGAATAAGAGCTGACTCAGCACACGGCAGGAATGCTGGATGTCAGCTAGTTCTTCCAGTCTGTCATACATGTCACAAGGTGCGTGTCTCACATACGTGTGCAGCAGCTACATCACGTCTGCCCAACAATGATTAATTCTTTCCACATCTGTTTTTCCTTAAGAGAAGCAGCCAAAGAGCAGCTGGAGTACAATACCCAGAGTAACAATAACATACCCTGAGTAACAGTACTCTGCTGCAGTAACAGCCAGGCAATACTCAGCATATAATACTCTTAGTTCTGCATAGTAACAGCTAGACAATACTCACCACACAATACTCACAGCTCTGCTGCAGTAACAGCCAGACATTACTCAGCGCTCACAGGGATTATGACTCATCCTATTAGAACACAGCACAAGCTACGGGGAGCACCGATACTTTGATATACTCTGCCGCAGGCTGTACAGATTTCCAACCACACAACTAAACCAGAGAGGTCACAAACTGTCTGTGCCAAGTACTGATCTCAGGAGGATGAAAACAAGACATAAATCTAGTCAATATTAAGCCAGAAAATAAACAGCAGAAGTCACTGAAAATCCAAAGTAATAATTCCCTGATGATACTGCAGAATACCCCACACCCAGGACCATGGCTGCAGCCTGGAGGTGACAGCACACGGAACAATGCACAGAGCAACGCACAGACGGACTCTCTTTATAGGTTCTCCTATAAAATCTATCCCCGGTTGTATATTAATCTTATGATAAAACATTATTACACTATACATCTTAGCACCACGTCTCACAGCGTTCCTGTCATTTGTTCTGCAAATAATTTGTATACAATTAGTGTAGATTTCATTACAGATCCGCTGAA
This sequence comes from Mixophyes fleayi, assembly GCF_038048845.1. NCBI lineage: Eukaryota > Metazoa > Chordata > Amphibia > Anura > Limnodynastidae > Mixophyes > Mixophyes fleayi. The sequence continues at coordinate 38,265,873 of NC_134411.1, read as the reverse complement.
CACTACACGTATCTTCTGCAGTAACATCTAGCAAAACTGCTCCTGCTTAAAGCCATACATACCTACTCTCCCGGAATTTCCAAGAGGTTCCCAAATTTCGGGGAGTCCTCCCTGGCTCTCGGAAGTGTAGGCGTTCTCCACAGTCTGTGAAGATGGGGCTTAATGGTGCGATTGACTAGGAACCAGTGACATCACTGAGAGTGCAGCCTATCCAGTCACTAGGAGCCAGTGACATCACTGAGAATGCAGCCTATCCAGTCACTAGGAACCAGTGACATCACTGAGAGTGCAGCCTATCCAGTCACTAGGAACCAGTGACATCACTGAGAGTGCAGCCTATCCAGTCACTAGGAACCAGTGACATCACTGAGAATGCAGCCTATCCAGTCACTAGGAACCAGTGACATCACTGAGAACGCAGCCTATCCAGTCACTAGGAACCAGTAACATCACTGAGAATGCAGCCTATCCAGTTACTAGGAACCAGTGACATCACTGAGAATGCAGCCTATCCAGTCACCAGGAGCCAGTGACATCACTGAGAATGCAGCCTATCCAGTCACCAGGAGCCAGTGACATCACTGAGAATGCAGCCTATCCAGTCACTAGGAACCAGTGACATCACTGAGAACGCAGCCTATCAATGTACTGCGCAGAATGATCAGTGAACTGTGTGTGAGTTTTCATCCCTGTAAAGCAGAATGGAGGATGGAGGATGACAGAAGTAACCAACGTTCGTGTGCACTGAGCCTTATCTGAATGTAGCTTCTGTACACTGTAGTCTGATTAATAAGGGACCTAGAGGTGTCCTGAGCTAGTGGCTTTGATATAGAATACGGCTCCGGCCGGGAACTGCAGGAGAGGGGATAACTCACCCACATCAATGAGGAAACACTGTCAGAGCTGTATAAACATCGCACACAGCGGGAAACTGACCAGACACAGAGGTCTATTCATACTCATTCATAATAAGATAATAAGCTTCTAGTCACACGTACAGTTACTTCCTCTCTCTGTATATGTGAACTCCGTTAGTCTGTTATTATTTCGGCCCCTTCTCTCCTATATGCAGCTGACGCAGACAGATTTTAGGCAGAACCAATGCAGCCAATCAATTCACTCGGAACCTGTGACATCACTACTTTAGTGATGTCACTGATCAGTTGCCCACAAAATAGCTGTTTATAGGCGAGAGGTCAACTTCAAATCACTTTCCCATCCATTTATTTTTGAATTCTGCTGCCAGGTTCATTCACCTCATCCTCCGCCGACTTACTCCGCTACTGCTCAGGAAACAAATATTAAATTGTATCCTCCACTTACAGAAAGGGTTATCTACATATACGTTCACACATTGCAGTCATTATTGGAGGATTAAAAAGATGTCTCTTCAATAAAGTTTTCAAATCTGCTGTTTATTGATACTTAAGATTAGGAGGAATCATAGTAAACAATATTTATTACAATATATTTTTATTATTTGATTAGTATGAAGAGTGATCTAATCACTTACAATACACAGCCTGCTTGTTACCGTATCATCTCAAGTAAAATATTTACCTAGAGGGAAGTTCTCCTACCCCACAGGGGCCGGGTTCCCCCACTCCTGGATCCGCTAAGGGCCCTGAGAATTTGGATGCGGAGAGAGTCTGTGCGTCGGGGGAAGTGGATTAAACATTCTACAACAAGTCCATCACACATCGTCTCTCTATTTCAATTTAGATCACAAACAGCTAATTACCTTATATTTTTGGTATGTATTTGTAAACTATAGATACTATATACTGAGTAATAATAATAAGCCCACCCCAAAAAATTAGGAGATGTGACGTCACCCTTTGAGCTTGAGCATAAAGGTCACATTTGATCACAAGGTTACGATTATTCCTCATAACATCCTGCATTAACCAGGACATCTGTGTTCCATACATTAATAGCACAGAAATTTGATTTTCTCAAAAAACAGATCATAAACTGAAGCTCGGCTCTTAACTGAATTAAATCTTCAGAGACATTTTGCTTCAGTTAGCGAATCCTATTTTGCTATTCAATGTGGTTCTGTAAAGGACAAAAAGCTGAAACAGCAAAGCATAGCAGGTGAAACATGGGGTGGCCATATCCTGTAATTAACTAATCTGTATTGCAAATTTCTAGGAGACAGCACAGTGGGAAGATCAGATAATCAAGTAGCATAAACTTCTGTTATATACCTTGTATTAAGCTAGAAGAAGACACCAAAGAAAGTGTGAAAATCACTTGATCTCACTCTGGTGCCAGCTGAACTGACAAAAACTATTCATTCTCAAACCACATACTGCACTTAAATATAGTGAAATATATTGCATGCAAACTTCAGTAAATTTACTGACAAATAAATATTAGCCACAACTAAAAAAGTCAGGAGGGGGGTAATAATGTCTGGGAGATACTGATCCGCTCCCCCCATCGTAAGATCTGTAATGGATCACAAAGGGAGCAGA